>NC_060145.1:283017417-283342105 GCF_021461385.2 Schistocerca piceifrons | reverse complement strand
ATCGGGACCGTCCGACCACCGTGTCATCCTCAGATGAGGATGCGGATAGGAGGGGCGTGTGGTCAGCACACCGCTCACCCGGTCGTTACGATGGTTTTCTATGACCGGAGCCATTACTATTCGGTCGAGTAGCTCCTCAATTGGCATCACGAGGCTGAGTGCACCCCGAAAAATGGCAACATCACATGGCGGCCCGGATGGTCACCCATCCAAGTGCCGGCCACGCCCGACAGCGCTTAACTTCGGTGATCTGACGGGAACCGGTGTATCCACTGCGGCAAGGCCGTTGCCGGAAACCCTTTAAAGGGTAACCACTAATTCTATTGGCTGACTCACAAAGCCATCCCTACTGCCAACAGAGAAATAACTTCCTCTGCTCGTCTGTAAGGTGAAGTGGCACATAGCTCATCTCGAGATACCTTCCCCCAGAAGCATAAAGCTCACATAAAATTGTCGTCCATCAAGTCATAAAGAATTTTTCTTTATTTTTTCTTTTTGCTTGTGCCGTTTTTCCCGCGGATACGCAGGATCGGAATGGTTAATCGGATGTGGCAATGTTAGGTGAAGGGATGCCCTTCCTGCCGCCACCCTGTACCCCCTGGGAAGGAATGAGTGTACCCCAACTGTCTGCGACTTGTGTAATCCATGGAATAGTGCGAAAATGTTCAGATGTCTGCGATGTCTGCAGATGTCTATAACTGACGTGGGACGTGGGGACCAGCCCGGTATTCACCGAGAGGGATGTAGAAAACTGCCTGTAAGCCACATCCCGGCAGGCCGGCACACTGGCCCTCGTCGTTAATCCGCCGGGCGGATTCGATCCGTGGCCGGCGCGCCTACCCGAGTCCAGGAAGCAGCGCGTTAGAGCGCTTGGCTAACCTGGCGGGTATCAAGTCATAAAGAACTGCGAATAAGTAATTCTGAGACACCGTACTGTTCATCTGGCATTGCAATCGCCAAATTCAGGCCCACACAGAGTGATTACATGCGACAATAACACTTGACGACATACTGAAGGGAAAACCAGTGGCTGTTGCCATCAGTAGACCAAGCCTGCATGGACCCTAAAGGATACCTCCGACACCACAGTAAATAGCACCAATTACACAGACGACGGTATTAACATCAATCAGATGATGTAAATGTGTGCGAGATGACATACAACAATTTTAATCTGAATAAATCTTGATTAGAATATTCAACAATCATCTCGTAATGGAAGGACTGCGCAGCGAGCGGTGGAACAATGAAGAGTTAGCTCTAGGAATCTTCGCTGTTACAGGCTTCTGCAGGATGTCAACCTGAACACTGTCTCTCTGTTGTCGGTGGATGGAAGCTGCATGGTCACAGCTACTAAGAAACAACCACAGCATCAGCTCTTCCAGATGGATCAGGATTCAACTGTAGCCACGGTTTCGCCGGCTCCACCTGTTACGGCTCCATAAAAAACGTCAGGATTTAATGAGCCATTTCTCCTGTTTAAGTCGTTTTTGATTACCTTTTTATGGCTTATTAAGTCAGGTGAATGTAGTGAGGTGGAGATTTTCAATGACTCAATAATATCTAAACAAAGGGTGTACATGTATTGCGTCTTTTTTACGTATCACCTTTTTTTCAATTCTTATTACACTTGTAGCTGCCATTATTATGTACTTGGGGCTAGCTTATAAGGGCAGAAGCTTCTTTCCAGAGTTGAGCAATAAAGGAACAATGCACACATTCTTCAAAATGGACAGAGCAAGCTTGGGATACTGGTCTGACGGCTCCAGAGTAATGAGTTTATGACAGGGCGCTGCTACCCGCCCAGAGGGGTGCCAGGAAGCAGCCAGCCATCTCTGCACAGCACAGAGGACGCACAACCGCCTCGCCGGCCGGAGTGGCCGAGCGGTTCTAGTCGCTACAGTCTGGAGCCACGCGACCGCTACGGTCGCAGGTTCGAATCCTGCCTCGGGCATGGATGTGTGTGTCGTCCTTAGTTAGGTTTAAGTAGTTCCAAGTTCTAGGGGACTGATGACCTCAGAAGTTAAGTCCCATAGTGCTCAGAGCCATTTGAACCATTTTTTGTTACCGCCTCCGCTGTGTAAGGAAAGTGCTCCCCTCCTGTACACAGGAAAGACAACTCTGTCGGCAGATTGGAAGTTCCAAAACACGGGCACGGGACGCAAAAATACCACCTATCACCCACTTCTAAACTTAGCTCAAACCTAAGAGCAGTAATACTGTAGCATTTAGGGAGTACAGGTCCTATTGGCAAAGACGTTATGACATCAGAGGTACGGCTGTTTCCCAACCTGTACTGTAAGACTGAAAATAAGCATTTGATTTGATAAGAGTTTCTCTTTTTGTAGTAAGGAGACTTTCGTGGCACTCAGGCTTGTGACTGGAAAATACAAGGGGAAAAGCTAAACATATAATTGGGTACGAGGTTTCATAATTCCCACCGGGGGGAACAGTGACACTTCACTTTTACATCATATTCAATCTGACATCAGACATGTGGGACCATGTAGTTTTCATACTTACCAGACCAAACAGGCGTTTAATTGAAGCTATGCAATTGCAGAAAAACTTCTACCTTAACTTGAGGTCATGAACAACTTATGCCTGGTACTACGCGGCTTCAGAATGACCTTCTGCCTTAGCATTCAGCCAAGTATACAGGTTTGTGTTTAACTTCCTGCTTCGTCAATCTGAAATTTTCCATTAGTTATTGGCTTCGACAGCGTGTGGTTCAGATTTTTGAAGGTTTATAGTACTTAACATTTTTCAAACTAAGTAGGAGATCATCAGTCTAAGTGTGGGTTCGATTAGTATTACTGACGATTACGTATTTTATTAAATTTAATCCTTCTGACTTTATTAGCAACAATAAAATATTTCTTGACATTGTGGCTTGATTACTGAAACTTTTGAAGATGATTTTTGCATTGGAATGGACGCATACCGTTGTCCTCATTAAGGACAGCAGTAATACAAAAAGTATTTTGTATTTAAACACACATATATGCAAAACTTTAATAGCTACGAGGGTCGGTCAAAAAATAATGCCTCCCATTTTTTTTCTACTTAAAGAAATTAAGTTAAGTGAAAAATTTGAATTTGGCGCCATTCCTCAAACCTTCTTCTGCAATCCACTGCAGTAGTAACTTTCTGTGTCAACAGGTGGCAGCACAGCAGAAGTTTGTAAGATGGCCGACATCGATGTTCGTTTGAGACAGCGTTGTGTGATTGAATTCTTGAATGCAGAAGGTGAAACGCCCATACGCATTCATGAAAGACTGAAGAAGGTGTATGGTGTTGTGACAGTGGATGTCAGCACTGTTAGACGATGGGTTCGTCGTTGTAAGGAAGCTGAAGGGCAAACACTGTTGACTGACGAAAAGCGGAGCGGCAGGCCGGTGAGTGCAGTGACTCCACACAACATTCAGCAAGTTGATGACATCATTCGTGGTGACCGTCGGGTGACTGCAGATGAAGTGTGTCGCATTATTTCTCTTAGTAAAGGCAGTGTGATCACGATTATTAAACAATTGGGGTACTCAAAAGTTTGTGCACGGTGGGTTCCAAGAATGTTAACCGATCAGAATAAAGAGGCAAGGAAAACAATAGCCTCCCAACACTTGCAGCGCTTCCGTTTGGAGGGAGATGAGTTTCTGAAAAAAATTGTGACCGGGGACGAAACATGGGTGCATTTTTTTGAACCCGAATCAAAGAGGCAGTCAATGGAGTGGCGTCATACAAGCTCGCCGAGGAAGAAAAAATTCAAAACTGTGCGATCGGCAGGGAAAGTTATGGCAACAGTTTTCTGGGATACAGAGGGTGTGATTCTGGTTGATTTTTTGGAGCAGGGATGCACAATAAATTCTGTTCAATACGTCACAACCCTCAACAAACTTAAAGCACGTCTTCAGCGAGTTCGCCCAACAAAATCAATGGCAGATGTTCTTCTTTTGCATGACAATGCAAGACCACACACCAGTCGTCACACCTCTGACGAGATTGTCAAAATTGGATGGGAAGTTTTGCCTCATCCCCCATACAGCCCTGACCTAGCACCATCAGACTTCCATCTGTTCGGGCCACTAAAAGAAGCTCATCGTGGGATTCATTTTGAAGATGAGGAGGCTGTCAAAACATCCGTGCGTCAATGGCTTAGGAAGCAGAGCTGTGATTTTTACCGTGCTGGGATACATGCCCTTGTTCAAAGATGGACCAAAACTGTAGAGATGGGCGGAGATTACATTGAAAAATGACAAAATGATCCTCAATGTTGTGGTTTTCAACCTATGTAATTGCATTTAAATTTCCTGACAATTAAACGTAGAAAAAAAAATAGGAGGCATTACTTTTTGACTGACCCTCGTAAAATAGTAAAACTTGAGATTATTATGTACACCATAGTGTATGATATTCTCTGCAATTTTTGTTTGAAAACGTTCATCGACATGCATTTTATAAGCATTTGAACTGTTAATAACCATTGTTTCTATAATGCATCTTTTCTCGTAAACCAATCAAGCAATAAAACTGGAATTTCACAGTTTACATCTGCATAAGAAGCTAATAAATGTGTGGAACAGATATTTGTTTAAGTTCATAGTTGCCTTGAAATTAACTATTGAGTTTTGTGTTACCCGTGAGCGCTCTGTTTTTCTCAAATTTTAAAGGGAAACTTTTCTCAAAGAAACGATAACGTGAAAGTGCTGCTCAGGATTATTCAATAAGTAATTCTTAAGAACTATGCCACATTTCAAGATGTTAGCTTTTATAATTCTTGAGAAAAGGTACTTTATAGCTCAGAAAAGTCAGTTTACGGCAATTCGCGTTTATAATTTTTATTTCAATTTGCAACAATGTTGCTATACCTCTAGTGACAAAAGCTGTCCGTATGCATAATATTTATTCTCTTCCTCGTCTTCCTGGAGTAATCTCTTCCCCTACCTCCTTTGCCGAGCCAACTTTTGCATCTTTTTCTACTGCTTCCTGAGCTTTGTCCAGTCACACTTCATCGATGCTTCTGAGTATCTGCAGTTTGGTTGCACCTGGATAGAACTCTAGTCTCTGCAGGTACTTAACCCTACCTACGCCTCGACTATTGAACACTAGACAGGCATCATATGCAGCTATCTTCACAACAATTGGGGACACTGTCATCATACAGTCTAAGGCCCTTTGACCAATAATTACAATATGCACATGAAAAAGCGTTTCTAAGTCAGTTAATCTAAATCCGCTGGAAAACTCTTTATGGCACTGTACATAGCATCATCAATTCCTTCACTAATTTTCTTCTTCGATGAACTCAGTGACTTCGTCGAAAATTGTTCTTCAGACTTAGGAGCAGCCCTGTAACACTGTTATTTAAATTTCCTCTGCTTTTACATGTGAAATTCGACGTTTACTAACTTTTTTGAGTATGTGTCCATTGTTACGACCCATTTCAAGCAAAAAAAAAAAAAAAAGTTGAAATATGCAGAAATAATAACTGAAATACGTTTGTAGCACAAGCTATTAAAAAAAAACCACTTTGTAAACAAAAATAATCTTGCTCGAACAGTCCACAGGTGTACTGCCGGTCCATAGAGTCCAACGGGCACAATACTTCGGTGATCAGACAGATAGGTGTCCTGACGAACTGAACTCCTGACTTCTAGACTCATCTGCAGTTCGTTTCCGTTGGATGAACGAAAAATTCACGCACAAAAAATTTCTAACGTGGAGAAGGTGTGGATCACAGGATAGAAAGAGGGGGCGTGGCGGGCACAACGCCCAAACAAACTTTTTAAAAACATTTCTCTAGCTAGAATTCGACTATGAAACTTTGCGATGTAATTTTTAAGGAATCGATCTAATAAATTATGCAATAAAAAAACTAGAATTTTTTCTCAATTTTGCCCTACATCTGCCCTCAACGCAGATTTTAATAGGGATTTTTAGTACTTATTTCTGCGTAGGGCGGGGTTAGTTGCATTATTGCCACCAACATCGAGACGTATCTGTATAAGCAGACCCATCGTGCAGCGCGTGAGCCGTGTCATCACACCAGCGAACGTTGCCAGGATGAGGCAGTTCGTTACACGATAACGCCCACCCCCACCCTTACAATCGGACCGTGTGGTTTTCAGTCTTTGGCAACGTGAAGAAAGACATGCGTGGATGTCGTTTTCAGTCAGATTAAGAAATATCAGAGGCGGTGCGGTTGTGGATCCGTCAGTAGCCGACCGCTTCTATGGAACAGGAATTGATCAGCTCGTTCCTCAGTGGGATAAATGTCTGCTTTTGAATGGAACCATTCCATGGTATCCTTGTTTTTGTGTTGGCATAAGAGCCAACACCGTGGTACTACAGGAGGCCGAAATGCACGCGTTTTAGCTCACGCAGGCTGGCGTGAGGAGTGAAGAACTATACTGACGTGAGGTCTGGAACATGACAAGGAATTAGAATTCAGAAAGAGGACATAATTACTTTGATACTTAACTTTAATCCATTAATGAAGAACGTCGCTCTTGACGGTACATGATTTACAATATTATCTGTTCAGAATAGTAACTGAATATGGCGCCTTGCTAAGTCATAGCAAATGACGTAGCTGAAGGCTATGTAAAACTATCGTCTCGGCAAATGAGAGCGAATGTAGACAGTGTACCATCGCTAGCAAAGTCGGCTGTGCAACTGGGGAGAGTGCTAGGGAGTCTCTAGACTAGACCTGCCGTGTGGCGGCGCTCGGTCTGCAATCACTGATAGTGGCGACACGCGGGTCCGACGTATACTAACGGACCGCGGCCGACTTAAAGGCTACCACCTAGCAAGTGTGGTGTCTGGCGGTGACACCACACTTGTGGCTGGTTTTCATCTGACTGCCCCAGGTATATTGTACTGTGGGAAGTATCTCGTACAACTTGGGTTTTGCAGAGTATGGGTCTAGAATGGAACAGACTGGAAATTACCAACTCTGATTAGATGTAAAACAATGTAGCAAAAGGGGTCCTTATACACTCAGTATTTATTTCACAATAGTATCGACCTATGAGAGATGTATTGACAAATTGTGCAATGCAGTGTGAAGTGTGAAGAATAAATGCCGCACAAGGCAGTCGGCATGCGAATCCTCAGCCAAAAAAAAAAATGTTGAAATGTGTGTGAATTCCTAAGGGACCAAACTGCTGAGGTCATCTGTCCCTAGACTTACACACTGCTTCAACTAACTAATGCTAAGAGCAACACACACACCCATGCCCTAGGGGAGGACTCGAACCTTCTGCGGGAGAGGCCGCGCAGTCCATGACATGACGCCTCAAACCGCGCGATTCCTTCTCGCTTTTCCTCATCCCAGTTCAAGATATAAGTGTGTGGAGAAATACAGAGTCACACCAACAGGTTTAACAGAAATGCGATTTAAAAAATAAAGCTCTGGCAACGCTGTAAGCGAGTGCAGTATAGCCAAGAACAAGTAGCATGGTCTTCGTTGTGCCAAAGCTGTCCCAGTAGCTCAATGGGATGAGGCAATGCCGTGAAGTAGCATGGTCTCCGTTGTGCCAAAGCTGTCCCATTAGCTCAATGAGATGAGGCAATGCCGTGGAGAATGGAAATGCAGACGAAAGTCTGGTGCTGAAAGATGCACGAGTCACATTCATTCCAAATTTTTTTTCAGTTAAAGCATCAAACTGTATCCAATTTACAACTCCACAATGCGGTATCTTGTGTATTTCTTTGTGTTATGTTACCTAAACGTTAATACATAACATGAATTTTTTACAGACGTAAACGACCACTTTATTTCGTCCACGACACAGTTAAAGCCCAGAGAAAATAATAGTCGATAAAGTATCATCGTGTGTGTCCAGTTAGGTACAAAAACAACACAGACTGCACATTTTGCTACACATACTAGTTGTATAACGTACGTCTGAAGTCCTGGCTTACCTTCACAGACTCAGTATGTACACTTTAGAGAAGATGTTCAAATCGCTGACCTTGCATTTGCAAACATTTCGTCATTCGCTGGATCATACTTTGCTGGCCCCTACACAACACAACTGCCGAAGCGGCACGCACATGAGCTATTAGGTCGTGTACGTCCATGGGTGGAGTACTATAAACTTGTTCCCTTAAGAGTCCCCACAAATAAAAATTTAGTGGACTAAGGTCTGAGGAACATGGAGGCGAGAACATTGGAATTCCAAGACCAATCCATTACCCGGGAAACGCTTCATTGATATATTCTTAGTAATATTTACTTCAAAGAGAGATGGTGCACCATCATGCTGAAATCATAGCTGTCACAGAACACCAAATAGTACAAATGGCTCTGAGCAGTATGGGACTTAAGGTCATCAGTCGCCTAGAACTTAGAACTACTTAAACCTAACTAACCTAAGGCCATCACACACACCCATGCCCGATTCAGGATTCGAACCTGCGACCGTAGCAGTCAGGCGGCTCCGGACTGTAGCGCCTACAACCGCTCGGCCACCGCGGCTGGCCCAGAACGCCAAGTGGAACATTTCTAGTGCGTCAAATAAGGTATTGTAAGGAAAAATATGATACAGGGGTGCATTCAACTTGTCCAGAAATAGGTAAGGGACCAAAAGCACTTCTCCCACGATTCCAGCCCACAAGTTTATGCCACAGCGTACCTGAAAACCACGTTCATGGGTGAAAAAAAAAATGGTTCAAATGGCTCTGAGCACTATGGGACTTAACATCTATGGTCATCAGTCCCCTAGAACTTATAACTACTTAAACCTAACTAACCTAAGGACAGCACACAACACCCAGTCATCACGAGGCAGAGAAAATCCCTGACCCCGCCGGGAATCGAACCCAGGAAGCCGGGCGTGGGAAGCGAGAACGCTACCGCACGGCCACGAGCTGCGGACTCATGGGTGAAGTGTGGGTAGTGTTCCAACCAATAATGGCTATTGTAGAGTTAGGAAATACTTTCACAACTGAAACTAGATTTGTCAGTCCATATTGAGTTATTTGTAAATGCTCGTTGTATTTCGCTTGGTGCAAGAACCATTCTCCGAACTGTACTCGTGGCCCTCTGGCCGTTGGTGTTGGGTTAACGTTTAATGATATGGATGCAGTTCTTCATCGTGCAGCACTTGAACAGCCTGTCTTTGAGATATCTGGAACTGTGTTGCAATATCATGGATGCTTCAATGGGGCGACTGGTGAAGGTTGTTTGTGGAGTAAGTCTAGTCCTTGGATGACCACTGTTTGCTACTTGCGGATGAAGATACCTGGTTTCCCGAAGGCGTTGCTCTGGGTGATGAGAAACGTCATCGGGCTGGCCCTTTTGAGGGTACCGTGCAGAAGCATATTCACGAGCAGCAGCAGCAGCAGCTTGGTTATCAGATACACCCAGCACCAAAAGCATATACACATATTCATCGTTTTTGTACTCCATTTAGAAACCACCGTACAAGAACTTGAGAGGACTAGTTACGGTTGTGCACTGCGCGATACATGTGTGCAGTTTACTGGATCAAACTGTCATGCGATTTCCTGCTTATAACCGACGATAACTATGGAACGAACGTCTAAAAAATGATGAAAAGAACCTTACCAGTATTTGAACCATGGTGTATGTAGGGTTAATGTCCCAGCCGTCTACTCGTCTTTTTTTTTTTTTCTTTTTTTTGCCTCTCTTCATTTTGTCCGCTATTGTTTGTTCGTTGGTTCGTTGTGCTGTGTCTGGGCGGACGTCACATGACATCAGTTCAAATTGATCGTTGATTCCTTCACTCAGTTTTTTTATTACAGAGGGCAACCAGTCCCCTGACCGAACACACTGAGCTACCGTGCAGGCACTCATTCAGTTACGATGGCTGCTATGGTAGTGCTGGATTGCTGGATGATACATGATCCTCTATACATTCCAATGTGCTGCACGAGGTGACAGTGTTACCAATTCCCCATTTATATGCGTGGGTAATATTGTGCAATAGATGGGAATTTCTGCCGGGACTCTGAGATTTGTGGACACGCAAACAACTGACACAGTGACGCCATATGAATAAGAATATATCAGGAGGCATAGATGGAAGGAATAATCTGTTTAAGTGTATTCAAGAGAGTAGTTTGATTACATATTTAACACTTATTCAATAATTAGCTGTAAAAACATTAGACAAGAGTACAAAGGGTATTCAAAAAGTTTTGCATGATCGTCTGTAATTTTTTCATTTTTGTCAGGAGAGGAATGAATTCTTTTGTGAACGTACTTGGAACTTTAGCTATACACTGAGCCTACCATCAGCTGTGACGGATCTGGCCCAACGTTCTTTCCATGATGTTAATGCACTTTGGTAAAATTCTGGGGATTGACTTTTACACCATCGCTTGACACTGGAAGTGAGGTCTTTCTCACTATCAATTGTTTTACCGAGCAGGTGGGCCTTCAGATGACGAAAGAGGTAAAAATCAGACAGAGCTAAGTCCAGAATTAGGGAGGAGGGGAACAATTTTCCAACCCATTTTCCTGATTTTCTCCTGCGTCATAAGGTCTGTATGGGGTTTGGCATTGTCATGGTGCAGTGTGATGCGCTGACCTTAAGCTTTGGTCTGTGGTTATTGATGGCACGTCGCAGATTGTCCAATGACAAACAGTAACGGTCCCGCTTAATTGTGGAGCCAGGTTCCGAAAAGTCAATGAAAATGACACCACACTGATCCCAGGAGAAGGAGGCCATTACCTTTCGGCCTGCTGTTCCTGAAAGCCTTGGTTTCTTCTTCCGAGGGGAATCCGGATGACACCGCTCCATGGATTGGGTTTTGCTCTCAGGTTCGGACAAATCAACCATGTTTCATTCTGGGTAATGATGCCGTCAAAACACTGTTTCCACTCTTAACTAAAGGTCTTCATCGTTTTCATTTCTCTTGTCAATAATCTGGTTACCCAACGTGCACAGATTTTTCGGTACCCTAGTGACAGTACCAGTGGTACCACACTACCCAATGACAAACAAGTTATTTCAGCTAGCTGTCATGTCGTCACACATCTGACATTTAGATGATTTGATCAATGCTCTCCTTATTCACATCCCTCACCGTCGTCGATGGTCTACCGCATCGTGGATTGTCCATTAGACATAAATCACCTTCTTTAAACCTCTGCAACCACCGTTAGATACTGCTGCGATCCACTGTTTCCTCCCCACAAACACGGAGCAACTTCCTGTGAATCGTTGTGGCAGAGTCATCAGCGGTCTTGAAGAGGTTGGCTGGCTCTGAGCACTATGGGACTCAACTGCTGAGGTCATTAGTCCCCTAGAACTTAGAACTAGTTAAACCTAACTAACCTAAGAACATCACAAACATCCATGCCCGAGGCAGGATTCGAACCTGCGACCGTAGCGGTCTTGCGGTTCCAGACTGCAGCGCCTTTAACCGCACGGCCACTTCGGCCGGCTCTTGAAGAGGAACTCCATCACAGGCCGTTGTCGCAAACTGACATCTACTTCACGGTGCATTATGGATCACATGTAAATAAAAGAAAATACTTTTATATACCAACTTATAGCTAAATGTTCCACGTATGTTCACAAAAAAATTCATTCTTCTACTGAAAAAAAAAAACACAGACAACTGTGCAAAACTTTTTGAACACCCTTTGTATAAGTGTAGGGACACATCATTGCAGTTGCTTATTTGTTTGTTTCAGAAGCTTCATTTATTTATTGCAGAAATCCGTAACAGCACTACCTACTGATCCTCTGCAATAATGTATCTTTCTCCTTTCAGGTATATGGTTCGCTTCCATCATTGTGACAAGTGAACTACAATGAACATACGAACAGTACTTTTTTTACATAAGGTTTAAAGAAGTACACCAATTCATTGAAAGATTCCTCTTTCATCCTTAAAAAATTCCGGTAGTCATTTAGCTGTGCTGTAGGTTCTCTTAGTACTTTAGAAGCGCCCTCTGCAGAATGCCTTCCAACCCACTTCTCTGACCATCGTCTCTTCCTATTACTTTTCTTGTTGCAGCACATGGCGACTGCTATCACAATACATGTGAATTCTACATCATCGAGCGCTGCCTGTCTGCTACAAATGCAGAGCTCTAACTGATGCATCCTGGGCAAAAATATTCCGCAGTATTATTGTGCCTTACTTCGTCTCGCACATTAGCGTAATACTGACACAATATTACTGCGCAGTAAATACTGAGTGTGTGAGGGCCCTTCAACAACATTGTTAAGTGCTTTTCGTTAGATATCGGTGTTGTTTTGTTAGAATATTCTACCAATGGTGGCCGGTTATCATGTGTTAATGTGCTACAGGAGATTGTAAATATTGCACTAAAAATATGCCATTTCTCTTCGAATGCCAACTGGAAATTGCATTAAAATGATGCCACTTCTTTTCAAATGCATGCCTGTATGAAAAAAATGGACTAAAATATGTTTTGTAGCGCACTGCTCGTGATAACTAGAAACTAGTGTCGAGTGCCCTACTACGATCAACTCAGAGAATGGACGCAGCTGTCCGTTTTCGACTGTGCAAGATCTGATGTGACATCACCCCTTCCGGCACTATGAATGTACATAGCTCACAACACCTGGCCAGTATTTTCTTTGAAAGTGTGTGTAATGTATTGCGCAAGCGTAGAGTATGAGGGATTTTTGGGGTGTAGTTGACGTAATGGCACTGTGGCCAAGTCAAGCGCCCTGACTGGCAATTCGTTCGATTGAGTTTGATTCCTCCTGCTGCCATCATTTTTTTCATTTTATTTCATTCTTAATAATGTAAAACTATTAATTATAAAATTTAAATATGTTTTAATAGTTCAGTTTATACATATAAAATAAATATATTCAATTTAGTTACGACTACTGTCCTTGTAAGACGAAAGACTGTTGATGGTGGTAGAAAAAAGCAAGTAGATGTTCTGCCAAGGAGGCACTTTTATGGTAGATCTTTGAAGGGGAAAGTGAGATTTAAAGAGTTAGATAAATCTACTCCAAATATAAATCTAACAACAAGAGGGCGTGGGGTGAGGCTCACCGATTTGATACAAACTATGTGGAAAAAAGTAAATTGATGCTCCTTGCAGGTTTCTAGAATATTTCGCCTGAGTGAACCGTAGGAAAAGGCAAAATGCTCTCTAAGGATTTACGCGTTGAGTACAATGGATTTTGGAGCAGCAGTTCAGGCATCGGCGAGGTAGTCCAGTTGTGAAGCACACTAATTGGTAATTCGCCAGCTCGGTTTCGATTCCCGGTACTACCACAATTTTCTTTTCTCGTCTTTCTATTCCTTGCGGTGTTAAGCGCTTAATTGTAAGACTTAACTATATTTAAACAGTTCAATTTATAAACATAAAATTAGTATATTCAGTTTAGTTAAGATTACTACCCTTGATGGTCAAAAGGCAATAGGGCACCACTGTGTAGCACAATGGTAAAAATTTGCTTGTATTTTATCATATGCAGAGCGTTACGAAATGATACGTGGGTGCTGCAGTTTATATCAGACACAGTTTATATCAGAACTACTCAACTTTCGATGGTAAATAGACAGAAATCACTCAATGTCCACGCTGCAACAGATCGTCCCTGAGAGTGTAACTACGTAGGTAGGCGAGTTTCTAATAAAACCCAACAAATCTCAGAAATACACTAATCTTCTGAAAATCTTTCACTGAAATAACCTGCTGCATTGTACATTTTAAAACAGTTAACCAGCTGTCAGTGGCCAGAATTAGGTTACAGGGAGGGATGTTCGTCACCAATTTACAAAACAGTATTTTAAATTGTTTTCATTCATGAAAACGTAATGAAATATTTTTTTAATATGATAAGTTTACTTCTATATATGAAATAAAAACTCCATTAACTACTGAAAGTGACCACAATGTAGCCAACTGGCGAACTTCCCTCCCAGGGAAGTAATTTCGCCTGAAATCAAATTTTGTTTACTTTTAATTCTGGTGTTTATAAAAGACACTTGAAAATTCTTCAGGACATACAAATACAATTTTAGATAATTTTTGGGTGATTTTCGTGCACGTTAATCTGTATCAGAGTCCAAGCCATTAAAAACATTACACAAGCCACAATTCTTCACAGACTGATTAAATATTGTAGGAAAATAGATCTTCGACACAGGGCATCCAGGGTATCGCCGTCTAATGTTATCTGCAGCTGTGTTCCAATAAATTTTGAGTGCTCGGAGTAAACTTTTATCCAAGAGTTGCAGCT
Organism: Schistocerca piceifrons; assembly: GCF_021461385.2. Lineage (NCBI taxonomy): Eukaryota > Metazoa > Arthropoda > Insecta > Orthoptera > Acrididae > Schistocerca > Schistocerca piceifrons. Next base: position 283,327,895 of record NC_060145.1, on the reverse strand, counting down.
CATGAGAGCAACGAGCAGGCATACAGAGAATTTCGATGTTGGATCTTTCCCCTATATTCAAGACTGCTTCGTCCAAATGGATTTTGTATCCATCCAGAATGAGCAGTGCTTTTCCTGGCAGTTTGTGGCGATTAAAATGTTCCATGATTCTGCAGAATGAATCGACAGTGACGTACCCTTTAGGTGTCATTTCAAATGTCGAGCCTGGTGGCAACCCATCACCCCAGATATCCTTCCTGTTCTTTCTCTTGCATAGAATCATGAGGGGGGGGGGGGGGGGGCGATCAAATTTGTTCCAGTGGCATTGATACAAGCCAAGACTGTCACAGTTTCTCCCTTTCCCCCGTGTGTTGCCACGTGAACGCGCTTTGTGCCTTTCAAAGTTAAAATTTTCTTTTGTGGATTAAGAGTGAGTAGCAATTCTGTTTCATCCACATTGTAGATCAGATGTGGGGTATATGAAAGATTCGTGGTATCATAAACTTTTCCCAGAAGATTATAAAACTGGGATACTCTTTCAGCGTTAAAACGCATCAATCTTCCGTAACTCAAACTCTCTCCTTTTCTGAAAACTATTTCACGGTGGCGTGCACGAAATACTTGAAACCAAAATTTCTCTACATATTTCGCTTTGCACAGTATTCAAATACCAACGTCTGTAGTGTTTATTTTGTAATCTCAAATCCCACGGACTGGAATCTGATGATGCGGGTAACAAGTTCATTTTCTTGATCCACTGAAAGAGTTGGTGGTCTGCCGAACATCTTTCTTGATGATCTGCTACCAGCACATTTTACTGCACGGGATTAGCCGAGCGGTCTTCGGCGCTGCAGTCATGGACTGTGCGGCTGGTCCCGGTGGAGGTTCGAGTCCTCCCTCGGGCATGGGTGTGTGTGTTTGTCCTTAGGATAATTTAGGTTAAGTAGTGTGTAAGCTTAGGGACTGATGACCTTAGCAGTTAAGTTCCATAAGATTTCACACACATTTGAACCAGCACATTTTACGTGGCGTTCAAGAGTTTTCCTCGGAATCCTATACAATTTAGCGGCAGCATACACAGATTGTCCATTGCGAACACCTGTGACGGAAAGTCAATAGAGAACGCCAATTTAGTTAATTCTAAACATGGTAACAGAATATGAAATGTGCACACCTTCTAATTTCCCCCAAAATTATTATCAACATTAAAATCGATGAATATTAATAAACGTTAATTAAGTGGCCAATTAAAGGAAAAATTCTCAAAATATTACGTAATGTAGCTCTTCTAGAATAATCTCTTTTATTGTTCACGAGTCTAGTCTAATAAATGTCAATGTATGGCGTCAGACGAGAACGGGAGGGAAATTCGCCACACTAGTGGCGAAATTCCCTCCAGAAGCACGCTTTATTATACAATAATTTATCACAGCATTGTTAAGTAATTTCAAATTAATTCTTTGTCGTTTCAGTCGAAGCACATATTTATACACTTTAGCAGTCAGAATAATAATTTATTTATACTTACAGTAGCGAAAACGGATCTCAGATGGTGGAGATGGAAAAAATGTCCCTTGTCTCAGTGTCAGTCTCCTCATGAAATGTGTTTCACTACTGATTGTGAGGACAATACGTAATTTTCTGTGCTACCACTAGTTGGCAACATAGAATGGGCATACTGTGAATCAGTTTTTCTCGTGATCGCCAACAGATGGCAGTGAGTGCTAACAGATCTGTTGCAAGAGAGTGGCAAATACGGCGAACTTCCCTCCCTGGCGAACACCCCTCCCTCTACCCCAATTCTAGATCATTCGTTAGTGAAAAAGTAAGTTTAGAATATTTTGCGACTTTTCAGCGTAATAGAGCTTATAGGTACTGCGTCGTACTATCAGTTAACACTTTTCCACACAAGACGCCTAGTTTAGTCTACTTTCTCAGTCACGTAAATCTCTCGATCATAGTTGATGGTCGTGTGTACATAAATACTGCAGGTGACAGCGCTTTACATTACATAAAATAACATTAATACTTGTTCCATAGATCATGATTACGACATTTCGTAATGATGTGGAACATATCAGTGTAACGTAAATTTTCTTTTCACGATATAATATATAAAATGGATACAGCGTACTTCTATAAAAATATTTCAGTCAGAGTCTTCGTAATATCCTATCCGCACTGGAACAAAACTTATAACACTAACAGAAGCATTACGGCGTTCTGGATAACGCAATTTACATTCCGGTACTGCACCGTCTCGCTAAGTAGACGGGCCCCGGTACACACGGCGTGCTAGCTGCAAAGCTCACTCCAGCTTTGGCAACAATGCCTCAATCCAGATTACTAACGCCGGCGCGCTGCTGACTAAGGTGGGATGACAGAACGCTTAGAAAATGTCAATGCTCCTTATCATCAGATAGCAGCTGCATGGAAGAAGAAAGAATGACATACACGACGTCTGTGCAGCAATTATAACTGAAGATTCAAGTGATTGACCTTATGACCTTAACAATTGCAACACCAATGCACTTATTATAACTCGAAAATGCATAAAATACAATAGAAATTGATACCTACGTTTCACGCAGGAAATGATTTCTGTTCATAAACTGTATAAACTGTGTTTCTTATATTCACGTCAATGACCATTTCCCCAAACTTAACACTTACTAAGAATTAATGAATACAGGATCGTAGGTAAAATGCAACAATTTGTTATTGAAACAGATTTTCTATCACAAAAATTTACAATTTTTCAAGTAAATTTGTTGTAATATTACTTGAAATAATTTGGTTTCCAATAATAAAACTCATAATCTGAGTTTTGGACTCTCAGGATTGTGTAAGAACAAGAGCAGAAAAAAATCTGTCCCAAATGATCCTAATGATCTCATTGGGTCCTTTTCCGGTTTTATCACTTCTCTCAAATGATTTTGGTGTAAATTTTTTCTACAGTAAATGGTTTGGCGTCCATCTGGATGGTTTTCTGTCAGACAGGTCACAGGTCGTGGTAACTGGCGGCAGTAAAACAGAAGTGATATCTGGTGTCCCCCAAGGAAGTGTTATAAGTCCTCTTCTATTCCTATTCTACATGAGTTATTTACCAGACAATCTGAGCAGCCATCTTAGACTGTTTGCAGATGGTGCTGTCATTTACCGTCTCTTAAAGTCTTCAGAAGACCAGAAAAAAATTTCAACTGGATTTCGATAAAAATCTGTATGGTTCTAAAAGTGTCAACTGTCTCTATATTATGAAGAGTGTGAGGTTACCCACACGAGTACTAAAAGGAATGCGTTAAATTTAGGTTACATGGTAAACCACACAAATTTGAAGGCTGAAAATTCAAATGAATAACCAGGGATAAGAATTACGAACAATCTAAATTGAAACTATCACACAAATAATGCTGTGGTGAAGGCGAACAAAAGGTTCAAATGGTTCAAATGGCTCTGAGCACTATGGGACTTAACTTCTGGGGTCATCAGTCTCCTAGAACTTAGAGCTACTTAAACCTAACTAACCTAAGGACATCACACACATCCATGCCCGAGGCAGGATTCGAACCTGCGACCGTAGCGGTCGCGCGATTCCAGACTGAAGCGCCTAGAACCTCTCGACTACCTCGGTCGGCGCGAACAAAAGGCTGTTTTGTATTGCGTACAGTATACTTGTGCGACTTCTGCTGTAGTATCGTTGTGCGAATGGGGTCATTATCAGCTAGGGCATCGAAGAAGGTCAAACAAGAACTGCTCCTTCTGTATTATCGCGAAAAAGTGGAGACTGTCACGGGTATGATAAGCGAGTTTGGGTGGCAATCATTGAAACTAAGGTGTTTTTTGTTGCGGCAAGATCTTTTCACGAAATTTCAATCTACAACCTTCTCCTCCGAATGCGAAAATATTTTGTTGACGTCCACCTATACAGGAGGAAATAATCGTTGTAATGCAGCAAGAGAAATCAGAGCTCGCATGGAATGGTTTAAGTGTTCTTTTTTCCAGTGTGCTCTTCGAGAGTGGAACGGTAGAGAAATAGCGTGAAAGTGGTCCTGTGAACCCTCTGCCAGGCACTTAAGTGTGAATTGCAGAGAAGTCACTAGGATGTAGATATGAAGGTGTTGTTACGAAAGATCGCACTGTCTTATTGCGAAAAACACGTCGTCTGACAATATCATAAATTCAGACTTCCACTCTCATAATTCGTCTGTTGAAATACCCTTAATATAAAAACAAAGAAAGGATGATTGAAAATTTCTGGAAACGGCATCTGCTGTTGTGTACTGAGTTGCCATACGTCAATAATAACAGACTATTATAGAATAAACTTAGCTGAAAATGCCACATGCCGTTTCTGCCAGATGTTGGAAGGTTCCTCGAGCAGCGGTACGCCGTGTTCTGCTGGGTGTCGGCGTATCCGTCCGGGAGAAGTGACAAATGAGCGTGACAGCGATTCGTAATCGATCACCAGGGCGCGGGAGATGGAAACGTCCCAAAGGACTCGCGGAAAAGATTTTTCCTGCCTGACACCAGCTCTCAGCATTCCATCTCAAAGCCTGCCAAGGTTCTGCGGCAAACGATCGCTTGCACTTTGTCGGGCTCTACCGACTAAGGGGTCGGGAAACGGAACGATAGGACCTCTCCGCGGCCTCTTGCGTGCAATTTGTCAGGCTTTTCCAACGACGGTTGCTAAGTGGCTGGACGAAGTTTCCTTCCGATTCGTACTTGAATGATGGCACCATGAAATTATCGCGAAAGCTTTTTGCTTCAACCTCCCTCCCCCCTGGTACTTCCCGCAGGCGTATTCGCTCAGCAGTAAGTGGTTATTTCTTTGCACCACTCTTCTGACTTATCGCTGATCAACAACAACAACTACCTAATGAGTATAAGCACCCCTTTATCTTCGACACTGCGAAACAAATATCTTCTACTGCAAGCTCTTCGCTGTCCATATAATTTGTGAGGAGGTAGTATGGACCAAAACAAGAACAAAAGTCTAGGAAACATGTGCCCTAAAATGTATACCTCAGGAGCTATGGACATCTGTTTTTTCAATTTTTTCAGTAGACTCGGTATGTTCCATAGAAGAGAAGGTGAATAAATTCTCATAGCTCTTACGTGTACACTTTGGAGTCCACATTTACTGGACATTTGATGCATACTACCACCTCTCAAAACATGAAAAGCTAAGAGTTCGCAGTAGAAGATATTTGTTTCACAGCATCGAAGATATAGAAATTCTCACAGCTCTTAAGGTATGTATTTTAGAGACCACGTTTGCTAGACTTTTTCGCCTCGAATGATAGTTTGTCATATTCGTGACTATTCCTCATAGAACTCTCTATGAAACAAACATCATAACACTCTAAACGCCACATATACCATCGAAACAGCAACCATAATTGCAAACAGATAAGTATTAAAAATGTACTATAAATTTATTTGGAGAAATGGAATGACGATTTTTGTCTCTTGTAAGTTGCCTCATCAGTCTGCCTAAATCTACATCTACGTCTACACACATACTAAGCATAGCATACACCGTATGGTGTATCGCGGAGGGTACCATGCACTGCTACTTGTCATTTCCTATCCTATTTCACTCCCAAATGGAAGAAGAAAAACCTACTGGCTATATGCTTCCGTACGAGCCCTAATTTCTTTTATCTTCGCGGTTCTTACGCGAAATAACCGTTGGCGACAGTATAACCGTTCTACAGTGAGCTGCAAATGCCTGTTCTCTAAACTTTCTCAATAGTACTTTGAGAAAAGAACGACATATTCTCTTCAGGGATTCCCATTTAGTTTACGAAACATCTTCGCAAGAATCGCGTGCTAATCTAACCTGCCGATAACAAATCTAGCAGCACGCTTCCCAATTGCTTTATGTCTTCCTTTAGCCGCTCTGATAGCGATCCTAAACACTCTAACAGTACTCAAGAACAGGTCGCACTAGTGTTCTATATACAGCCTCCTTTACAGATGAATCTAACTTTCATAAAACTCTCAAATTAAAGCGAAGTCGACCATTAGTGTTCCCTACTATTGCCCTCACTTCCTAAACAAAAAAAACAGAAATTGCTAAATATCGAAAGGTACCACTATTTTTGACAGCAATGTTTCACGGTGTGAATGGCTCGGTGCAACTGTTCACGGAAACAGCACAAAATTATTACGGGAAAAATCAAGAAGCGAATGTAGCAAAATATTTTTATTGATGTACTATACCACATTTTGTATGGTTGTCCAACAGTTCAGTCATTACAGAACATGATTCTGTTGTCTACTGTTGCCCAGAACGCCGTGAACAACGGCGTTTTACGAAGTTCAAGGATTTAGTTTGACATTCGCGAGTTCAGTAGTTAAGGTCTCATCGATCAACAGTTTTATGTTTCATGATCCAATGAACGTAACTTATTCCAATATTGCGTCACTGATATTGGGTTGGCCTTATTTCATATGGCTGAAAGTCTCACTCTGTTTATCCAGAGACTTTGCAAAACTCTTCATTGGTCCTAATGTAAATGAAGAGAGACAGTATGAATAATACACTGAAGCACCAAAGAAACTTGTATAGGCATGCGTATTCAAATACAGAGCTATGTAAACAGGTAGAATACGGCGCTGTGGTCGGCAACGCCTACATAAAACAAGTGTCTGGCGTTGTTAGATCGGCTACTGCCGCTACAATGGCAGGTTGTCAATATGTAAGTCAGTTTGAACGTGGTGTTACAGTCGGCGCACGAGCAATGGGACACAGTATCTCAGAGGCAGCGATGAAGTGAGGATTTTCCCGTATGACCATTCCACTAGTGTACCGTGAATATCAGGAATCCGGTAAAACATCATATCTCCGACACCGCTACTGCCGGAAAAAAGATCCTGCAAAAACGGCAGCAACGACAATTGAAGAGAATCGTTCAACGTGACAAAAGTGCAACCCTTCCGCAAACTGTTGCAGATTTCAGTGCCGGGCCATCAACAAGTGTCAGCGTGCGGACCATTCAACGAAACACCTTCGATATGGGCTTTCGGAGCTGAAGGCCTACTCTTGTATCCTTGATGACTGCACGACACAAAGCTTTACGCCTCGCCTGTGGCCATCAACACCGACATTGGACTGTTAATGACTGGAAACATGTTGCCGGGTCGGAAGAGTCGTTTCTAATTGTATCGAGTGAAAAGACGGATATGGAGACAACCTCATGAATCCATGGACCCTGCAAGTGAGCAGGGGACTGTTCAAACTGTTGGAGACTCTGTAATGATGTGGGGCGTGTGCAGTTGGAGTGATATGGGATCCTTGAACGCCTAAATACGACTCTGACAGGACACACGTATGTAAACATTTTGTCTGTTCACCTACATCCATTCATGTCCATTGTGCATTCCGACGGACTTGGGCAATTCCAGCAGGACAACGCGACACCCTACACGTCCTGAGTTTCTACAGAGTGGCTCCAGGAACACTCTTATGAGTTTAAACAATTCCGCTGGCCACCAAGCTATCCAGACATGAACATTATTTAGCATATCTGGGATGCCTTGTAATGTGTTGTTCAGAAGAGATCTCCACCCCCTCGTACTCTTACGGATTTATGGACAGACCTGCAGGATTCATGTTGTGAATTCCCTCCATGACTACTTCAGACATTAGCAGAGACGATCTCACGTCGTGTTGCGACACTTTTGCGTGCTCGCGGGGCTCTGCACGATATTAGGCAGTTGTACCAGTTTCTTTGGCGCTTCACTGTATTAAAGCGTGTGGTGACTATTCTTTTGGATATGTCCCAAGAACATGCACCAGATATATCAACGTAATTATTACGCACACAAAGATTTACATTGAACTTCGAGCATAGTAAGTAGTAAGTTGACAATATGAGCAGGCAAATGTACTTTCTCACTGGTATTCCCTTCACTGTGAGGTGGTGATGGTTCTGTATATCAATTTTTCCGTGGTGAGACTGCTGTATTGTCCGTGTCCGTGTTCGTACATGATGGTACCGATAACACATTTACGGCTACATGATTACTCTGCAATTCTCAATGTAGCGGCTGGCAGAAGGTCCATAAGACCAGCTTCAAACTGTTTCTCTACCGTTCCAACCTCGAATGACGAGCGGGAAAAATGAGCGCTTAAATGTTTGTGTGTGAGCTCTGATTTCTCTTATTTTATCATAATAATCATTTCTCCCTTTGTACGTTGACGCCAACAGAATATTTTCGCAATCGGAGGAGAAAGCTGGTCATTTCACGAGAAGATCCTGTCACAACTAAAAACGCCTTTGTTTTAATAATTTGTCACCCCAATTCAAGTATCATGCCCGTGGCAGCCTCTCCCCTATTTCGCAAAAACACAACACGAGCCGCCCTTCTTTGACCCTTTTCGATAATCTCCGTAAGTCTCTCCTGATGCGGATCCCATACCGCACAGCAATACTCCCAACGAGGAAAGACAAATGTGGTGTAAGCAGTCTCTTATTAGACCTGCCACAATTTCTCCCTATGTTTTAGTCTATTATTATTATTATTATTATTATTATTATTATTAATAAAGTCCACCACTCTACCGATTTTTTAAAATTTTAATTTTAATTTTTTAAGCCTATCCGCATTTTTTCTTGCTTTTCTCAAATGGTTCAAATGGCTCTGAGCACTATGCGACTTAACTTCTGAGGTCATCAGTCGCCTAGAACTTAGAACTAATTAAACCTAACTAACCTAAGGACATCACACACATCCATGCCCGATGCAGGATTCGAACCTGCGACCGTTCTTGCTTTTTTGACCAGTTCTCTGCCACTTTATTTCGGTCGCCTTACCATTTTTATGAGCCAGACGCCTTAACTACTTTTTTATTTTTTGATAGCGGTTGCCTTACCATTTTAGACAGCTTTCTTTCGTTTGTTAACATAAAGGAAATAAATCTTTCTTCTTAATGTTATTCAAAGAAAATTAATCTTCTTCTTGATAATGGAAAGGAAATTATGTTAAAACAAACTGAGCGTGAAATCTCTTCATAATGAAATTAAAAATTTTTAGAACGTAAACTTCTTATGAAATAAGTTTATTAAAAAACAAAAATAAAAGAATTTTTTGTCTAAATTCTTCATGAGTCTTTAGTACTGCACTTCCTGCAGGGACTTTATTTCCTTTTACAATGTCTCGTGAAAGGATCTAAGATATGCTTGTACCCGTTACATGTAATCGTGCAAGGCTATCACCTATGAAGTCAGTATCAATCTTCTTCTATTACTGTTCTCTGAAGGATTTTGTTCCATGATTCTATTTAAAATCATGCCTAATTATTTTTTTTGTAGTTTTTAGTCCATATGAGATGATGGGCTGAGTCGTTAGGTACACCCAGTAATTGTCTTTGCTTTTATATTTTGCCTTCAACATATAATGCACTGTGTGCTATTTTAGCCAGTGAACAGCGTTTCTTTTTGTATTAGGATATGGCACTGCGCCTTTAGTCAGGAAATACAAGGCGGTGGAGATGTTTGGAGATGTTCTGTTGACATTCGCTAACTTCTGCTAAATTATATGCCACATGTCTCTTACTATTTCACGCACAAATCGGTATTCTTCTGTATCAAGAATGTTGCATGACGGCCACATCGGCTAATTTGTGTCTTTTTCTGCATTTCTAGTCTCAGGGAGAATCTTCTCTGTATCGAAATAGTCTCTCAGCAGCAATCTATCGTGCGACAAATGGTCCGTTGACATCAGGCATTGTGTACCTGACTTTGCTTGCAATGGGTCGAAAGCATGCATACTCAGAACCTGATTACTAGGTGGTTCTTCTTGTAGTTTGTTGCTGATCTGCTTTGCTTTTTATCGAAAAGGCGGTGCTAGTTGGTCAGCGTCATCCTGAGCCAGTCTCCTCATTTCATTCCTTGCAGGACTGCCTCTTGGGGATGTTTCAGCGTTTTCCATTGCCACATGCGTTTCTTGCGCACTGTACTGTTCGCTGACAAGTGGAGGCTCGGTTTCCTTTTTTTTTTTGTTTTTTTTCCATCAGGTCTGCTCCTTCTGGAGGCCTATCATCGGTTCTGGGTTTTGGTTCAAATGGCTCTGAGCACTATGGGACTCAACTGCTGAGGTCATTAGTCCCCTAGAACTTAGAACTAGTTAAACCTAACTAACCTAAGGACATCACACACATCCATGCCCGAGGCAGGATTCGAACCTGCGACCGTAGCAGTCCCGCGGTTCCGGACTGCAGCGCCTAGAACCCCAAGACCACAGGTTCTGGGTTTTCTTCTGTCTGAAAAGTTGTACTAGGTTCTCGTTCTTGACACTTTGGTTATGGTGTCACTGTCGAGTCACTAACATCCATTATCAATTCATTGTCTCGATGAGCGACAGCCTGGGTAACTTCAGGAACGTGACGCGTATGGATTTGTCCAGTGGCCGCCGCTACACAAGTTAACGGCAACGTTGACATGGCCGGGGGTGTCACAGCTTCGCCGGCAGGTAGCTGGGCCACTCGGCACTGTATACACTGCGAGCGGACACGGCCTATACCGCCGCAGGACACGTAGGTTCTTGGCTGCCCATCATACAAGGGCTGGAACTGAAATATTGGCAACTATTTATTCACAACCGATACAAAAGAGTTACACATTTCCACCTGTTACTGCCCTTCAAAGTAGTCACCAGCGTTGTGCAGAACCCGTTGCCAGCGATGTGGAAGGTGTCGTATACCGTTAGCAGAGCCTGTTCTGTTGACGATGCGAATGGTCTACGGCCTGTCGAATCTCTGGAACAGTACTGAAGCGAGTGCCACGAAGTGGTTCTTTCATCTTCCAAATCAAATCAAAGTGACAAGGACTTAAGTCCGGGGAGTATGGTGGACAGTACAATACTTCCCAGTCCCATCGACCGAACAGAGCAGCCACAACTTGGTATGCGCCCGCGCATTGTCGTGCAAAATGATTCGTGGGTTGCGCAGAGTGTCGCCGCTTCTTTCGCAAAGCAGGTGGCAGGTGATGCTCCAAACGCGAACAGTAATACTGTGCATTGACGGTCTGCCGTGGAGGAACGTAATGCGTTAGGATAACACCATCACAGTCGTATACGAGAATCACCATAACTTTCACCATACTGGGGCTCTGACGCATGTTCGACTTTCGCGGCGACCCATAATGACGCCATGCGTTGGATTGTGGTTTCCGTTTTGGCTCGTACGATGTGGCCCATGTGTCAACCAGTGTTACGATACGGCGTAAGAAAGCCTCTCCTTCGCGCTCTTAGCGCTCCAAGTGCGTCTGAGCAGCGTAGCGCATCCATTTCAGTCATTTCCGTCAATTCATGCGGAACCCATCGTGATGCAATTTTTCGCATGCCCAAGTGTTCCTTCAGGATGCGAAGCACAATCGTATGCGCTGATCCGGTTTCGTGGGCGAGCTCACGAATAGTATGGCGTTGATAACTGTCCACTAACGCGGCAACAGCATGCACTTCTTCAGAAACGCTAGGACGACCTGCCCGATGCATGTCTGTCACAGTTTGCCGACCTTCGTTGAAGGCTTTTACTCAATGTTCCACTGTTCAATCTTGATCCAACTCCCTCGTTCCTGTTTCGAAAACAGTGACACCGTTACGTTAGACCGCCCGCTCACAAGTGACTGTATTGCCCTCGATTGTGCGCACGCCGGTGATGTGGGATGGGCGAGTCCATTTGCTCGGAGATAAGGTAGATATATCAACGATGTGTGCTATCAGCGACAATAGTAGATTCCATTGCATAGTGTCTCCACAGCAGTGTTGCCACTATTTAAGTTCCAACCTACGTATATTACGATAGCTAGATAACCGAAACATTTATGTACGAGGCATGTGCGTGTGTAAATTATCCACAATTGCCTAATACAATTCAGGACGGGGAACTTTTGAGCAGAAGAGCACTATTCTGCAAAATTACTGATTATTCTTCCATATGGAGCTATGGAAATGGAAATGCCATGTGGCGAGGGCCTCCCGTCGAGTAGACCGTTCGTCTGGTGCAAGTCTTTCGAGTTGACGCCACTTCGGCGACTTGCATGTCGATGGGGATGAAATGATGATACAGACAACACAACACCCAGTCCGTGAGCAGAGAAAATCTCTGACCTAGCAGGAAATCGACCCCAGGCCGTTAAGTATAACATTCCGTCGCGCTGACCACTCAGCTACCAGTTGCGGACATAAGGAGTTATCACTGAATTGACCTGCTCAGCGGTGATTTCAAAAGCTAGCTCATAAAACGAACAGTCCTTATTAAAATCCAGCATGCGTTACATAAACTTCACTAATATTGCCATCATGACGTTTATACTTAAATATTTCGCCACTAGACTCTATAATTATGTCACGAAATTCTGTCTTTTTAAGCTTTACATACATTATGCTGCCCATAATTGAAAGGTGAATACCTATAATCCAAACGAAATTTTCACAACTTCCTCTACCTATGTCTCAATTTCGAACGAATTCGATCTCTGAACTTTCTAGTCAAACAAAAATTTCAACATCTCTTCTATTAGACTGCTTCATCTCTCCTTCCAATATGAATCCATCAAGAGTCTCAGATAACGCGGCTAACTACTGCAACAGCCGCTTTGACTTACTGAGCGGAACTCAGCAGACGGCAGAACACAGCACATCACGGCCGCCAAAAGCCAACTGAATTTGGTTTGATTTCCTAAGAACATTATCTGTGTGATCATTCCAATCATTTGTGATCGTAATCTCTACGCATTGAGTTGAATTTAACCCTTTAAATTTGTGTGATTTACCGCGTAACCGAAATTTAGTGAATTCTTTTAGTGCACATGTGGATGGCTTCACACTTTTCATTATTTAGAGAGAATAACACTTCGCACACCATACAGATATCTCGTCGACATCATTTTGCAATTGGGTATGATCAACTGATGATTTTAGAAGACGGTAAATGACTAATAAACTAGGTTTCAAATTTCTGTTATTTTGTGCGGAAGGTTTGTTGCGTAGGGCTTGCGCTTCTTTTACGTTTAAGTCACACCAGCTTGCTGAGAGGCTGCTTTTCAATTTGTCTTCTAGATATTACTGCTACTGGTATTTTTTGGAGAAGATAATTTGGAAATCTGCTGAGAATGATACTTGTTTTCTGAACCTTTCGTCTGGAATCAGATTTATAATCTGTCTCGGTACAATGTTAACTGCAAACCAATGATAAATTTGACAGCGTATTTGGCGTGAAGTTTTCTCGAGAAATCACCCGTAACCACGTGTTTCTTAGGCCACTATTAACCAGAAATTCGTGGTAACTTATGCCACAAGTTTTACTTTTTTCAATCTTACAGAACGGCACACGGCAGCAAGGTATCTGCAATGAATAACGAGTGTATCTCAGACAATCGTGTATCGCAGAAACGTCGTATCAACGCACTTTTAGCGCAAATACGCAACAGTATGAGCAAACATGAATGTAAATACCACAAAAGTATTTTCAATGATATGTGCTTTCTGTATTGTTAACCTTCATTACAATTGACTCCAGTTAGAGAATAATTTTCAAACACAATAAATGCAACAAATCATATCCCTATTCGCAGTCTACACAAACACATGTAATTTTGACGCAAATTAATCCAAAGTCCAGAAATGCTTGGGGAATAGTCTGTGTGTGGCGCCACGTGCGGTAAAAACTGCCAACTCCAATGACACGCTCATTCCAATATGATCCCTAAAAGCTCCGAGATATATTGCCATGCTAACAAAGGTTTCCTCTGTGAAGTGGTATTTTGCTATTCCCAGCACGCATAGGTTCTGCGGATTGCAGCAAATTATGCAACCAAATAAACCTGTTATTATCTCGTTTGAAACAATGTCGATTGCAATTAAATCGTTTAACGCGGTATATTTACATGTGTTCTCCACACTACGTATGTCAGATCGCCACTTCTCACCATCAGGCATGGTAAGTCGATTAATTAACCTATTCCCATATTGCATAATCAAGGCAGTCACCGGCGGCATTTATTTAGAGGTGAAAACACACAATGCGTATATGAGGTGGGCAGCCTTTATAAACACTATGCGCCTGATGAAAAGTACCACACATAACATTAATTTACAAGAAGCATTCATGTAGACAGCCCATCGAAAAGCAACGAGAAAATATGTGAAATTAGCTATCAGTTTAATTTTTGTCTTCACGTACTGCCGCAAATCGCCTTGTAAACAGCCTGGCAGAAACACTACATCTACTAAATGTACATACTCTGCAAACCACTGTACGATACGTGACAAAGGGTACCCTCTACCACAACTACACATTTCCTTTACTGTTCCGCCCGCAAATAGAGCGAGGCAGAAACTATTGTCTATATGCGCTCGAATGAGCTCTAATTTCTCGTATCTTATCGTCTTGGTCCTTACGCGAAATTTATATTGGTGGCAGTAGTTTCAAATAATAGTTTACTAAATTTTGTCAATAGTATTCCTGGGAATGAATGACGCCGTCTCTTGAGGAATTCCCATTTGAGTTCCAAAAGCAGCATCTCCATAACGCCTGCAAATATAGCACAAAACAAATACAGCAGCCCACTTCTGACTTGCTTCGATGTCTTCCTTTAATCCGACCTGATACGGACCTCAAATACGCGGGCAGCACTCAACAACAGGTTGCACTAGCGTTATATATGTGCTCTCCTTTACAGATTTTCACAATAACCCGAAGTCGAGCTTTCACCTTTCCTACCACAGTTCTCACAAGCTTGTCCCAGTTCATATCGCTTTGCAACGCTACGCCCAGATATTTAAACGGCGTGATTGTGTCGGACAGGACACTACTAATGCTGCTTTTCCTACTCACCTGCAGTAACTTACATTTTTATTCATTTAGAGCTAGCTGCCATTCATTACACCAACTAGAAATTTTTACTACGTCATCTTGCCATCTTCTTGCAGTAACTGAACTTCGACACCTTACCGTACAACACAATGTCGTTAGGAAACAACCGTATATTGCTTCCCATCCTGTCAGCCAGATCATTTATGTATTCAGAAAATAGGAACGGTCCAATCACACTTCGCTGTGGCAGTCTTGACGATACTCTTGTCTCTGACCAACACTCGCCGTCGAGGACAACATACTGGGTTCCATTACTTAAAAAGCCTTCGAGTCACTCACATATCTCTGAACCTTTTCCAATGGCTCGTAACTCCGCTAACAGTCTGCAGTGGGGTGTCGCGTCCGGCAATATAGAAATATGCAATCTGCCTGTTGCTACCCATCGACAGTTCACGCAATGTGCCATGAGACAATAGGGCAATCAGTTTCATATGACCGATACTTTCTAAAATCGTGCTGATTCGTTGACGTAACCTTCTTAGTCTAAAAAAAATGTATTATATTCGAACTGAGAACATGTTCAAGAATTCTGTTTCAAACAATTTTAGGGATATTGGTCTGTAATTCTTCGGGACTGTTCTTTTACGCTTCTTATGCACAGCAGTCACCTGAGTTTTTTTTTCATCTGCATGGGAGTTTGCCCTGGGTGAGAGATCCGCAATAAATGCAAACTAAGTACGGGGCCAGTGGCGTAGAGTACTGTTTGAAAAACCAAATTGGGATTGCATCCAGACATGGCGACTTATTTGTTTCCAACTCTTTCAGTTGTTTTTGTACGCCAGGGATGCTTTTTACCATGTCATCCATGCAGAATTCTGTTCGATGGTCTAATGACGGAATCTTTTCAATATTCTCATGTATGAACGATTTCTCAAATGTGAAATTTAAAGCCTTGCTACCTTCAACTTCCACACGATATTGGTCAACGAGCGACCGGATGAAAGCCTTAGATCCGCTAGGCCATTTTACAAACGACCAGAATGTTCTCGTGCCCTCGGCCACATCTTTTGCTGAGGTGTGACGGTGATAGATGTTGTATGTTTCGCAGATATATCTTTTCGTAGATGCACGTATCTCTACCAATCTTTCCCTGTCGTCATAGGCACGTTCACTTTTGAGCCTAGAGTGCAACAGCCTTTGCTTCCTCAGCATTTTCCGATTCTTTCGTTAAACAATGTGGGTCTTTTCCGTTCTTAATCCACTTACTAGGAACATAGCTCTCCAAATCGCCATTTACAGGCTGTTTAAACTTTGTTCATAATTCCTCAACGTCAATCTTAGTGAAATTCTAGTAGAAACACCCTCCTATCCTTCTTGACTGGTTTATTAACTTTCGTAACGATAGTTGTAATGACATGATCACTAATCCCCGTCTCTGCACTGAGGCTGTCGA
This sequence comes from Schistocerca piceifrons, assembly GCF_021461385.2. NCBI lineage: Eukaryota > Metazoa > Arthropoda > Insecta > Orthoptera > Acrididae > Schistocerca > Schistocerca piceifrons. The sequence goes on along the minus strand of NC_060145.1, from coordinate 283,311,639 downwards.
TAAGGTCCGACCTGTTTGTAGCTATAAGGTCTAACATTTTTCCATTTCGTGTGGATCGCCGAACTATCTGTTCAAGACAGTTTTCAGAAAAGTGTTCAGATGTACTTCGCAACATTGTCTGTCTATACTTCCCGCAACGAATCCATAGACGTCCCAGTCTATACTCGGTAGGTCAAAGTCACCTCCAACTAGTATTGCATAATCCTGGTAGATACATGACACTGACCGTAAACTTTCTTTGAATGACTCCGTAACTGTCACAGAGGAATCAGGTGGCCGGTAAACACATCCAACAAATTACTTAGTTCCACCCACACCTGTCATACGCGACCAGTTGACACAGTCAATTTCGATCACAACAGAGACAATTTTGTCACCGGAAATGAACAATCGCCTCACTATGGTGTCCAATCTGTCTCTTCGATAATTGTTCCATTGCTCGCTAAATATCTCAGAGCTTTCTACTTCAGCTTTGAGCCAGCTCCCGGTCCCGTGAATAATCTGAGCGCCAGAACATTCCTGGATGGCAGTAAATTCTAGAAAATTGGTGAATACTTCGCCAATTTACTGACATAATTTTGACAGTTGAATGTATTTACTCTGAACGCGGTTTGAATTCTCTTCCCGCATGACCGGCGAGTGCTCGTCAAAGCACCCGTAACTATCCCCTATCTTAAAACAACCACACGTGCACTCCGCAAGTACTTCGCTACTCGAGTAGCTGCTTCCTTTGTGTAGTGTGTCCCGACCTATCAAGTGGAGTGTAACCGTTAACGCAGATTTAGAAGTCTGCAGCCAAGTCTGTCACAGAGTTGACGAAGGCTTTGTTTGAGACGCTACACACTGAATGAGTTTGCACTTACAGAATGCGAGTTGAAACCTCTTAGATAGAAAAACATGCACTAAATGTAGGGGATTCGCTACTAGTAAAACACAGATAAACTAAATATGGAACTTGTCTCCCTGGAGATTTGAACAGGCGACAGCAGACAGCTTGACTGACTGCCTGGTTAGAACACATACACTATGCCACTGTCTGGTGACTGTAACCTTCAAGTACCTGTTCCATCCACAGCATGCGTTCCTGTAATTATTTATGGTCAACAGCTCTGGGTAAACGGCACACTTAGAAATGAATCCTACGGAGGTCTGGTAAAATTGTGCTTCTACAGAGAGTAGAAACAACATACTTCAATGTGAGCTGCAGTGTTGACAGTCTACACCTGTTTCTTATCAATACTACTACTACTACTACTATTACTACTACCTCTTCACTTATGTTACAACTTGACTTCTGAACGATTGTGAGGAGCTAGCCGCTGGGCGAGAGATGTACTCAAGCTCTTTAATGTTGTGTTAATTGAAAATATATGTATTAAACGTTTTCCATACTTTCAGTTGAATAGTAGATAAAAAAGTACCACTCTTGTGATAGGTATAAGAACTTTCATATAAAGAGACGACAGATATATTTGAAAAACAGCCGCTGTAAAAGTGTTTGACTTAAATGTTGGTAGTAATAACGAACCCTAGACTGATTAGTTATATGTTAAAGATTGACTTTTCAAAGTGAGATTACGTAATATTCAGTGATAGTGTTCAGGCTGTTAGTAAATCATATTCAGAGCTTTTACTCGTCTGATTGTATCTAGAACACTAAATACTTTCTATATGGCCCAAAATGAAAAAAAAAAATCTTGTTATGTATAGGTTGAGGACTGTTCGGTTAGTAATTTTTGTCATTACATAATAGCAATCAAAGTCAGATATAGCGATAATGGCATTTAGACAGTTTATAGCTCTACCCTTCCATAGTACTGATTTATATGAAAATATGAAATTCAACCTTAGGCTACGTTGTATTAACACTAAATATAATTAGGGAGAGGGCGTACTACCTGTCTATTTAGCCAGTAGTCTTCTTCATCCCAGTATGCAAGAACTTTACTTATTTCTTTGAATCTCATCTATCTACCTAACTGCGTTGTTTCCATTTTTTCTTCAGTACTTCAGCTCTTGAAGGTTTCGAGTATACGAGGACTGTCTAGAAAATAACTTCTCTTAGGCTATGAATAAAACACTAAAACGGATTTCGTCAGGAGGAACGAGTTGGGGTATGTGCTCATAAAGGGCGAGTAGATGGTTGACACAAAACGCCATGGTCCACTTAATTGCGGATGTCTTTATTCTTATCACGATACATCCTCTCACTCACGAGTACAGGCCTGGGGGCCTGCTCACTCAATCCGGACGGACGCTTGTAATATTAATACTGCCGATACTATCATTCACCTACGCAAAATGTTCGCCTAAAGCAGGTTCAATACTTGATTAGGAATGTTCTTTAAATCTTAACGTCTAGTATTATATCTAAGTGTATCTTTTTCCTTTACACGTAAGGCATGTAAGTATTCTAGAGTAAAGTAAATATTAATATTATCCTTTGCAAAATGTGCACCGAAAGCAGTTTCTTTAATTAGGATACCTAATGTACTACCCGTCAAATCACGTCATGTCATCCTACTCAAATAATGTGGAATCTTTTCACTGCCAACAGAAATTCGCTTCTCCAAGATACAGACTTTGTGGGCTCTCCGCGACCCTAAGACGGGGGTTCGATTAGTAACCTAGATAGCTTCGGACACGTTGACGCACAAAACTTACATCAGAGTGCAATACACCAACGTGGCGAGCAGTAGCCTGTACGCGGAAGGAATTCAGTGGAGGCATGTTGCAGGCTGTAGTCTGGAGAGTGCCAACGCCGTCGTATTTATGCCCGAGAAACTGGGAAGAAAGGGAATAACAGCGCACACTCCAGTACTCTTTCGTATGAGCGAATCGCAGTCATGTGCTACACGTCCATGTGCCAATGTTCTTCGATCGACATTTTTGTTTGACAAAGCTCTTCGCACACTATCTCTGAAATATTTATCCACAGTGTGATGTGAACGAATCGAAGTTACGTAAGAATAAACCACAGTCCGTTTCAGTTCCGATGCTTCCTGTATTCGTAAAAATGTAATGCAGCATACATTTTTGAAACTATGGCTCATCATTCGCTCAAGATAATTCGTTCGTTTCGGTGTCTATCACATTCAAATCCGACAATTATGTTTCTCAGAAATTTCTTGCTAGGATCGAAGTCCACTTCTGCCCCGTAAAATTTTGAAGAAACTATTTGTGTTTCTTTGCACTGTTCGTAATATTGGAGAAGAAGACCGACTTATAACATCAATCAATTTTAAAGCAGAGAAACGTGAAGAATGTAAATTATAAGAAACACATATCATATTTCATAAGAAGTGTTCTCATATAAGCTTCTTAAGAAGAATGATAAGTTTTTCTTATACTTCACATTTTTCATGTTCTTGTACTTTAAAATTAACTGGTGTTGTAAGCTGGTCTAGTGCCTTTCTTTTAACTAAAGAAAATTTTTCCTTTTTACCCATAGTATCAGAATTGCATTCTGTAACTTCGTTGAAATTATCAACAGTGTGTTGAAAACTGGGATCATTAGCGAGAATTGTATGTTTTTGTTAATTCTATTCGTGTTCTAACATCCGTTTAAACAGTATGTGTTTTCAGAATTGTTAACTGTTGACACTGACCTCCTAGCTATTCTCCATTTATTTATATTGTTCTGGGATACACTATCAGAAGAAGGAATTTTAGCCTACAGTGTATGTAGACACAATATCTCTAGCATGAGTAGTGTAACTTCTCAAGTTAGCGGTCATTATTCTGAAATAACGTATGTTCTTGAAGACTATTAAAGTCATTTTAACGTAAAGGCAATTTTCTGTTTCTAGTTACTTTCACAGATCTGAAGGTTTGTTTAGCAAATGAAACTAGTAGTCAATATTAAAGTAATTTATTATTGCGATCAAGACAAAAGATTTTATATAAAAATGTTTTAAAAATTTTGGATGTCAGTAAATTCAGTGATGTTAACAGCAAATAGTCAGGTCCGTCAGCGAAGGCATTTTCTGTGGTCACTTTCCGTCTATCTATGTCGAGGTAATAACGCGCTCCAATCTGAACTGGAACGTCGCTGTCTGCTAGCCACTTAGTAATGATTGATCCCTGACTTCGAGTCCATATTCTGGTTACATCGCATGCCTAACACCGAAGCGTTGTACCTTGCCGAAATCGTGGAAATGTCTTACTTGGTGTATGAATATTGTATTTTAGTAGGAAAGTGGGGAAATGTACGCGGTAATATTTAAGAGAAAGCACACCTTTTCGAGCATTTTTTGACGAGTGTTAATTTTGAAGAGTCAGAGAAGGCAGACCTTAATAATGCTAACAATTCCCTTTGCACAGCTTAAAGATTCAACAATTCTCTGCTTACAGGTGGACTTTTGTTGCTTACTAATTATTTTGTCGTAGTTATGGCGGAAGTAGTTTGCACCAATTCACTTTACGGTGACAAGTATGAACAAGATGAAACGTTTAAACGCTATCTCTGAGGTCACCTTTCATAGCTGTCATGTTTTAGTGCACATAAAGTGCTGAAATCACATGTTTCATGTGCCGTACTTGCTTTTGCGTCGTTATGTGCTGCGTACCCTGAAGGGTATTTTCATTTAAGTGTTCATTGTTACTCTGTTTACATTGGGGCTTCCGCCAGACAGCAAGCAAACGTGCTGCTGTTCGTTGTTGTGTACTCTTGTGACAGTCTTCGTGACATAATTAGTTGCCTTGTACTTGTGTAAAACAGTGCATCATTTACGGAGTTGTGACAAGCCCATTGGTGATCAGTGCGCGAGATTATCTGAGGACGGAATAGAACAGAGCGCGAGCAGTTCCGATCACAAGCGGTAAAGAGAACTTCTGAAATTTTCTACGTTAGTGGAAGTACACTGAATTGAATGTCGAGAGAATGTAGAGAAACTTCATGACTTGTGCCAAGAAAACATTTATGGCACGCGACATAAGTTTGCATTGGACGAGTTTGTACAGGAAGTAGTAAGAAGAAAAAACCGCGACTTCTATGTAGGGAAACAACGTCCAACAGCAGCAGCCATATCGGAAACTTTGAAGACTGATGTGGAAAACGTTCCTGATAAATGTGAAGTAGATTTTTGGCGCACTATTCGGAAACTGGACTTCAAATTAAAAAAATCAACAAACAAACTGTACAGGAAAAAGAAACGAGTTCATGCCGGAAATAAGGCATTTGCGAAACACTGGATGGACTATTTATTTATATTATAGTGATGGTGTGGTGCAAATCATTACAGAACATTTAGGTTACAGAAACAAAAAATTGCTTATGCATCAGAAAATATTTACTATTATTACAGAGAAAGTGTTCAAGGCTGGAATGGCAGGAAAGGAGGGATCCAGACACCGTCTGGGTATGGAAAAATGGTTCAAATATGCCACACTGGGAACGAATATGTGAGTACCGAAAATGCAGGATTATGCTGGGGACCAAGATTTGTTTAGGGAAGTTCTTTTACGAAACAGGTCTACGGTTGTTATAGATCGGGCCTATACCACAATATGATCAGTCCAATATAACGAAATCCATATGTGAAATGAAGGAAGGATTCTGTTATAGAATGGATGGAAAGCAACGTTGACCTTCCCTCTACATAATACGTGGAATTTACCAAATCAGGCTTATTGGAACGCACGTCATTGCATGTCAGGCCACAAGAATACTCTTTGGAAAGTGATTGTGCTCAGTAGACAAGGTAATTAAACTTTTGTGCTTGTCTGTGGCGCACTGCGAATAGAAAGACATTGAATTTATTTGGAACTTTATCGAGAACAACGTAGCATATGAAGTTTAAGGTAAACGGTTCTTTAAAGTTTTATCGCTATGCTCTGGAAGTGTTCTCTAAAATGTCTGGATGACACGAAACAGAAGTATTGCTGGTCCAAGTGGATGACTTCAGCAGTAGAAGCGAGACATCGCCCAACAGTGAAAGTATTCATTCATCGTTCTTCCCTGCAAAATTTATTCTAGCTAATCGATTTTCCATTTATTCTTGAATTGTAGAGTACATGTCGTTCACATACTTAGAGCAGCTTGTATATCGGACATTCAGTTGCAATATCCCATTTTATTTCCCTCTACTCACGACGACAACTAAACGCAGCAATGCTTTATTGGAATGCTAGTACGAAGTTGCCATTCTGGGTGATTTATCACGCATTACGACAACGGCAGCGCGCTGGTCTGGCAGCAACACTCCACAACAGCCTCGCATGGATTAAAGCTTCTAGCGCAATTGTTTTACAGACTCTTAACTGAGAAACAGGTGACGGTGTACGATGTAACCAACAGGAGTTCAAGCTTTACAATCGTGCCTTATCCACCACAATAGCTGCAATGGTAAGATAACTTGCTGCGTCTTGCGTTTGACATTGTATCGATGAAACATGTACTCAGAAAATAGCTAGACTCCATTTGTAAGAAGGTTATCTTTAAACAGCGAAAAGGAAATTTTTCGCCTAATTATTGTCTGGCGTCTATGAGTCATGCATGTAGACACTCGTCCAGAAATGCTTGAAAAAGCACACTTCCTCTTAAATATTACTGCATGTGTAACACTCTTTTCAACTAAATTACATAATTCATACGTCAAATGTTGTTGTGTTGTTGTGGTCTTCAGTCCTGAGACTGGTTTGATGCAGCTCTCAATACTACTCTATCCTGTGCAAGCTTCTTCATCTCCCAGTACCTACTGCAGCCTACGCCCTTCTGAATCGGCTTAGTGTATTCATCTCTTGGTCTCCCTCTACGATTTTTACCCTCCACGCTGCCCTCCAGTACTAAATTGGTGATCCCTCGATGTGTCAGAACATGTCCTACCAACCGATCCCTTCTTCTAGTCAAGTTGTGCCACAAGCTCCTCTTCTCCCCAATTCTATTCAATACCTCCTCATTAGTTACGTGATCTACCCATCTGATCTTCAGCATTCTTCTGTAACACCACATTTCGAAAGCTTCTATTCTCTTCTTGTCTAAGCTATTTATAGTCCACGTTTCACTTCCATACATGGCTACACTCCATACAAATACTTTCAGAAACGACTTCCTGACATATAAATCTATACTCGATGTTAACAAATTTTTCTTCTTAAGAAACTCTTTCCATGCCATTGCCAGTATACATTTTATATCCTCTACTTCGACCATCATCAGTTATTTTGCTCCCCAAATAGCAAAACTCATTTACTACTTTAAGTGTCTCATTTCCTAATCTAACTCCCTCAGCATCACCCGACTTAATTCGACTATATTCCATTATCCTCGTTTTGCTTTTGTTGATGTTCATCTTATACCCTCCTTTCAAGACACTGTCCATTCCGTTCAACAGCTCTTCCAAGTCCTTTGCTGTCTCTGACAGAATTACAGTGTCATCGGCGAACCTCATACTTTTTATTTCTTCTCCAAGGATTTTAATACCTGCTCCGAACTTTTCTTTTGTTTCCTTTATTGCTTGCTCGATATACAGATTGAATAACATCGGGGAGAGGCTACAACCCTGTCTCACTCCCTTCCCAATCACTGCTTCCCTTTCATGCCCCTCGACTCTTATAACTGCCATCTGGTTTCTGTACAAATTGTAAACAGCCTTTCGCTCTCTGTATTTTACCCCTTTCACCTTCAGAATTTGAAAGAGAGTATTCCAATCAACATTGTCGAAAGCTTTCTCTCAGTCTACAAATGCTAGAAACGTAGGTTTGCCTTTCCTTAATCTTTCTTCTAAGATAAGTCGTAGAGTCAGTGTTGCCTCACGTGTTCCAACATTTCTACGGAATCCAAACTGATCTTCCCCGAGTGCGACTTCTATCAGTCTTCATTCGTCTGTAAAGAATTCGCGTTAGTATTTTGCAGCTGTGAATTATTAAATTGATAGTTCGGTAATTTTCACATCTGTCAACACCTGCTTTCTTTGGGATTGGGATTATTACATTCTTCTTGAAGTCTGAGGGTATTTCGCCTGTCTCATACATCTTGCTCACCAGATGGTAGAGTTTTGTCAGGACTGGCTCTCGCAAGGCTGTCAGAGGTTCTAATGGAATGTTGTCTACTCCGGGGGCCTTGTTTCGACTAAGGTCTTTCAGTGCTCTGTCAAACTCTTCACGCAATTTCATATCTCCCATTTTATCTTTATCCAATCCTCTTCCATTTCCATAATATTGTCCTCAAGTTCATCGCCCTTGTATAGACCCTCTATATACTCCTTCCACCGTTCCCTTCTATGCTTAGAAATCGGTTTCCATCTGAGCTCTTGATATTCGTGCAAGTGGTTCTCTTTTCTCCAAAGGTCTCTTTAAATTTCCTGTAGACAGTAGTTACCTTACCCCTAATGATATACGCCTCTAGCCATCCATGCTTAGCCATTTTGCACTTGCTGTCGAGCCCATTTTTGAGACGTTTGTATTCCTTTTTGCCTGCTTCATTTACTGCATTTTTATATTTTCGCATTTATCTATTAATTTCAATATTTCTTGTGTTACCCAAGGTTTCTACTAGCCCTTGTCTTTTTACCTACTTGATCCTCTGCTGCCTTCACTATTTCATCCCTCAAAGCTACCCATTCTTCTTCTACTGTATTTCTTTCCCCCATTCCTGTCAGTTGTTCCCTTATGCTCTCCCTGAAACTCAGTACAACCTCTGGTTCTTTCAGCTTATCCAGGTCCCATCTCCTTAAGTTCCCACCTTTTTGCAGTTTCTTCAGTTTTAATCAAATAAAAAAAACGTCAAGTACAAAATAGATATTTCCACAATTTCGGCAGAAACAACAAATCCATGTGCGTCATGCGATGTAACCAGAATATGAGCTCAAAGTCAAGGGTGAATTATTAAGAGGATAAAGTAAGTTGACAAAGTTAGTTCCTGCTACCGCTTGGATTTAATGTTAGTTAGCTAGTTACATATTCCAGAGAACATTTGAAGAATATTTTTCGGAAATGATGTGAAAGAGTCATTTTACAGGATACATATAATTTTTCAGTCCTTCTCATGCTTCTACACTTAGAAACTACTGTTTTTTCAGAGGCTAGCAGTCTTTAAATAAAAATTTGCTTTTGGAAGTTTTCCAGAGGAAATGATTTTTGATTACATTTAAAAGTTGCTTTGCTGCCTGTCAGACGTTTTATGTTACTGGGAAAATCGTCAAAATCTTTTATTGGTGCTTACTGAACTCTTTTTCTGATCCGCTGACAGCGTTAATAATAGGTAGTAAGGGTCATTTTTCCCTATGGACTTCACTGTTCTTCTCAAATTGCGAATGTTTATTTATCACTAATTTCATTAGCGGATAAATGTATTGTGACGGAACAGTTAAATCGCCTAGCTCCTTGAAGAGGTACCTACATTCCTTGCAGGGGTGAACACCACACATTATCCTTACTTATCGCTTTCGAGCAGTCAATATCTTCTTTGTAAATGATGAGTTACCTCCGAAAATTATTTCATACGAGATAATTCAGTGGAAATGTGTAAAATATGTCAGAAGGTTGATTCGCTTGTTTCAAAGACTAGCAATTATACGAAGAGCAGAAGAAGCTGAACTTAATTGTTTTGAGCTACTCAGTAACACACTTCTCTCAGTTCAAGTTTTCAGCAGTAGGTACACTGAAAATGAGGTTCAAGCTACCCTGTTTACTGCCTGCTGTTGGTCCACTACATCTGTTGTTTGTGTGACTATTTTCCAACCAAATCAGAGAAGCACTTAATTATTAAATAATACTATAAGGTTCCGGAGACCCTCTTAAGTGTCAAACATCTCTCATAAATGTCTAGGCATACTGAAGTGACGTGCGAAATTTTATACCAGACTGAGATTTGTAGCCGAGTCTCGTGCTCACTAGGCGGATGCGCCAACCACTTCGCCACTTTGGTGCAGTGGCCTTGCGCCAAAAGCACGGACTGCCCTACCACACCTCTCCGCTCAGTCCAAATTCCCGTTCACGCCTCAGCCCACTTTCGTATTCCCCTGAACTCTAACTGCACTGCACAAGAATTACGACATTCTTGGAGAATGAAACTCTGCTCTATAAAAATAAACATGGATAACGCAAACAGAGATCCTGCGAAACTCAGCTCGCTCTGTTCCTCCATGAGATCCACAGCGCAGTGGACAACGGCGCTTAGGTTGATGCTGTGCACCTTGACTTCAGGAAGGCATTAGACACAATCCCCCACTGCTGTTTAGTGAAAAAATTACGAGCTTATCGAGTATCGGGGCATATTAGATACTGGATTCAAGACATCCTCGCATACAGAGCTCAACAGCTGTAAAGGTAATTTCCGGAGTACACCAAGGAAGTGTGATAGGACCGTTGCTGTTTACAATACAAGTAAACGATTTAGTACGTAGAAAGCGTCGAATGCTCTTTAAGGATTTACGCAGGTGTTGCGTTTGTCTATAACAAAGTAGCAACGCCAGAAGATAGTAACGATTTGCAGAATCACGTTCGGAGAATTGATGAATGGTGCAGGCTCTGGCGGTTGCCACCGAACGTAAATAAATGTACAATACTGCGCAAACATAGTGAAAGAAAGTTGCTATTGTACAGCTACAGTATTGTTGATAAACCGCAGGAAACAGTATCAACCTTGAAATATGTAGGAGTAACTATTCAGAGCGACCTTAAGCGGCATGATCACATAAAACAAACAGTGGGAATATGAGATGCCAGACTCAAATTCATAGGAAGAATCTCAAGAGAATGTAGCTCATCCACGAAGGAAGTGGCTTATAAGGTGACGGCTTGACCGGTTATTGAGTATTCTTCATCTATCTGGGATCCCTACCAAGTAGGACTGACAGAAGAGATAGAGAAGACCCAACGAAGAGCGGCGCGTTTCATCACCGAATTGTTTCGCCAGTGCGAGAACTTTATGGAGATGCTCAACAAGCTCCATTGGCAGACTTTATAGGAGAGACGTTGTTTATCACGGAGAGATTTACTATCGACATTTCGAGAGAGCACTTTCCGGGAAGAGTCGGAAAACATATTCATGCCATGAGGAGAAGATACACGAGAAATAAGAGCGAATCCAGCGGCTAACCGACAGTCACTCTTCCCACGCGCTATTCGCGAGTGTAGGGCTCAGTGGTGCGAAACGTACTCTCCGTTACACACCATCAAGTGACTTGCGGAGTACAACGTAGATATAGGTGTTCTCCAACTGTACTGGAACAGCGTATCAGCATCGAACGAAATTGGGGATGCTATCTGAAATCCAGGCATAGGTGCTTTAATGAAATGAAAGTATATGGTTCCAGAGACCTTGTCAAGTCTCAAACGTCTATGAGTATACATGCAGACTGAAGCCTCCGTAATTCTGTTCGAATGTAGAGGGAATACCAAGTGGACTGAGACGTGTATGGGAATTTAGACTGAGATGGGTGGTGTGCTATGGTGGTCCGTAGTCTGCACACTCGTGCAACGCGAATGTGCCTGGGTAGCTTAGTGGCTAGCGTATCTGTCTAGTGAACAGCAGATCCACTTCCAGTTTTTTTAATATGTATATATACACACACTTCACATCATTAACAAATTCTAATGTGGCTTCCTGTTTGTATAACGTGAAGTATTGATGTGTGTTTTCCAAATTTTGTAGGGCTTGATAATGGGGCAGTTCGTGAAACATTTTATGTTAAATATAAACATATTTGGACAACTGGTGAGTCATAATCTTCGTAATGATCTCGTGATAAAGTTGTAATGTGGCTTCACAACAGATAACCTAATGGGATCTATTATAACACTAATATGGCCTGCAATAAATATCAATTCTGCTTGATGGATGTTAAGTGGAATGTCAGTTACATACAGTGTCCCACAAAGAATGGTCAACATTCAAGGATTTGGCAGGAACGATCATTCGAAGCAAAAAATTGTAGTAAAGATGGGCTTTAAAATGCATACTTAACAGCTACGAGCATTTCTTCATCTTCGATACTGTGAACCAAATCTTTTCTACTATAAGCTCTCTGCTTTCCATATTTTGGGAGGATTTAGTATGTATCGAAACAAGAAAAAACTGTCAAGCAAACATCGGCTCTTAAGTGCACGGCTTGAGAGTGTGAGCACTTGTTCGTCTTCATTGCCATGAAACGCATCTCTTCTACGGCAAGCTCTTTGCTTTCTATGTTTTGGGACGGCGCAGTTTGGACGAAAACAAGAAAAAAGTCTAGTAAACATTTCCTCTAAAAGGCATTCCTAAAAAAATTGAGCGCTTGTTCAGTAGAAAAGATGTGTTTCACATTATCGAAGAGCAACAAGTGTTCATGGCTCTTAAGGTGTCTACTTTAGAGCCTTTGTTTACTAAAATTTTTGTAGTTTTGGTCCATACTATCTCCGCCAAGAATATGGAAAGCAAAGAGCTTGCAGTAAAAGAGACTTAATTCACAGTGTCGAAAATAAAGGAGTGCTTATACATCTTAACGTATGGACTTTAGAGCCCATGTTTACTAAACCATTTTTGTTGTTGTTTCGGTCGACATTACCTCCGCTCAAAATACTAAAAGCAAAGGGATGGCAGTAGAAAAGATTTATTTCACAGTATCGAAGACGAAGAAGTGCTCATAGCTCTTAAGTATGCATTTTAAAGGCCGTGTTCAATAAACTTTTAGTTTCGAATGATCGTTCCCGTCATACCTCCGAATATTGTCTATTCCTCATAGGTCATTCTACATATTAAGTATAGGAGTCTACACAAAACTGAAACCTATGCGATCCTTTCCGCTTCATCGAGTAGTAAAACAATTCCAGTTCCTAGTGCTGATATTATCTTTTTCAGTTGTCTTGAGGCAGTCGCTTCGGCATCTGGAATTGCTGGTCCTCTTCGCGGAAGGCAGCGTGGTAACCATCGCGGTGCGCCGAGACTGCCGTCCAGCATCAGAGACTGCTCCGCTGTCGAGCTGCCGCGCTGCAGTAACCTCATGACGTCACGGTGACGTCGTGGGCCAGCCTCCGGGTCCGCGCAGCCTGACGTCTGCAGAGCGCTCGCTTCGGGCTCTCTCTGTCCAGCTACATTCGACGCAAATCCTCCAGCCAGGGCACCCAGAACAGCTGTCTGCTGTCTAGCGCGCCCAGCGACTGTTGCGAGTTACGCTCGTAGTCACAAAGGTTTCTTTATCAGCCCGAAAAAAATAAAGTTGCGTAATTAATTTTTTGTTTTTGTGTAGGTACCTGTCTATATTCTTGGTACACATTGATATCCCCGCGCCACAGAACACCAGCCAGAATAAAATGGACCAGACCGTTAATGCAGGGGACTATCGACCGGTAATTCGGTTTCTCCGTTTAAAGAGGTACATACTGGGTGACAATTACTGAAATATATGAAAAAAAGTAAATTAATTACAAACCACGACGTGCAAGCTCTTTATTCAACATGTAAACGCCACTACAGATATTCCGATTTAGTTATAACATCTTCCATATGCCTGCCATTATTGGCGATGATGTGGTCCAGACGAATAGCGAAATTCTGCATGATCCACTGAAGTGTCTGAACATCGATTCTTTCGATACCCTCCTGCATGGCTGTTTTCGGCTCAGCAATGGCTTTGGGGTTATTGCTACACATATTGTATACTACTGGCCATAAAAATTGCTACACCACGAAGATCACGTGCTAAAGACGCGAAATTTAACCGGCAGGAAGAAGATGCTGTGATATGCAAATGATTAGCTTTTCAGAGCACTCACGCAAGGTTGGCGCCGGTGGCGACACCTACAACAGTGCTGACATGAGGAAAGTTTCCAACTGTTAATCCTGCAGATGTTTAATGTTAAGTCACTCCAAGATGAGATAGAAAAGGAAACTAAGAGCAACAAAGAAAAAGGAAAATTGATTAAATCTGTTTTCAAATATTCTTTTACAAAGGAGAGCTGCCCCAGTTTAATTCTCGTACCGCTGTAGAGACGAGTGAAAAGATATTACTGTCGATGACGTTGGGAAGCAGTTATTTCTTAAAGATGAACAAACTCCGCGACCCGATGGAATCCCTATCACATTATGTACTGAATTTTGGGCTGAATTAGAGCCTCTTTTAGTTATAATCCACCGTAAATGCCCCGCACAAAATAACGTGACAGGTAGTAGTAACGATCACATAATATCACTGTCAAGCATAGGTAAATCAAGTGGCACATTGCTGTTCGTTTATGAAGTACACCGAAATGAAATCAGGCTACCAAGAAGACTGCATACAAAACATTCGTCCGATACACCTTAGACTCTGGCTCAAGGGTGTGGTACCCATACCAAACAGAGCTGACAAAGCAAACGCTTGAAGAAGGACGCAGTCTATCCCATGGAAACATAGAAAGTTCCTAGAGCCACCTTGAAGTGATGAATCTAGGAATATGCAACAACTCCCTACGTATCACTCCCATAGGGACAAGTTACAAAGTGCTCGGAGGCGTATGTGCACCTTGAATGGAATGGGGAAAACCCTAATAAATGGTAAATTGTAGCGTATCAACTGTCATGAACTTCGCAGTGGTTAGAAGAGTATAGATGTACTTTTAGATGTGGAACACGGATAAGGGTTAGTGAATCAAGTTATCGGATTCTCGGGGAAACAAAGTTATTATTTATTACGTGGGGTCTCAAATGACATGGAAAACAATTTAAAACAAGCATGAAGTTCATGAAGAGTAGAATAAGTGGGGCTGAGCTACAGCTGACTTGGCTCACTACGGAGTGAGGACCGTCACCCTTGGCACAACCAATATCCCAGCTCATCAAACTCCGAATGTAACGTCAAATTATATTCAAGAAACCAACTCTTATGGCCCCAACGAACTATGACAATTCAAATGCAAGATAAGAAAGAAGTCAGCAGCTTTCATAGCAATGCAGCAGTGCTGCGCGTCTCTTAAACAACCATCTCCGATGTTCACGTCTGGTCATCTCGTCGGCCGCAGGAAAAACGAACCATTTCCCTCTACTCTACCTATCGGGACCCTACAATGGCCATGAGGGTGCCTCAGTGATTATCAGTTCACGAAAATTTATATCACTGACTTCAGTTCACCAGATGTGAAATTGCTGAAACATCGCAAAATATTACGAACTGGAGTAAGTAACCGCAGTACTAAATTGTCATTGCAGTCAGGTCTCGGGGATTTCCAGGAAAACTTAATGAGACATCCCCTATGGATGTGTCTGACCCTCTACAATTTTTACCTCCCACACTTTCCTCACTTACCAAGATAACAATTACTTTAATATGCTATTAGGCAGGAAATCACAAAATAACAAGTAAGAAGGGAACATGCATTGTGAAACATGTAAGACTCTCCGTTATACGTTCCAGAATTATCGGTGGTACTTAACACTCCAATAGAGCTATGCTTTGATTGTCTAACGATGTATTAATTTCAAGAACTTGTTAATGCGATAATTTCGCCGTGCAACATCTTATGTTAAATAAATTACACATTTGCACAATTGGTGAATCACAGACTGTACTGATATCGTGGTACGGTTGTACAATGGCTTCGAAACAGATACGAAACTAAAGTAAATATGATGAAGCAATTTACAGAATATCACTTACACCACAGAATATTTAATTCAGCCATTGCATATTTTAAACACACTCAAAGGAAAGTGTCAAGTCAGTTCCCAATACACCTGCTTGCTGTAACACGGAGTCTATATCTACACAGACAGTTATACTTCACAAACCACGTTACAGTGTATGGTTGAGGATACTTATGTACCACTCTCGTTTACCCCCTTTTCTTTTCGAGTCGCTCATGGTGTCAGGGAAGAGAGAGTTTGGTAAGCGTCCTACGAGCTCAAATATCTCTATGTTCACCTTCATGGTCTTTTCGCTAGATGTACACAGCGTTTTCTAGGAGGTATGGTCAGCATAGGGGTAAGATAGATACTGCCTACAGGAAAATTAAAGAGATCTTTGGAGAAAAGAGAACCACTTGTATGAATATCAAGACCTCAGATGGAAACCCAGTTCTAAGCAAAGAAGGGAAAGCAGAAAGGTGGAAGGAGTCTATAGAGAGTCTATACAGGGGCGATGTACTTTAGGACAATATTATGGAAATGGAAGAGGATGTAGATGAAGATGAAATGGGAGATACGATACTGCGTGAAGAGTTTGAAAGAGCGCTGAAAGACCTGAGTCGAAATAAGGGCCCGGGAGTAGACAACATTCCATTAGAACTACTGACAGCCTTGGGAGAGCCAGTCCTGACAAAACTCTACCACCTGGTGAGCAAGATGTATGAGACAGGTGAAATACCCTCAGACTTCAAGAAGAATATAATAATTCCAATCCCAAAGAAAGTAGGTGCTGACAGATGTGAAATTACAGAACTATCAGTTTAATAAGTCACAGCTGCAAAATACTAAAGCGAATTCTTTACAGACGAATGGAAAAACTGATAGAAGCAGACCTCGGAGAAGATCAGTTTGGATTCCGTAGAAATATTGGAACACGTGAGGCAATACTGACCTTACGGCTTATCTTAGAACAAAGATTAAGGAAAGGCAAACCTACGTTTCTAGCATTTGCAGACTTAGAGAAACCTTTTGACAATGTTCAATGGAATACTCTCTTTCAAATTCTAAAGGTGGCAGGGGTAAAATACAGAGAGCAAAAGGCTATTTACAATTTGTACAGAAACCAGATGGCAGTTATGAGTCGAGGGGCATGAAGGGGAAGCAGTGGTTGGGTAGGGAGTGAGACAGGGCTGTACCTGCCCCGATGTTATTCAATCTGTGTATTGAGCAAGCAGTAAAGTAAACAAAAGAAAAATTCGGAGTAGGTATTAAAATCATGGAGAAGAAATGAAAACTTCGAGGTTCGCCGATGACATTGTAATTCTGTCAGAGACAGCAAAGGACTTGGAAGAGCAGTTGAACGGAATGGACAGTGTCTTGAAGGGAGGATATAAGATTCATTCTAATGTGAAATCTAGTATTCTTCTACGTCGCCACATGGTTGAATATCAAAGCGGAGTACACTATTGGGCTAGACGGCGCGGCGCGTCGTGTTTCTTCTCTTCTCTTCGTGTTTCAAAACACGCTGCATAAATGTCCGTAACTCCTCGCTGCCTTCACTTACAATTTTAAAATTTCGACTCCGCCAAGCGACCACCGAGCTTAGTGCATCATAACAATTTCAGCTTGATACGCCCTTACTTTCCGATGGAAAAGCGCAACAAAACAAAACGAGGATAATGGAATATAGTCGAATTAAGTCAGGTGATGCTGAGGGAATTAGATTAGGAAATGAGACACTTTAAATAGTAAAGGAGTTTTGCTATTTGGGAAGCAAAATAACTGATGATGGTCGAAGTAGAGAGGATATAAAATGTAGACTGGCAATGGCAAGGAAAGCGTTTCTGAAGGAGAAAAATTTGTTAACATCGAGTATAGGTTTATATGTCAGGAAGTCGTTTCTGAGAGTATTTGAATGGAGTGTAGCCATGTATGGAAGTGAAACGAGGACGATAAATAGTTTGAACAAGAAGAGAATAGAAGCTTTCGAAATGTGGTGCTACAGAAGAATGCTGAAGATTAGATGGGTAGATCATATAACTAATGAGGAGGTACTGAATAGAATTGGGGAGAAGAGGAGTTTGTGGCACAGCTTGACGTGAGAAGGGACCGGTTGGTAGGACATGGTCTGAGGTATCAAGGGATCACAAATTTAGCATCGGAGGGGAGCGTGGAGGGTAAAAATCGTTGAGGGAGACCAAGAGATGAATACATTGAGCAGATTCAGAAGGATGTAGGTTGCAGTAGGTACTGGGAGATGAAGAAACTTGCACAGGATAGGGTAGCATGGAGAGCTGCATCAAGCCAGTCTCAGGACTGAAGACCACAACAACAACAACATGGTCAGCATTCAGAGATATGACAGTAACTAACACTCATAGCGAAAAGACTAGTAAACATGTGCTCTAAAATCCGTGCCTTATGAGCTATGAGAATTTGTTTATCTTCGCTACTGTGAAACATCTCTCTTCTACTGAAGAAGTGTTCACAGCTGTTGAGCTACGCATCTTAGAGCCCATGTTTACTATACTTTTTTCCTCCGAATTATTGCCTTCTGTCACGTCGCTGAATGTCGACCATTCCTCTTGGGACACCCCGTACTACGGGAAACAATATTTGCTGTACTGTTCTAGGTCTACGTGAATTTGAAGTGATGCACAGCTCATGTTTTGTTGTGGCGCCTGCCACTGAAGGTGGATGACTGTATTGATGATGCATTTGCGAAAAATTCTCCACAGGCCATCGTAGGAGCGGTGAACCAAAGCTTTTTTGATGGTCTAGAAATATCGAATTTACTTTCTTGACTATCCACCACTTAAAAGGTGTTATTTTTTAAAGAGATCACATAAGAAATACGTAAAGTATTTAAATAATTTAAATTTTAATTACAATAAATTAGCATCAGTCTTTCGATAACTTACAACATTCTTCAGTTGTCTCATTACTCACGTAAATACTCGCTTACAATTTCATTACAGAATTAGAGTTCTCCATCATTTTCCCCACATTGGGAATGCTTGACAATTTCGATCCACAAGAGTCATATAAACTGTTCTTTGTCCAACTATTATAGCTATAATCTCCGTCTTCAGGCGTTGGTGGCACCATCGGTACCGACCGACCACCGTGTCCTCCTGTGCTAGTGGTGTAACTGGATGCAGCACGGAAGGGTGTGAGGTCAGTACACTGCTCTACCAGCCGTTGGTAGTTCTCGTGAAATGGAGCCACCACTACTCCGTCAGGCTTCTCCAGTTGGCCTCACGAAGCTGCTTACGCTACATTCCAGTCCTCGCACAAGGTAAAATTCCCTTGCATTACCTGGAATTGGAGACGGGTCCTCCGTATGGCAGTCGGCCGTGATGAGAACGCAGCTGCAGAGACGGACTATAGCTATACATCGAAGTAAATATTCGTTACATAATTTTATGAGCACAAATGCTCGCAGATCACCAAGACGAAAGCAACCTTCCTTAAATTTTTGCATACTAAAGGGGTGCACAGTGTTTTCAGAAGCCACAAGCGTCACTTAAGTAAGTGTGTTTATTTATTTATTTTTTGCCAATGCAGGTATCATTTTTTCACTGGAAAATACCTTCTCGGCGTTTTCACTTAACATATCTCTGAGATCATTAATCCTACGTTTAAAAACTTCGATTTTCTCATACACGTCAATTTTGTGTCCTTCTGTACTTGTATGGATTAATCTTGGCTCAATATCTATTCGACTGAATGGATATGCTGCTTTTTTAATTTTTTTATCTGCAGCTTCTTTTGTTTTTGAATAGCTATTTCGCTGGTATGTTTTAATGTATTCTGTACATTAACTTTGGGGCATTGTCTCTCATTTCGCCTGTGTACAAGGCTTTGAATGTGTTAAATTTAATATTGTTGATTCCAAAGTCTCCCTAGATCTAGGCTCTAGATGCAACGAGTCTGACATCCTCACCCTACTCTAAATGGCGAAAGAGGCAGGGGTTGGCGCTCTGAATCAGTGAGGCATTAAAGTAATGTACAGATAATACAACTCACAGTAGAGATCTGTTACCGAAACGCTTCGTGATACCGAGACAATCTGCCACCTTAGGAATCTGGGCAGGCTAGCAAAAGATTAGTTGTACACGTGCAATTTCAATAAATACATTTCACTCATCTTGTTGCTGAAGAACTGGTACATTGACAACTTGTGGCAGCCATGGATAGTCATAAGCAAAACCCCGAAACTGGCGTGCGTCTATGTACACTGAATGTTTGCCGGCAGAGCTGACTATCAGCGTCTCGGTGTAGCGTTCGGGCACCGGCTAGCAACACGGCACTACCCTCGAATTAGAAGACTGGTGCCCCGGTGCCCGCCGCTTAGACCATCCTGGGGGTCCCCTTAGTCGACGACCTGGAGGTTCTTGACTTGTCAACTCATCCTATTAGTGGCGATTTTCAATGCGACAAGCGTGGCGCCGCAGGAATCTTCGTAAAAAAATTGTTGGAAAAGCAGATGCCAGACAGATTCATTGGAAGATTGTTAAGGAAATGTGACTCACCACGAAACAAGTGGCTTACAAAAGATTTGTTCTACCGATTCTGGAATATTGCTCAACGTTTTTGGAACTTACCTAGTAGGATTAATGGAAGAGACGCAGAAGATCCGACGAAGAGCGGCGCGTTTCGACGCGGGATCGTTTAGTCGAAGCGAAAGCGTTGCAGAGATGCTCAACCAAGTTCAGTGGCGGGAGCAATAAGAGAGGCATCGTGCACCACGAAGTTTGCTATTGAAGTTCCGAGACATTACGTTATGGGAGGAGTCGGACAACATACTGCTTCCATTCATATAGTCTCGCGAAATGACCACAGCAAAGAAAACCGAGAAACTTCAGATAATATGATAATGCACCTTGCCGTAGGCCGGAAGGCTTGCGTACCTCAGCGGCGCAGATAGCCATACCGTAGGTGCAACGACAACGGAGGGGTATCTGTTGAGAGGCCAGACATACGTGTGGTTCCTGAAGAGGGGCAGGAGCCTCTTCGGTGTGGTTGTTTGATAATGCCTTGTAACATCAACCAAAACGGCCTTGCAATGCTGGTACTGCGAATGGCTGAAAGCAACGGGAACTAAACCGTAGGTTTTCCCTAGGACATACAGCTCTACTGATTGGTTAAATGATGACATCCTTTTCAGTAAAATATTCCGGAGGTAAAACAGTCCCTCATTCGGATCTCCGGGTGAGGAATACTCAGACGTTCTTATCAGTTCTATGGATTGGAGCATGGAATGTCAGATCCCTTAATTGGGCAGGTAGGTTAGAAAACTTAAAAAGAGAAATGGGTAGGTTGAAGCTAAATACAGCGGGAATTAGTGAAGTTCGGTGGTTGGAAGGAACGACTAAGAAAGAATACGACTTCTAGTCAGGTGAATACAGGGTTATAAATACAAAAGCAAGTAGTTGTAACGCAGGACTAGGTTCAATAATGACTAAACAAAGGAACGCGGATATGCTACTATGAACAGCATAGTGAATCCATTATTGTAGCCAAGATAGACACGAAACCCACGCTCACTGCAGCAGTACAAGTGTACGTGACAGCTAGCTCCACAGATGAGATTGAAGAAATGTATTATGAGATAAAAGAAATTTTTTAGCTAGGTCAGGGAGACGAAAATTTAATAGTCGATGGGAACTGGAATTCGATAGTAGGAAAAGGAAGAGAAAGAAAAAAAAGCAGGTGAATACGGACGGGGGAAATGGAATGAAAGAGGAAGTCACCTGGTAGAATTTTGCTCAGAACATAATTAAATGATAGCTAACACCTGGTTTAAGAATCATGAAAGAAGGTTGTATAGGTGGAAGTGACCTGGAGACACTGGAAGGTTTCAGCAAAATAACTGATAATGGTCGAAGGCGAGAGGATATAAAAATGGGAATGGCAAGAAAAGCGTTTCTGAAGAAGAGAAATTTGTTAACGTCGAGTATGGATGTGTCAGGAAGACTTTTCTGAAGGTATTTGTAAGGCATGTGGCCACGTAGGGAAGTGAAACATGGACTATAAAGAGTTTAGACAAGAAGGTTCAAATGGCTCTGAACACTATGCAACATCTATGGTCATCAGCCCCCTAGAACTTAAAACTACTTAAACCTAACTAACCTAAGGACATCACACAACACCCAGTCATCACGAGGCAGAGAAAATCCCTGACCCCGCCGGGAATCGAACCCGGGAACCCGGGCGCGGGAAGCGAGAATGCTACCGCACGACCACGAGCTACGGACTAGACAAGAAGAGAAAAGTAGTTTTTGAAATGTGGTACTCCAGAAGAATGCTGAAGATTAGATGGGGAAATCATGTAACTAATGAGGAGGTACCGAATAGAACTGTGGGGGAAAATTTGTGGCCCAACCTGACTAGAAGGAGGGATCGGTTGGTAGGATCATCATCATTTTCGCGCTGGAGGGAAGTGGGGGGTGGGGGGGTGGGGAGGGGCAAGGGGTGGGGTTAAGAGGCGGGGGGAAATCGTAGAAGGGGTCCAAGGGCCAAGAGACTAGTACAGTAGGCAGATTCAGAAGGATGAATAGTTACTCGAAGATGATGGGGCATTCACAGCATAGAGTAGCATGGAGAACTGCATCAAATCTGTCTTAGTTAGGACTGAAGACCACAACAACAGCTCAGACAGTAAGATCGGTTTGCTCAAAAAAAGAAAGAAACGGAATACGTGATGTGTATACACAGATTGAGAATAATTGACTGATTTATTCAAGAGAAAGAGATTCACAAAATGGGCAAGTTAACAACGCCTTGGTCCACCTTTGGCCCTTAGAAAAGCAGTTATTCAGCTTTTCATCGATTAATTGGTTCAAATGGCTCTGAGCACTATGGGACTTAACTTCTGAGGTCATCAGTCCTCTAGAACTTAGAACTACTTAAACCTAACTAACCTAAGGACATCATACACACACATGCCCGAGGCAGGATTCGAACCTGCGACTATAGCGGTCTCTCGGTTCCAGGCTGTAGCGCCTAGAACCGCTCGGCCACTCCTGCCGGCTTCATTGATTAATATAGTTTTTGGATGTCCTTACGAAAAATATCTCTCCAAATTCTGTTCAATTGGCGTTTTAGATCGGAAAAATCCCGTGGTGGTTCGAGTGTCTTGTCCAAACATTCTCAATTGGGGAGAAACCCAGCAACCTTGCTGGTTAACGGAGAGTCCGGTAAACACGAAGACAGGAAGTAGATTCTCTCGCCGCGTGCTGAAATGTATGTCATGGATGGGTTGCTATGAAAGGCAACAAAACTGGTGTAGAATATCGTCGACGTATCGGTGTGCTGTGAGGGTGCCGCAGGTGACAACAAAAGGGGTCCTGCAGTGGAAAGAAATGGCACCCCAGACGTCACTCTGGTTGTTGGTGCGTATGGCGGGAGACAGTCAGGCCAGTATCCCACAACTACAGACACGTCTACATTGGTCATCGGGACTCATTCGAAGCGGGACTCGTTACTAAAGACAATTGTACTGCAGTCAGTGAAATGTGTCTCGACAGTAGTTAACTGTATCATAACAGACACAAGGACTCATAGAAATCTCTTCTTCTGAATGCTATTTTGTGAAAATTGTCGCAGAGCTCAGATGAAACATTGTGGCAGAGGAATGAAGACCAACCTCACGCAGCAACGCTGGAATCCTACAGCAGAAACAGGGACGCCAGAGGTTCCGGCCGCAACCGCGGTGATGCGCCTGGAGTCGCTTCGCCCTCAGCTCCTCCTTTGTGTCGCTTGATTAAAGACGTCGCGCCATCTCTCACTTTTCACCTTTTGCTGCCTGGAGTAGTTTCGGGTGTCCACTAGCGAGAACAAAAGAAGAGCCCCCGCTATGCTGGCCGTGTCACCACTCACTCTGACAGCGGCCTTCTTCTGTGGTCCGACTTCTTGCCAAGCGTGTGGTCGAGCGTTCTCGGGATTTTTTTTTAACACATGGGCAGCAATCCAAATCTAGCCATGATCCAGTTACGGCGCTAACTCTCCCCCACCCCCTCTCATTATTTTTACAGTGAGCCGTAAACGAAGATATGCGTCTCTCATGCTCAATAAAGCGTAAGACTCAATGAGAGGTGAATAGTTTAATCTGTCCGCCGCGTCAGGTATACCGTACATCTCGAATGCGTCATTGACTTCATTGTGCCTTTACATAAAACAAGGTGACGGGTGTGAATATTATCGAAGTATTAGTTTAATAAGTCATGGCTGCAAAATAATAACACGGATTCCTTACAGAAGAATGGAAAAGCAGATAGCAGCCAATTTAAGGAAGATAAGATTGGATTCCGTAGACATGTAGGAACACACGAGGTAATACCGACGGACGCTACGCCTTGTCTTAGGTTAAAGAAAGGAAATCCTAGGTTTATAGCATGTGCAGTCTTAGAGAAAGGTTTTGACAGTGTTGACTGTAATGCTCTCTCTGAAGTTCTGAAGGTATCAGAGGTAGAATACAGGTAACCATAGCCTATTTACAACTTGTACAGAAGCCACACGGCAGTATAAGACTCGAAGGGATGAAAAGTATAAGGTATCATTTAAATATACAACGCACATTAGAGGCTGATGTTTAAAAATTTGGAATTTGTCCTAACAAAGGCTAAAAATTCCCGAATGTGAAACAAAACCAAATAAAGAGTATTGCAACTTTTATTTTATAGAACTTAAAATTTGCTATGCCTTGAACAGAAATGTCCCATATTTAAGAATGGTTAGTGAGAGAGTACATTACTTTATATTATACTGTGCCGGCCACTGTGGCCGTGCGGTTCTAGGCGCTTCAGTCTGGAACCACGCGGCTGCTACGGTCGCAGGTTCGAATCCTGCCTTGGGCATGGATGTGTGTGATGTCCTTAAGTTAGTTAGGTTTAAGTAGTTCTAACTTCTAGGGGACTGATGACCTCAGATGCCCTATTTTTATAGTGCACTGTAGTCGCTTACACATTAAAGACGTGTTCTTAGATGAAGTCTTATGAATTCTATATTGATAACTAAGAATTCGGATCAGCATAAAGTGGGACTGGGGTCCCACATAACTACTTTATTGCTCAATAAGTTTAATACATAACTTGTCTTTATTAAAGTCAGACGAATTTTAAAAACGATCGACAGTAAAACTGGCGGAGCGGTCTTTAGAAGAATGACTTTTAAACAACTGCCACTAATTATGAGCCACCAGTCATTATCTGTACACCAAAAGTAGAAAATATTATAAACAGTTAACTACAGTGCCGTAGACACTGGCGAGCAGATTGATGCCGTATTCCTGGACTTCAGGAAGGCATTTGATACGGTTCCGCACTTACGTTTAGTGAAAAAAATACGAGCGTACGGAATATCGGACCAGGTTTGTGATTGGATTCAGGATTTCCTAGAAGAAAGAACACAACATGTCATTCTTAACGGTTCAAAATCTGCAGATGTAGAGGTAATTTCGGGAGTACCGCAGGGAAGCGTTATAGGACCTTTATTGTTTACAATATACATAAATGACTTAGTTGACAACATCGGTAGCTCCGTGAGGCTATTTGCAGATGACACGGTTGTCTACAAGAAAGTAGCAACATCAGAAGACTCGTACGTACTCCAGGAGGACCTGCAGAGGATTAATGCATGGTGCGACAGCTGGCAGCTTTCCCTAAACGTAGATAAATGTAATATAATGCGCATACATAGGGGCAGAAATCCATTCCAGTACGATTATGCCATAGGTGGTAAATCATTGGAAGCGGTAACGACCGTAAAATACTTAGGAGTTACTATCCGGAGCGATCTGAAGTGGAATGATCACATAAAACAAATAGTGGGAAAAGCAGGCGCCAGGTTGAGATTCATAGGAAGAATTCTAAGAAAATGTGACTCATCGACGAAAGAAGTAGCTTACAAAACGCTTGTTCGTCCGATTCTTGAGTATTGCTCATCAGTATGGGACCCTTACCAGGTTGGATTAATAGAAGAGATAGACATGATCCAGCGAAAAGCAGCGCGATTCGTCATGGGCACATTTAGTCAGCGCGAGAGCGTTACGGAGATGCTGAACAAGCTCCAGTGGCGGACACTTCAAGAAAGGCGTTACGCAATACGGAGAGGTTTATTATCGAAATTACGAGAGAGCA
The DNA here is from genome assembly GCF_021461385.2 of Schistocerca piceifrons. Taxonomy (NCBI): domain Eukaryota; kingdom Metazoa; phylum Arthropoda; class Insecta; order Orthoptera; family Acrididae; genus Schistocerca; species Schistocerca piceifrons. The sequence continues at coordinate 283,285,980 of NC_060145.1, read as the reverse complement.
CATTCCGGGAAGAGATGGGCAACATATTACTACCGCCCACATATATCTCGCGTAATGATCACAACGAAAAGATCCGAGAAATTAGAGCAAATACGGAGACTTACAAGCAGTCGTTCTTCCCACGCACAATTCGTGAATGGAACAGGGAAGGGGGGATCAGATAGTGGTACAATAAGTACCCTCCGCCACACACCGTAAGGTGGCTCGCGGAGTATAGATGTAGATGTAGATGTACATGCAGCAAAATTCACTCAATATTTTTTTTTAAATAAATTACCTTTAGACAGTTTGCCATTAACTGTGAACTCACTGTCATTCAGCACACGGTACAGAGTTTTAAAAACAATTAACAGTCACCGAATAGGCAGCTACAGTTAACTACTGATCAGATTTTAATCAAATGATTGTTATGTAGCTGCTGTTAATTATGAACCAACTGTCATTCAGCAGACAGCGAAACACAAATTAAAAAAAAAATAATAATAGTCGCTGAATAAGAAGCTACACAGTTAGCCTCAAATCACTGGCCAATTTTTAACCAAACGACTTGCAAACAGCTACTATTAATTATGAGTGGCTGTGGCATAAACCCCACCGTGAGGCGGGGGGAAGGGGGTGGGAAGGGAGGGAGGGAGGTGTTCAAATGGTTCAAATGGCTCTGAGCACTGTGGCACTTAACTGCTGAGGTCATCAGTCCCCTAGACTTAGAACTACTTAAACCTAACTAACCTAAGGACATCACACACATCCATGCTCGAGGCAGGATTCGACCCTGCGACCGTAGAACCAGCGCGGTTTCGAATTGAAGCGCCTAGAACCGCTCGGCCGGCCAACCGCCATTCCTCCACTCCTTATGACTGCAAAACTGGCCAAATAACCTCCAACCCGCTGATGTATTTTCCAAAATATCACGTCCACTCACGGAAACTGCTTCGCAGAGCAGGCGACAACCGACAGTCAAAAGCGGGCTCGGCACCTTCACAGGAGCCGATTCGTTCTCTCGTGTAGCAATCGAGAACTCCAAACCTCTCGCGCCCCAGGCCGACTCGTTACGCATACCACACACACTCACTGGCCTAAATCTGTGCTTCGCGGCTCTTGTCCCCACCGATGCCGCCACGGGCGTGTATCCAAAGTTATCCAGACAGAGATCGTCAGCCTGTGGCGAAATCGATAGAAGACCGAGCCAGCAAGGCTCACGTATTACAGTACTTCAACTATCTTCGTGAGCATCAGCGAAGTTGCTACACCAAAAGTCATTTCTGAATGACAACCAAACGTTTTAGTAGCACTGAAATAATGGGGACGACTGCAGTATATCGCAGATGTAATTATAACAAGATTACAGTTGCAAATAAAAGAAAAGTATTTCTTGGTCCTCCTTACTAAGCAATGCTGAAAAGAAAAGTTCATTACTTCATAATCTAGGCAACACGGCCAAGAAAGAACAGATACAACATCGTGTCTATGTAAAGACGTCAAAGGAATTTTCCTCATGGTCGAAAGTACAAGTGACTGCGCAAGAGTTTGGTAAGAGAGTACGAGAAACTTCACGCATCTTTAATGAAACACGTAGGTTCTAAAATTGACTCAGGATTCAATCGTAAACATTTTTACAAAAAAATGGTTCAAATGGCTCTGAGCACTATGGGACTTAACTGCTGAGGTCATCAGTCCCCTAGAACTTAGGACTACTTAAACTTAACTAACCTAAGGACATCACACACATCCATGCCCGAGGCAGGATTCGAACCTGCGACCGTAGCGGTCGCGCGGCTCCACACTGTAGCGCCTAGACCCGCTCGGCCACTCCGGCCGGCAAACATTTTTACAACATACGTCTAATTTTCCATGATCAGTCACACCGTAGTATCATTATCTTTACTGAATAATTACAACGTAAGGGCGCCTATGCGTGATAAGAGCTGTATAAAATTGTAATTTTTTCCCTTTTGTTCGAATCACTCAACTTTTGGCTTCGTGAAGGTATTGACATCGTGTGGATATAATTCCTCAGAATTGTTCAAAAGTATGTGTCCTAATGCCAATAATTATCCACTGCACGAAAAATCTTTCATATACACATGTCGTAAGGATAAATGAAATTTGGGAAAAATACAAAAATTAAAGAATATCGAAAGACTTTACAGGAAACTACTTTCACGAATGTACTCGTATTTGGAATACGTGAGAAAGAATTCAGTTAATACACACATGAAAAAAAGGTTTTGCTTCACCTCGGTTCTGAGAGTTCAGGAACCTGTACAGAAAATTGGAATAGAGATCAACATAAACATCGTTTCCGCACTTTTTATTGCTCATGAAAACCACATACTGCATGTTGTACCACCATACAGCTAGATCTTCAGAGGTGGTGGTCCAGATTGCTGTACACACCGGTATCTCTAATAATAGCCAGTAGCAACTAATTTTGCTTTAAATGAAACAGCAAGTTTACTGTTACCAGTCACCATTTTATTTATTTCCACGACACGTTTCAAAGGTTTAAACCTCCATCACCGGGTGGATTTACGTCAGTTAGTATGACATTTGTGTGTGTGTTGTGTTAAGATTTTTTTGGAGGAACTTGTGGCACTGTCTAGTGGAGAAACAAGACACTATTTCAAAACATGGTTTTTGGTTTCTTATGACAAAAATTAAACTGATATCTAACGGTAAACATAAAATAAGTAAAATAGAGTACCTCCAGTGGTCAAAGGTTCCTTTCGCTGTAGTAACACATCACATTTATACTGTCATATTTGTAAACAAATATGGCGCCTGCAATCTGCTGGGTGGAAGGTTCGTATAGGAGAAGAGAAGACATAATCGCAAAGTACAAAGAATACACATCGTAACAACATTATTACAGAATAATTATTTAAAGTATTTGTAGGTGTTTGTTTTGAGGTGTCGAATACATGTGTGTGTACTTCAGGTGGCATATAATTTCGATTTTGACAAATTAAACAGCTTAAACTTCATTCTCTTTTATACAATCAGGTGAAATGTTGAACTTCATACTTGTTAATGACAATCAGGTGAAAGGTTACAGACTTTGAGTACAATAATCTTATTGGCTACAGCAGTAAAATTATACATAAATGACAATATTTGATTGGGATTAATAGATAGACGTGGCAGGCTGGAAGCAGAAGGAGAGGAAGAGGGAGAGAAAGTGAGAGGGGGAGAGAGAGAGAGAGAGAGAGGGTGGAAAGAGTGATTGTATGAGAGCAAACTTTACATGGCAAGATGTCTTACGATTACATGCTACATATATTGACTGCCTAAAGGTGGGGTAATACATTGGTTAATGCTTTAAAATATGCAGATAGATATACAATTTCTGTCAGTAGTTGATATACATATAGTTTCAAGCTGACAAGGGTTACAAGCTGTTGGTGTGATGAGGTCACTCTCTTGTAGACTTGGCGGCTGTCAATATTTATGGTAAATATTAAGGTGTGTGCACATGTGTGTGTGTGTGTGTGTGTGTGTGTGTGTGTGTGTTTTTAATGATGTAAGCAGTTGCTGAAAACAGAGATGATACTATTGTAAATATTGTCATTTCAGATGAATTCAGGTTGTTTTATTTGGTGTTTGTATATTTGGAGTGTTTCAAGGATGTCTAGTTTTCTGCCTTTTGGTTGGATGTGTAGGATGCTGATACTTGTGTTGTTAACATGGTGTTTTGTTTCATGCAGGTGAGTGGCTATTGCTGATGTGTGGTATTTTTTGTTTTTTAGTGCTGCCATGTGTTCCTTGAATCTAATTTCAAATGATCTGCCTGTCTGGCCTATGTAGAAGCAGTCACAGTCCACACATTCAGATTCGAGATACCAGACGCCATATTTGTTTACAAATATGACAGTATACATGTGATGTGTTACGACAGCTAAAGGAACCTTTGACCTCTGGAGATATTCTATTTTACTTATTTTATGTTTACCGTTAGATATTAGTTTAATTTTTGTCAGAAGAAACCCAAAACCATGTTTTGAAATAGTGTCTTGTTTCTCCACTAGACAGTGCCACAAGTTTCTCCAAAAAGTCGTAACACAACACACACACAAATGTCATACTAACTAACGTAAATCCACCCGATGATGGAGGTATAAACCTTTGAAACGCGTCGTGGAAATAAATAAAACGGTGACTGGTAACGGTAAACTTGTTTCATTTAATGTCAATAGCAGTCACGGTAAAGTCTAACCTAAAATGTTCGCATTTAAACTCATTTTGCATTGATGTATGCCTGTATTCGTCGTGGCATACTATCCACAAGTTCATCAAGGCACTGTTGGTCCAGATTGTCCCACATCTCACTGGCGATTCGGCGTAGATCCGTCAGAGTAGTTGGTGGGTCACTTCGTCCATAAACAGTCCTTTTCAATCTATCCCAATTATGTTCGAAAGGGTTCATGACTGGAGAAAATGCTGGCCACTCTAGTCGATCGATGTAGTTATCCTGAAGGAAGTCATTCACTAGATGTGCACCATGGGAGTGCGAATTGGCGTCCATGAAGACGAATGCCTCGCCATTATGCTGCCGATATGGTTGCACTATCGATCGGAGCATGGCATTCACGTATCGTACAGCCGTTCCGGCGCCTTCCATGACCACCAGCGGCGTACGTCGGCCGCAGATAATACCACTCCAGAACAGCAGGGAACCTCCGCCTTGCTGCACTAGCTGGACAGTGTATTCAGCCTGAACGGGTTGTCTCCAAACACGTCTCCGACGATTGTGTGGTTGAAGGCATAAGCGACACTCATCGGTGAAGAGAAAGTAATGCCATTCCTGAGCGTTCGATTCGGCATGTTGTTGGGTCCATCTGTACCGCGTTGCATGGCGTCGTGGCTGCAAAGATGGACCTCGCCATGGACGTCGGGAGTGAAGTTGCGCATCATGCAGCCTATTGCGCTCAGTTTCTGTCGTAACACGACGTCCTGTGACTGCACGAAGAGTATTATTAAACATGGTGGCGTTGCTGTCAGGGTTCCTCCGACCCATAATCCGTAGTTAGCGGTCATCCACTGCAGTAGTAGCCCTTGGGCGGCCTGAGCGAGGCATATCATCGACAGTTCCTGTCTCTCAGTATCTCCTCCATGTCCGAACAACATCGCTTTGGTTCACTCCGAGACTCCTGGACACTTCCCTTGTTCAGAGCCCTTCCTGGCACAAAGAAAAAATGCGGACGCAATCGAACCGCGGTATTGAACGTCTCGGCATGGTTGAACTACAGACAACACGAGACGTGTACCTTCTTCTTGATTCTCAGACTGGAACTGATCGGCTGTCGGATCCCCTTCGCCTAATAGGCGCTGCTCATGCATCGTTGTTTACATCTTTGGGAAGGTTTAGTGACATCTCTGAACAGTCAAAGGGACTGTGTCTGTGATACAATATTCACAGTCAACGTCTATTTTCAGGAGTTCTGGGAACCGGGGTGATGCAAAACTTTTTTTGATGTGTTTAATGTCAACTGAATCGTACTAGGCACATTTGCATTCAGTTTGTACAACTCTTTTGGAAGTCTATTCTTAGTAATTCTACGAAAATAGTTTCTCTTTCTTTCGTACAGACAGTATGACTTATTAGAATAGCGTATTATATGCGGTGGCGAATGGCGTAGCAGTTTTTATTGTTACTCGTATATTCAACTACTCATACCCACAGTAATGAGTTGTAACTCTTAATTAATATAGACACTACTGACAGAATTTTAGTATGGAAATATCCTGCAAAATAATGCAGTCCGACGAAATGATTGTATCGGCAGTTGATAACGAGTCGCCAGTGGAGATTGCAGCGATATCAGAAAGCACTGAAAGGAGAACAGATGGTAGTCGAAGTTTCATCTCAGTACGGACAACAAACAATAGTTTGTCGAAAATACAATTATAACTTACGATAAGTGACAGTCTGAATGGACGCCCACAAGCATGTCCTAGCGCTGTAGTTTTTATTGTAATGATTTACATGAATTACATACCTTTCCTAGTCCACAGATAGTGGAACAGGGAATACCAACTGAAAAGTAACTACAACAAAAAGTATGAAATCCTGTCGTACCCACATCTGGGTGTGACGTTCTTGTCCTACAGTATCTTGAGTAGATGTGTAAGCAGTTTGAACAAATATCGTCTGATCAGTTGAACAAATATCAAGTAACTTCAAAACAAAGCAAATGTTAGACGACAAGTTTAATGAAAAATTTTCCGAACTTGTAAATAAACAGAAGGAAAGTGCTCACCGGTTAGATGAGTTTACTCTAAAACAAAATGGTTTATACACAGGACATGATAGCTTAGCAAAGGAGCTATCTGTGGTGCAAGACAGCATGACAGATTTACACAATACATATGGTGATTTCCCGGCTCAAGTACAAATAATATAGGGGGATATGGGGTTTCTTAAATTATAACAGAAACGCGTCAGTGGTAGTGTACAAAAAATTAACCATCGAGCTGATGTTGAGTTATTTGACAGCGATACTACACTTACAGAAAAGATTGTAGAACAACATGGCTCTCACCTTGTGGAAGTGGAAAGGATAATAACCGAAATGGAGGATAAGACTGTCAACAAACTCGATATCGATTTAAAGAACGGTATTCAACAAATACACTCCTGGAAATGGAAAAAAGAACACATTGACACCGGTGTGTCAGACCCACCATACTTGCTCCGGACACTGCGAGAGGGCTGTACAAGGAATGATCACACGCACGGCACAGCAGACACACCAGGAACCGCGGTGTTGGCCGTCGAATGGCGCTAGCTGCGCAGCATTTGTGCACCGCCGCCGTCAGTGTCAGCCAGTTTGCCGTGGCATACGGAGATCCATCGCAGCCTTTAACACTGGTAGCATGCCGCGACAGCGTGGACGTGAACCGTATGTGCAGTTGACGGACTTTGAGCGAGGGCGTATAGTGGGCATGCGGGAGGCCGGGTGGACGTACCGCCGAATTGCTCAACACGTGGGGCGTGAGGTCTCCACAGTACATCGATGTTGTCGCCAGTGGTCGGCGGAAGGTGCACGTGCCCATCGACCTGGGACCGGACCGCAGCGACGCACGGATGCACGCCAAGACCGTAGGATCCTACGCAGTGCAGTAGGGGACCGCACCGCCACTTCCCAGCAAATTAGGGACACTGTTGCTCCTGGGGTATCGGCGAGGACCATTCGCAACCGTCTCCATGAAGCTGGACTACGGTCCCGCACACCGTTAGGCCGTCTTCCGCTCACGCCCCAACTTCGTGCAGCCCGCCTCCAGTGGTGTCGCGACAGGCGTGAATGGAGGGACGAATGGAGACGTGTCGTCTTCAGCGATGAGAATCGCTTCTGCCTTGGTACCAATGATGGTCGTATGCGTGTTTGGCGCCGTGCAGGTGAGCGCCACAATCAGGACTGCATACGACCGAGGCACACAGGGCCAACACTCGGCATCATGGTGTGGGGAGCGATCTCCTACACTGGCCGTACACCACTGGTGATCGTCGAGGGGACACTGAATAGTGCACGGTACATCCAAACCGTCATCGAACCCATCGTTCTACCATTCCTAGACCGGCAAGGGAACTTGCTGTTCCAACAGGACAATGCACGTCCGCATGTATCCCGTGCCACCCAACGTGCTCTAGAAGGTGTAAGTCGACTACCCTGGCCAGCAAGATCTCCGGATCTGTCCCCCATTGAGCATGTTTGGGACTGGATGAAGCGTCGTCTCACGCGGTCTGCACGTCCAGCACGAACGCTGGTCCAACTGAGGCGCCAGGTGGAAATGGTATGGCAAGCCTTTCCACAGGACTACATCCAGCATCTCTACGATCGTCTCCATGGGAGAATAGCAGCCTGCATTGCTGCGAAAGGTGGATATACACTGTACTAGTGCCGACATTGTGCATGCTCTGTTGCCTGTGTCTATGTGCCTGTGGTTCTGTCAGTGTGATCATGTGATGTATCTGACCCCAGGAATGTGTCAATAAGGTTTCCCCTTCCTGGGACAATGAATTCACGGTGTTCTTATTTCAATTTCCAGGAGTGTAGTAATGAAGTAGGCATAGATACTTGGGTTCAAGTGAACCGTTTCTTGTTAACAACAAAAAGACAAATGTTGCAACAGCAATTAAGCAAATATTGTCAACAACAAAAAGAAAAATGGTAAAACAGCAGTTAAGCAAAACAACATAATGTAAACGAAAGAGAGAATGGGGCCTGTGAGCTTTATCAGTACCTTGTGGACACCAAGCAAACTACTCATATGTGACACCGCTAACTATGCCGCAAACGTATGATAATACATCTTGTCTGTCCACGAGCTTGACTGACGAAAGCCTATTAGAACATAGACAGTTCCAGGTATTTTCTACGGAAACAAAGTAGGTACATTAGTATTCATTACATCGTTTCGAGATATTCTCCCGCGTCCTAGTTATGAACAACAAAGGAATAGTTAATTAGCAGGATATACACAAGGGGACGCTTGCTATGGGCTGCGGACATAGCTGAACATTGTGAAACGTACCATCAATTTTAACAAGCTTTTGTTGCTAACGTTTGACCACCTAGAGTACAAGAACGACTTAGAAGAAAAGTTTTGATCCAGAACCACTTAATAAAAGACATAGTAGACTAAGAAAATATTTTGAAAAATACCTAAATAAGACTCGTTTTTGGAATAAAACTATAGCACACGTAGATGTTCTCAAAATTTTAAGGAGTAGACTACATGCACACATTAAGGAGAAAGTCACTATATCAGAATATGATTTACACTATTTTATATCTGTCGTTTGTGCCATTGGCCTCATTCATGAGGAGGGACGTATGCAAGCAAGAAACGTAGATTCGACACATGGTTTTTATAGTAGTACTACGGCAGGTCAAAGCAATAACACTAAACCACCGACAAGGGTGGTAACAGCCAGTTACATTAGCTAACAGATCCAATAGCAGTAATTTTAAAGCAAACGGAAACGCACAGAAAAGGAGATGGTGTAGATATAACCCTGGTTACCCCAATATGCAAGGTAATGGTAATAATCGGAATAGACAAAACTGGTATAGTGTACTCTCTAAAAGAAATATAAACAGTGGCAATGATTATCACGGAAACCGAAATGGGAACACGAACTCTATCTCAAGTAGTAAGATTAGACAAGGGAAACCACTTTTTCATAGTAGTCAAAGCAAAAACTGGCGTTCTCATGAACATCCATTTCAAATATTTGAGGTAGTTAACAGTAATTAAACTATTCCGATACCATTACCGTCAAATGCTAGTCTGCCAGATACTGGATTTAGGGAGGTGCATTCAGCAATTATTCATTTTTTGAGGTATGATGAGAAACACGACATGATAGAGGAATTGTGTTCCGACGACACAAGGAAGGATGAAGAGGAAGTGGCATGAACAATAATACATGCATTTTTGATACCTGTGCATCTGCCAACGTTTTCTCCAAGAGTTTGTTTGACGTGATAGCAAAGGACAATCATGCACACATTTTCCCTACACAGACAGCTATGGGAAACAAGACACAAATTGTCAAGCTGCAAACATTCATTCCTATTATCTTAAACAAAACTTCGATCAAATGCAATTTTTGTTGTTGTGAAATTAATAGTCAATTGGATTCTAGGGATGGAGCTTTGCAGACAGTTTAAGGCAAACCTCGATGTGTATACTGGCATCAAATGCAATTTTTTGTTGTTGTGAAATTAATAGTCAACTGGATTCTAGGGATGGAGCTTTGCAGACAGTTTAAGGCAAACCTCGATGTGTATACTGGTAAATGACACTTACAGTTTGATGAAGAGATTTTATCAATTAATTTGGTTGCGACGAAGGAAAATCGTACTCGAAATAGCAATAAAATAAATTTTCATGTTCTGTCTTGAAATACTTTTAATGAATGAGCAATGCAGTGAAGAGATGTTGGATATCCTGACACCACACCATGTTATCGGTGAAAAGATTGATGAGTTTGGTTATTTAGATGTGGCACAAAGAAAACAAAAATTTAGGCCAGACTTACAATTTCCAGATAGGAGATTGTTACGAATACATCCTAAATATAGTATAGTCGAAAAAGTAAAGAAGAAACTGGAAATATTTTATTCAGAACCTTTCCTAATTATATAAATCTCACATCCAGGATGCTGTTTGTTAGAATATCCCAAATCGAGAATGATCAAAGGACCGTATGCGCACGAATGTATGAGGAAGTTTGTTCAGTGAACGTGTGAACACATAAAGCCAGGGATAAACTGCAGAAGAATGTAAATATTTATATAGTTAGTAATAAGTTTAAATATAGTTAATAATAAGTTTCAATTACGAGCATTGTCATGACGGAAGACATGTGGATAAAGATCCATTTCGCATCAGTAGTAGGGAACATACATGAAAGTTATGTACGTAGCATATAACTTCACTATGTCCTCACATTATCGGGGGGAAATGCTAAATAAAAGACGTAAACATAGAGAACACAACTATGTTAAGACATGATAAGTTAGGAATATCTTATGAGACACGACCGATGCACATAAATTATTTGGCATAATTGTAAAATATGATACAGCTACAAGATATATACAAGTATATATGTATATATATAGCTACATACAACAACGATTTACGAATATATACAGCTATGTGCAACACAACGATCGATAAACTAACTGCACTTTGGCGTATACAATATGTATATTAAGTCTAAGTAAGTATCTACGCGGAAACTAAGGCAAATAGTACACAGCCACTACTATAATCCATTACACTATACGATATAAAAAACCTACTGAGAAGAGAATCTAGTATAATATCATGCTCTGCGTTTAAGGAAAAAGAGTACTACGTGGAGAAGAAATTGTATAGTTAATATGTCAGACGGTGAAGTTACGTTCAGCTTAAAAAAGGCAAGTCTTTTTGGAACACAACCTACGACCAGCTTAGAGACAGAAGTGATGGCACTTTTTGCAGGACCTGACCATCATTTCGCAGGACAATGCTCAAGCACGTACAGTGCAAGCTGTTACTGATTTGTTTGACTGATGGGGCTGCTAAGTGCTGTACCACCTACTGCACTCCCCTGACTTAAGCCCTCGTGAGTTCAACTCGATTTCTAAACTGAAGGAAACACTTCACGGCATTCGCTTCAGAACTGCTACAAATTCGTCGGGCAATAGACCACGTTGCTCGAACTGTCAACACAACTGGCACTGATAAGAGTATCCTACGACTTACACAGCTCTTGCAGCGTGTTATACACATTGCTGATGACTACTTTGAACGTTAGTAAAACTTTGAAACACGTATCTATTTTGTACGAGGTGTAAATAAATAGTTGCCACTATTAAAGTTCCAACCCTCGTATTTATCGCGGCATACAGGGTGGCGAGTATACTGTATCATTTAAATATATTTATTAATATTTATTTCTAAAATTACGGAATTCGTCTTAACCAATGCTAAAAAAACCTCGAATGAGAAACAAAACCAAACAAGAATATTTCAGCTTTTACTTTAATAGAATATAACATAAATGTTCCATATCTAAGAATAGTTAATGACACGCTACTCGTACATTACTTTATATTTAATTGTACTCGCTTACACATTAAAGACATATTCTTAGGCGAAGTCTTATGAATTTTGTATTACAGTATTTCAGCTATCTTCTTGAGCATTAGTGAAACTGCTACACCAAAAGTAATTTCTGAGTGTTTAAAAAACCAAAGTTACGATATCACGGAAATGATGGAGACGACTGCAATATATCGAGCTGTGCTTATAGCAAGAAAACAGTTATAAATGAAAGAAAAGTAATGTTGGTCCTCCTCATTACGAAATGCTTCGAAGAAAAGTTCATTATGAAATACAACACCGCGGCTATAAAAAGACGCCGAAAGAATTTTCCTCATGCGCGAAAGTAAAACCACTGCTTAAGCTTTAGGTAAGAGAATACAAGAAACTTTATGGACCTTCGATGAGACACGCGGGTTGCAAAATTCTGTCAGAAATCAATTTTAAAGATTTTGGTAACATACAACTAACTAGTTTACTGAATAGTTAATGTATAGACGGAAGCAGTGGTTGAAAAGGGAATAAGACATCTGTAGCTTGTTCCTGATATTATCCTATCTGTACATTGAGTAAGCAGTAAAGGAAAAAAAGAAAAGTTTGGAGTAGGATTTAAAGTTCAAGGAGTAGAAATAAAGACTGTGAGGTTTCCCGAAGACTTCGGAGGGCAGCTGATTGGAATGTGCATTGTCTTGAAAGGAGAGTGTAAAATGAACATCAACAAAAGCAAAACAAGGATTATGGACTGTAATCGAATTAAATCATGTGATGCTGATGAGACTGGATTAGGAAACGAGACAGTAAACGTATTAGATGAGTTTTGCTGTTTGGGTAAAAAATAACTAATGAGGGTCGAAGTAGAGACGATATAAAATGTAGATTGGCAATGGCATGGGAAGTCGTTCTGAAGAAGATAAATTTATTAAAATCGAATATAGACGTAAGCGTTAAGAAGTTTTTTCTGAAGGTTTGTATCCATGTATGAAAGTAAAACGTGGACGATAAACAGCTCAGATAAGAGGAGAACAGAAATATGCTGCCACAGAACAATGCTGAAGATTAGACCGATCGATCACGTAACTAATGAGAAGGTGCTGTATAGAATTGAGGAGACAAGTAATTTGTGGCACAACCTGGATAAGATATTTCTTGATAGGACACATTCTGAGACATCATGGAATCATTGATTTAGTATTGGAGGGAAATGTGTGTTGTAAAAATCGTCAAGGAAGACCAAGAGATGAATACAGTAAGCAGATTCAAAAGAATGCATGTTGCATTATTCGGAGATGAAGAGGCTTGCGCAGGGTAGAGTAGCATTAAGTGTTGCGTGAAATCAGTCTTCGGACTGAAGAGCACAACATCAACAACAACACAAACAAATAGACTCTGACATTCACTATAGTTTCAGTTTTTTGTCTGGAAAATCTTGATCCATATTAAATAAAACATAATTCCCAATCCCCCGGCTCTGACCAAAGTTTCGTAAAGTTTCCTTTGGATTTAAGGCATATGCAGGGATTGGAAACACCTCCCAAATGTTACCAATCGAGACTCCGCCTGATTGCTGTTAGCTTGCCTGGTAGTTGGCTGAAAATTCCATGGCTATGCCGTCGCCTTCTCGTTAATGCAGCGCAGGCAACGAAAAATGAATTTAAAAAATCTCTCTGAATCTGAATGTATGACATAACTTCTGAAAGAACGTTACGTACACTATGATCAAAAGTTTTCAGACACCTATTAGTGGCCATTAATATGGATTTGTCCACCCTTTCCCTTTGTGACGACTTCTATGAGGAGCTTTCATTGAGTTATAGAATGTCTGTGGAGAAGTGGCAGCCCGTTCCTTTTCAAGATAGACAGGATAGATAGAGATGGACGCTGGGGTCTGGACAGAAGTCTACGTGTTCATTGAACACGCTGTACAGCATACAGTCCTGATGTATGCGATCAACGACAACTAGCATTTTATGGGTTCTACGATGCACGGACCAAGGAATGAAAGATCTCTTTTGGTTTATTGTGGATGTGAAGACGGCATAATTGTTGTGTCGAACTAGTCGTCTAGCCACTGTCCCATGTCCACAAGAACGATGGACTTCCACGAGGATTAGGAATGGGATTCAGGATGAAACGTTACCAATGGGTGAAAATGACGAAGAACTGCAACACCTCTTAAATGTTATTAACAGTCTGATGAGCATGTGTAAAACGAGGAAAGGCCAAAGTTATGAGGTGTAACAGAAATCAGATTAGCGACAAACTTAAGAACGGTATTGGGACCGCAAAGTAGACAGTTCTGCTATCTTGGAAAGGCAATAACGCATGACGGACGAAGCATGAAGGACATAAAATACAGACTTGTAATAGCAAAGAGGACATTCCTGGCATCAAACGTTGGTCTTAATTTGAGGAAGGGATGTCTCGGAATGTGCCTTTGGAGCACAGCGTTGTTTGGTGATGAATCGTGGACTGTGGGAAAAGCGTAGAGGAAAAGAATCGAACCAATTCAGATATCACGCTACAGAAGGATTTTGGAAAGTCAGATGGACTGATAAGAAATGAGGAGGTTCTCCGCAGAACTGTTGAGGAGAGGAACGTGTGAGCAACACTGAAAAGAAGACGTGATACTGACAGCACACGAGATGAGACATCAGAGAATAATTTCATGGTCTTAGAGCAGTGTTATCCAAACGTTTTTAGAGAATTGCATAAGAGTGCAATCAGATATTAGCTAGTAATGCCATCGCCCCTACTAAGCCCCCTCCCCCACCCTTCGCTCTACTCCTGCACCATCACCGGCTTTAACGATTCTCCAAACTTCAGAATGAAAATGGATATTCTCTGGAAAAGTTTTGTTTTTGAAATGACGTAAGATGAATTATATTATGTTTTGAGAGTGTTTTATTTATTCACGATCTATGAGACAATTTGCACTATTTATGTCTTCAGTCAGAGCACAAGGTCCAAATTAATTCAGTTCCTTGTTTTTACTTTCATTGCCATCATAGTCAAAAATGCCCTTTCACATTTACACTGACGAGCCAAAGTGCACCTGCCTAATATCGTGTAGGGCCCCCGCGAGCACGCAGAAGTGCCGCAACAGGACGTGACATGGACTCGTCTAATGTCTGAAGTAGTGCTGGAGAGAATTGACACCATGATTCCTGCAGGGCTGTCCATAAATCCGTATGAGTACGAGGAGTGGAGATCTCTTCTGAACAGCTCGTTGTAAGGCATCCCAGATGTGCTCAACAGTCTTCATTTCTGGGGAGTTTGGTAGCCAGCGGATACGCTTAAACTCAGAAGATTGTTCCTGGAGTCACTGTGCAGTAATTCTGGACGTGAAGTGTGTCGCACTGTCCTGCTGGAATTGTCCAACTCCGTCGTAATGCACAATGGACATGAATGAATTCAGGTAATTAGACAGGATGCTTACGTACGTGTCACCTGTCAGAGTCGTATCTAGACGTATCAGGGTTCCCAAATTACTCCAACTGCACACGCCCCACACCGTTACAGAGTCTCCACCAGCTTGAACAGTTTCCTGTTGACGTGCAGGTTCCATGGATTCATGAAGTTGTTGCTATATCCTTACACGTCTATCCGCTTGATATAATTTGAAACGAGACTCGTCCAACCAAGCGACATATTTCCAGTCATTAACAGTCCAATGTCAGTGTTGACGGGTCCAGGCGAGGTAAAACTTTGTGTCGTGCAGTCATCAAGGATACACGAGTGGGCCTTCGGCTCCGAAAGCCCATATCGGAAATTTTTCGTTGAATGGTTCTCACACTGACACTTATTGATGGTTCAGCACTGACATCTGCATACATTTGTGGAAGGGTTGTACTTCTGTCACGCTTAACGATTCTGTTCAGTCGTCGTTGGTCCCGTTCTTGCAGGGTCTTTTTCCGGCAGCAGCAATGTCGGAGATTTGATGTTTTACCAGGTTCCTGATATTCGCGGTACACTCGTGAAATGGTCGTACGAGAAAATCCCCGCTTCCTTCCTACCTCCAGATACTGTGTCCCATTGCTCGTGCACCGACTATAACACCACGTTCAAACTCACTTCAGTCTTGATAACCTGCTACTGTACCAGCAGTATCCGATCTTTGCTTCACCTGCAGCCTGCACCCGCATTTAAAATCAACCAAGCTAAAATGTGTGCACTGTACTTACTGTTTGTAAATAATTTGATCACTGGATTCCTTACTTTTGAACTAAGAAAAAGAATGAGTCCCGAGACCATCACTCCTGATATTCAGACCGTATGGCAGGCGACAGTCAGGTTGGTACTCTACCACTGGCCAGGGCGTCTCCAGACACGTGTTCTGCCTAGAATCTCACTGACTAAATTAGATTCGTCTTCAGTGTTAAAACCCACTTCGAAATGAGCCCTGATGACAAGCAAAGGTGTGTCTAGAGACGCCCCAGACAGAGGTGGGATACCAACCTGATTGTCTCCCGCCATACCGCCCAACAACCAGGAGTGATGGTCTGGGCTGCCACTTCTCTTAGCAGCAGGACCCCTTAGGTTGTGATCCGCGGCACTATTATGGCCAGCGGTACGTTGATAGTATCCTTCGTCCCGTTTTGTTGCACTTCATACTTCCCGCCCAACAAGACAAGAGTTTCTACTTCTTTATTTTCCTATTTACCAAACCCTACCTTGGCCGGCGAGCTCACCAGGACTCTCCCCAAACGAGAAATTTGAGCATTATGGGCAGGGCCCGCCCACCAGCTCGGGTTTTTGAGGATGTAACACATCAATTGAATAGAATTTGGCACGATATCCCTCAGGAGGACATCCAACAGTTCTGTCAAGCCACGCCTAGCCGAATAAATGCCTGCTTTAGGGTCTGAACTGGACCTGCGCTTTACTGACTGGCCAGTGAGAAGCTCTTTCTTTTAAGTAAATTATCCAATTTTTCTTTATTTTTGTTTGTCTGTATATGTATATCCCATCTACCGATTTACATCCCATTCGGATAATTCCTTCGTGGTGCGTCTTCTTTTGTCTTAGAGTGTATAACAATGACAATAATAATAATGTGTACAGTACTACAGTAGCTCTTATGTAGCGAATTTTGTCATGCCAGTTAGTTCATTTACCTGTTTCGAATGAGTAGCAAATCAATTTTTATTGCAGGAACTAGCTACTCTTTGAAGGAGACATTAGCGTAAACTGTTTAGTGTTTATTATGTATATGCCCCCAAACATTATCGATGTGTGTTACAAAGTACATTGTAAGTGTGTAGGGATTGGACTATATCAAGAACTTGTAACCACTACCGCACAGTTTCACGCTTTAATGCTAGTAATTGACAAGATAAGTTAATATTGACAATATATAATTCGTACTACAGTCTTAAAAATTTCTGATAATACTAATGATCTTTTAAAAATAATTTAGTTATATGACTGAAATGCAGTCGACACCTATCGGTTTTTGCCACTTAGAGAAAATTTCATTTTACCTCTCAGGGGTTATTATCACCAGGTTAAGACCCAGTGTTCTATATGGAGCTGTAGAGGGTAAAAACTGTAGTGGAAGATGAGGGTGGAATGTATCCAACAAATAATTGATGATTTAGGGCGTAAATGTTATTGTAAGGTGAAGTGGTTGGTAGAGGATAGAAATTCGTAGCAGGCTGCATCAAACCAGTCGCAAGGACAAAAGGAGAGCTTTTCAGTATAATATATTAAAGCGAAAAAAAAATAATTATATCGTTCCTGTATCCTTAATGAAGAGAAACAGTGAAATTTGAAACGTTGTTATACATTGTATGTTTATCTGAAATGAGACAGTTATCTGTTAGTAACTCAACGTTTGCACATGTACAATCGGGTCAGAATTCACGAGAGCCCTCCATTTTTCCCTGTACTGAAATGCCACCACTTCTCCCTAAAAAAAGGAAGAAACTGCATTCAGCGCGCCTGCTTGTACCCTTGCCTCAGGCAAACGGGGCCGCGAGGTAGCGAGGGGTCGCAGCCGTGTGTCGACGTCTGCAGCTGCAGCGGCTGCCGCCTCTCCCGCGGTCGGCGCCTCAGCTGGCGTGGCCAGCCTCAGGCTGTGTGGCCCCCTGCAGCTGCTGTCGATACGCTCCCCCGCCTTTCTGCGGCCTCCTGCGGGGCTCTAACGCCAGCCCCACGCCGTGACGTAACGCGCGCTGACACCGTCCGCTACTCGCACCCCGTTGCCCCGTGACCTGTTCCGCGGCGAACACTCGTGCAACTCAATAAAATACCAGGGGCGCACAGGGGCTAGAACGTTCCTTGCCTTACACAGACAGAAAAGTCAAGTTAACTACTACATTTCAAAATATCCAGTCCCTCCGCTCGCGCCGCCCTCTCCCCCTCCCTTCTCCCTCCCCCCCCACACACACATACTGATTCCCTTGTCACATCGTAGATTTAAAAAGAAATCTACATCTTCATGACTACTCTGCGACAAACACGTATGTGGCAGCGGTTCAGAGAGGCACTAACAGGCTATCTATCTATTATTCCTCTCTAGAATGTGTGGAAAATAATCGCTAAAACATTTTTATGTGGAAAATATAGTTAACACTAAAGTTCATGCTGCAATTACTGTGCGCAGATTTAATGTATACTTATTATTAGTTTGGAAAACTCCACGTGGGTTAGCTGGTGCCGTTTGAATAACTAATTTGGCAAGTGTGCAGTTATACTTATTTTTAAATCTTGTTTTATGATTTTACTTTCAATGTTTATATTTCAAAGAAGATCTATATTTTTATAAGGAAGAGGAGACAATGTACAAAAGTTCTCTGAGACAAAAAAGAAAAGAAAAAAACCAGAAAGGAAAAAAATCGACGCACCACGAACGAGTTATCCAGATTCGTCACAAACTGATATTCGTATAGGTACCGACGGTCCACTGGCGATACCAGGGCATAAATGCTGTGTGGATTTAATTCTGTGTATTCATTTGGACAGTAACTAGGCCTCACAGGCAGGCACGAGTGCATACACGCAGATATCAGCATTTGAGATAGAACGTGTAGTTCAGCTGAAAGAAGACTGTTGCAGTAATTGGCGAGTGCTTACACATCTGGATAGGAGCGATGCTACTGTCTGACAATGTTGACAGAAATCTACATCTACATCTACATGTATACTCTGCAAATCACATTCAAGTGCCTGGCAGAGAGTTCATCGAACTACCTTCACAATTCTCTATTGTTCCAATTTCGTATAGCCCGCGGAAAGAATGAACACACATATCTTTCCGTACGAGCTCTGATTTCCCTTATTTTATCATGGTGATCGTTCCTATCTATGTAGGTCGGTGTCAACAAAATATTTTTGCATTCGGAGGAGAAAGTTGGTGATTTGAACTTCGTGAGAAAATTCCGTCGCAACGAAAAACACCTTTCTTTTTAACTATTTCCAGCGCAAATCCTGTATCATTTCTTTGACACTCTCTCCCATGTTTCGCGATAATACAAAACGTGCTGCCTTTCTTTGAACTTTTTCGATGTACTCCGTCAGTCCTATTTAGTAAGGATCCCACACCGCGCAGCAGTATTCTAAAAGAGGACGGACAAGCGTAGTGTAGGAGGTCTCCTTAGTAGGTTTGTTACATTTTCTAAGTATCCTGCCAATAAAACGCAGTCTTTGGTTAGCCTTCCCCACAACGTTTTCTAGTGTTCCTTCCAAGTTGTTTGTAATTGTAATACCTAGGTATTTAGTTGAATTTACGGCTCGTAGATTAGATGGCTCTGAGCACTACGGGACTTAACAGCTGTGGTCATAAGTCCCCTAGAACTTAGAACTACTTAAACCTAACTAACCTAAGGACATCACACACATCCATGCCCGAGGCAGGATTCGAACCTGCGACCGTAGCAGTCGCACGGTTCCGGACTGCGCGCCTAGAACCGCGAGACCACCGCGGCCGGCTCGTAGATTAGACTGATTTATCGTGTAACCGAAGTTTAACGAGTTCCTTTTAGCACTCGTGTGGATGACCTCACACTTTTCGTTATTCAGGGTCAACTGCCACTTTCCGCACTATTCAGATAACTTTTCTAAATCGTTTTTCAGTTTGTTTTGATCTTCTGATGACTTTATTAATCGATAAACGACAGCGTAATCTGAAAACAACCGAAAACGGCTCTTCGGATTGTCTCCCAAGTCGTTTATATAGATAAGGAACAGCAAAGAGTCTATAACACTACCTTGGGGAACGCCAGAAATCCCTTCAGTTTTACTCGATGACTTTCCGACAGTCACTATGAACTGTGAGCTCTGTGACAGGAAATCACAAATCCAGTCACATAACTGGGACGATATTCCATAAGCACGCAGTTTCAATACGAGCCAATGGGTCTGTCATGGCCAAACACAGCGTGAAGAAGGAAGCGGTCGCCCTGGAGACATGGCAGGATGTCAGGACTGAGCAATCGCCAGAGAGGCACTCATAGCCCCAGATTCATCATTATCATCGGTGCGACGAGCAACTGATGCTTCAGTGACCACAAGGACCACTAATAGTGTAAGCTTGTTTGTCCGTCGCTAACACAGAAGATCGCAAACCTTTCCTTCCCCCTCTGGGCAAGCTGTGCGGTGACTAGGGTACATGTAAAGCTTACTGGATCAGGTTAAATGCTAGCTACAATGAAGTCGATAATTCGATTGTAATACTGGCATTTAAATTTGATATTTCCCATAACTGACAAAAATTACAAAAATGTGATTTTTTTACCACCCACACACTCCTGAGAACTAACTAATCTGCAATTACGCGCCCTAATTACCGGCAGCTACGTTGATGAATACTCGGCACCTCGCAAGGCTAATTACAAAATAAGGAATACTGGATATGTTGTTGGTTAAAATCTCGCTTCTGAGCACGCAAAGAGGTCTAAGCACATAACTCTGCACGGAACGCGCGCTGGTGCAATGCTGCGATACAGACCGTTTATCTCCCGCTCTGAACTTCGTCGTGTAGACCTAAGAAATGCGCAGTCCTACAGCTATAGTGAAGGCAATCACTCAAACTGGTCCTATGGTGAAGATATCGATAATTCTGCTGCCGAGCGGTTCTAGGCGCTACAGTCTGGGACCGCGCGACTGCTACGGTCGCAGGTTGGAATCCTGCCTCGGGCATGGATGTGTGTGATGTCCTTAGGTTGGTTAGGTTTAAGTAGTTCTAAGTTCTAGGGGACTGATGACCTCAGAAGTTAAGTCACATAGTGCACAGAGCCATTTGAACCATTTGATAATTCTGCCGTCTCTAAGCTCCAGCACTCCCAGTCTGAGATAATCTCAATTGCTTCTCAAACTTGCATCCCACAGGACAGCAAAAATCCTGCAAGTTAGAAATCAGATGCCAACTTTCTTTTGACAAAACTTGTAACTCGAATACGAGAAAAACTCTCTCTTTATTATGCACAGAGGAACAATTCATTTCTTGGTTCTCGTGGGATGCGTCCTAACTCGCCGACGCCCAAGTCGGAGTCCGCTCCCTTCGAAGACGATGGCCAAGACGCAGACCCCAAGTCCGTACCGCTCGATGGCTGAGGGCGAAGTCCTCTTTCTCCACAATTCTCCCGTCCTCCACGGGTACGAAACCGCGGTGGAAGAATACTCAGTTTCTGCCAATGTCGAACGCTCTAACTTCGCTGAAATCCCTCCAACACCATTTTTGAAATTCTACCCAATGATCGTGTCGGTCATATCCCCCTTTGGCAAACGAAATTCCCGTCTTTGCCACGTGCTGCCCAGCACAGGTAGCTCCGGAGGCTGGGCTACCCCCAAAAGCGCCGTATTGTCCCGCATTTCCGGTGACCGCTACCTGCCGGCCACGGCGGCCCGGCTAGCTGCGGCCAGCTGCAGACTTCACATTCCACAATTCTCAACTTCCCACACTTTTCACCAACGCTTTAAGTTAGTAACTTAATCATGCAGCCATGCAGGGAACACTACTCGAGAGTGCTCTTGCCAGTGCCTTTATTATTAATACTAACACTGACAAGTTAAAGTGCAAGTGCCCAAATCCTGGCACCTTACAGTAGGCTCACACAGAGGGGGCTGAGTTCATGGTGGCTCTTACGCCACCTACCATTGCTGCGTATCCAAAGACCTTGAGAGAGAGTGGAACTGCTGGACGAATGGCAGAAAGGAGCTGAAGACAGGCTGAAGTGGAGGCACACTCCCAAAGCAGCACGCCACCACCATATTGCATTCCAGCATTGCCGATGGAAGGTGCCACGAACTGGTAAACTATTTTCAATCAGGTGTCCGGATAGTTTTGATCACATAGTGTAGTTCGAAAATCTTATGTGTTCTTATATACTTTGTACGAGCGCTGGTATTAAAGGTGCCCGCATCCGAACCGATAAGTACTTAGTTTCATCACTGTCTATGGATCGAATCTCCCTGCTGATATGTTTTTTTTTTTTTTTTTTTTTTTTTTCATTTAGACGTAATTCCTACAACACATTCATTACGACTGTGCGAATTATCATTACCTAACGATTCATTTGTTATTTTCATAACCTATTTATAGACAAACCGAATTTTTTCCTAAAATTTTGGAAGTAGTTTTCCCATTGTAACAGAAGGCTGTTTGTGAATGTTAATCAAACACTGAAACACTGAAGAAACCACGCACATGCAAAACTTCTGGGTCCATTACATGCGCTGTATGTCGCAATAATTATTGTTTTCCACGTTTCCACGATCAGTATCATCCTGATTTGTGCAGTGCTCCGTGGGGTTTCACATTATACTTGTCACAAATGTAGATAAATAAAATGGCGATAATGATCTGATACAAAAATCTCTTCTATCGTTTGCTTCATTTTCAAACTACCCACGAAAAAATTCTTCCTTTTTTTCAGGGTAAAGGTTATAAAAGTAATAAATGAATCATTAAATATCGATAATTTGCACAGTCATAATAAATCTCTAGGTACAATTATGTCGGAATAAAAAAAAGCGCCTGCAACGAGATTCGATCGAGAGACCTCTCACTTTAGGAAAGTAAGCGCTTACTCACTCAGCTGCGGACTCCATGAAGCCAGCAACCATACAAAACATGTAAGCAGGCCTAAAACTTTCAAACTCAACTTTCTCGAAACCGATAGGGAGTTGCGTCCTTTTGTTTACGTATGTTGAAATCCTAGTCGTGACCTACACACCCTATCAGTTCAAAAATGGTTCAAATGGCTCTGAGCACTATGGGACTCAACTGCTGAGGTCATTAGTCCCCTAGAACTTAGAACTACTTAAACCTAACTAACCTAAGGACATCACACACATCCATGCCCGAGGCAGGATTCGAACCTGCGACCGTAGCGGTCTCGCGGTTCCAGACTGTAGCGCCGGAACCGCTCTGCCATCAGCGGCCGGCATCCTATCAGTATGAGTCAAATCGTTGAGCGGAAGTTCGCATGGTCCCCCTTGTTTGTGGCTGCCAAAAAATCCCACCCAATGCGTACCTTCGTAGGATGACTGCAGCCAATCCCTTGGCTAGACTTCCCAATCCACGACTTATCTGAACATCGTGCCAACACGGCCCGATGGTACCCCATCAATGATCCGCCGCTGCCCCCACAGGTACTCGGCACTGGTACAAGACCAAATGTGGCCTACACTAGGGTTGTTGAAAAAATAACGATATATCGAAGTATCGATAACTATCAAAAAAGATCGACACATATCAGCGACATTTTCCCATCGACATATCGATATCAGAAGGGCAACACCGAGTGGCGATATTTTTATTTTATATTATATTTTTCACAATTTTCGGTAAATATTTGAAGTTGTTCTTTTGAAATTGTAGCAGAACATAACTTTACTTTCACTGCGTGACGGAGTCTTACTTCATTTTGGGCATTCACCACATCCAGGCTGGATGGAATAACAAAATATCCTATATAACGAAGTAGCACGCGGGTTGCATTACACAAACCAACTAGTGTGCTATTTCTTCAAAAAGAGTTACTGAAATTAATAAACAAAAATGTAAACGGCAAGACTGGTCTTTGCGGTGGACGGAGACATGTGAGCGAAAATGCTGATGTAATCGGCACGCGGCCCTAACAATAGAAACTGCAACGTTTAACTTCGCCAGGCAATTTTGACACTATGCTTGCTAGGTCGCTGGAGTTGGCAAAAATGAAAAAACAGGGAAGTCGACATGAAGTGTTCTGGACAAATCCGATATGCGACGAATCTGAAAGACAGACCCATCGAACACATTTTATTGTGCCACTTAAGTGCAGTTACCGGTGTTAGCAAAATGGTTATCGCAAGCGTAAACGTGAATCATTTTCTTTTCAATTCTTGCTTTAAGGGAGAAGCAATATGTTAGCTTGCTGATGTACAGAACACCTAATAATAAATCAATGCCGGCCGGAGTGGCCGTGCGGTTCTAGGCGCTACAGTCTGGAGCCGAGCGACCGCTACGGTCGCAGGTTCGAATCCTGCCTCGGGCATGGATGTGTGTGATGTCCTTAGGTTGGTTAGGTTTAATTCGTTCTAAGTTCTGGGCGACTGATAACCTCAGAAGTGAAGTCGCATTGTGCTCAGAGCCAATAAATCAATACTTAAGTTTCCAGCCTTAAAATCGGTAGTTGAGGTGCCTGCACCCGATATTTTTGTAGGCTGGTACGTCGATATTTTTCGTCGATATATCATTAATTTTTTTCGATTAGTCGGGAGCCGATAACGTTATTAGCGAAGTTTTTAAAAATATCAGCAGTTCTATACAGCACTTCATGCAAAGTCTCCGATGCTGCCCCACAACTTGTCAGTCGCTCCTGCTGTAGCTCATGGAGCTGACTCACGTAGATGTCGCCGCTTTCTGTCAGTACTGCAGGCTGGTGAGCGATGCTCGCGCTGCGTGCTGATCCCTCCCTCTGTAAAATCGCCGCCACACGTGCACTACCGAGCGAGGCGGCGCAGTGGTAGCACACTGCACTCGCATTCGGGATAACGACGGTTCAATCCCGCGTCCGGCCATCCTGATTTAGGTTTTCCGTTATTTCCCTAAATCACTCCAGGCAAATGGTGCGATGGTTCCTTTGAAAGGGCACGGCCGACTTCCTTCCCCATCCTTTCGTAATCCGATGAGACCGATGACCTCGCTGTTTGGTTCAAAAATGGTTCAGATGGCTCTGAGCACTATGGGACTTAACATCTCAGGTCATCAGCCCCCTAGAACTTAGAACTCCTTAAACCTAACTAACCTAAGGACATCACAGACATCCATGCCGAGGCAGGATTCGAACCTGCGACCGTAGCAGTCGCGCGGCTCCGGACTGAGCGCCTAGAACAGCGAGGCCACCTCGGCCGGCCGCTGTTTGGTCTCTTCCCCCAAACAACCCATCCCAACCCACACGTGCACTCCTGACCAACGCTAGTCACGACCAGCAGAGATGGCGAGTATAGAATCGTTCTGCTAAATTTCAGTTTTACGGCACAAACAAATCACCACTATACGTGGAAAAATTTAATTACAGTTAGTCTTTAAAGACGTCTTCGAACCCATTGTCACCTTGAAACCATTAGCTGCAAATCAAATAACCACGGCTTAGGGACATCTTACAAGTCTTAGATTCACTAGTTACGATGCTATTTCCTGTTTGTGACTTCCTGCAGTAACACTTCTAATCATGGCTACACTTTCAGTCCGCTTTATATTATTATTCTGACAATGCCAAAATCAGGAAATATTTAGCCCGCATCTCGTGGTCGTGCGGTAGCGTTCTCGCTTCCCACGCCCGGGTTCCCGGGTTCGATTCCCGGCGGGGTCAGGGATTTTCTCTGCCTCGTGATGGCTGGGTGTTGTGTGCTGTCCTTAGGTTAGTTAGGTTTAAGTAGTTCTAAGTTCTAGGGGACTGATGACCAAAGATCTTAAGTCCCATAGTGCTCAGAGCCAGCCAGGAAATATTTAGCTAACAAACGCCTTGGAGATGCTCTGCACTGTCCAGTCACATCAGTGAGACCACCTGCCAAAAGCACGAATAACCACCTTTTGCAGCGCGATACGTGCAGGAAGAGAGTGAATGAGAATCTGTGCCGTCTCTACGGGGATGTGGAGCCAAGCTGACTCCAGTTTTATGGTCAGCTGTGCTAGGTTTCCTGTTTGAGGATCCATGACGCAAGCAGCCCGACAGATATGGTCCCACAAATTGTCGATCCGGGCAATTTTGTGGTCAGGGGAGTACGTTAAGCTTAACCTGATACTTTTCGAATCACATATACTGCAAGGTGTGTGATTTGTCGCGTTGTCCTGCTGACAGATCCCGTCGTGCCGAGGAAAAACAGACTGCATGTAGGTGTGAAGATGGTCCGCAAGGATAGACGCATACTTGTGTTGATCTGTCGCGCCTTCCACAATGATGGGATCAGCTGGGGAAGGTCTTCCAGCCTCGAACGTTCAGATGACTCTTGCAGGGTGTTTCCTTTAACACGTTTCTCTCCGAACACGCCAATAGTCTGTTAGATGGAATATAAAAAGTAAATCATCTGAAAAGGTTACATACAGCCATTCAGTGGACGCCCAGCTGCGGTCCTGGTGTGCAAATTCCAGCCCTCGTCTCTGATAAACAGCAGTCAGCGTTGGTGCATAATCGAGATGCATGCTGCGGATGCCCACGCGCAGCAACGTTTCCTGAACAGTCGTTGAGGAGACACTGCTGTTAGGCCCTTGGTTCATCTCGGCGCTTAGTTACACATCTCTGCAGTTGTCTTTCAGCTGTGTCATCTATGGCCCGTGGTGCACCACAGTTGGTCCGGTGTCGGTTTTGAATAGCGCCATTTTGACACACACAATGTACTTTAACCATGATGGCACATGTACCATTTACAAACTTAGGCAATGATAATGTTCTTTTGGACGTCAGATAAGTAACTCCGTTTTGTATTACCACAACGACTGCAATGTTTTCCTTTTCCGCAACTTACCGCCCCCCCCCCCCCCCCTCCTTCTCACCCGGACACACATTATATACACTCCAACCATCCACTGCTAATGTTGACCCCTGCTGCGTGTGAGTGATTGTTGCACGTTGATGTGGAACATAGGCGGTGGTCACGGTAATGTGACTGGACCACACATAACTCTAAACGGTAAACTATTCAGAGTACCTGCATGCCTTATTGCTGCTCTGCATGCTATCTTTTGACCTACTTGTGTAAAAGTCTCTAATGTCAAAAAGACTTAATGGCAGCCTGCGAACCTCTTAAATTCTTACGTGCTTTTCACTTTTGTTGACTGTTTTTACATTGTTTACTTTTGAAACAAATGTTACGCCTTAACCTTGAAGCTCCAATCTTTCCTCACCGTGTGAATATGGATGCAGCCACCCCTTTGAAATACTTTTCCGCGATCGCCTATCTCTGTCTCCTCTGGGCAGTATTTACTGTACCTTTCTGTTTTCACGAGGCTGAAGAGCTCATTTCAGTGTCAGAGCCACTGTTGAATCACATTTATCTTACGCCACCAGTCCCTTGACTGGCTTGCCTGTATCACTCTATTCATCTCAGAGCACCATTCACACACAACATCTTAAATTACTTGTTGGATATATTCCGACCTCTGACTTCTCCTGCAATTTTTGCCTTAAGTTCTCTCTAGTTTACACTAAAAGGCAATAAAAAATTTGATGGCTTTTACAATTTTTGCAGACGAATCATCAAATAACACTGTTTGTTGTCATCAACTTTATTCAACCTATTGAAGAAGCTTGCATTATATGTTTGTGAGGCCGATGAGAAGAATATTTTTGAGAAAAATGAGGCAAAATTTTCGGAACTGAGAGAGCAATGAGTATGGGACTAGTGTACAACTGTACCTATCTTACGAGGCAGGTGAACTGAGTACGATGCTGTTGCATTTGCAAGTAGAGCACTGTCTGCTGGAGAGGGAAAAGACATAGTGTAAGTAGGCTGTTTATGTTTTTATGTTGGTAATGCCATGTAGTGCTCTGTATGAAAATCGATGAATGCGTTGTGTGCAGCCTGTGGCTGGTTGGCTCATTGTTGGAATATTCGCTTGTGTAGTGTTGGGCAGTTGGATGTGAACAGCGTATAGCGTTGTGCAGTTGGAGGTGAGCCGCCAGCAGTGGTGGAGGCGGAGAGAGAGATGCCAGAGTTTTGAGAGGTTGCTATAAGCGGACGATTGGACGTGTGTCCGCCAGAAAAAGGAAATTTGTAAAGATGGAGATCATGAATGGATGACTTTTGAACACTATTAACATTCTCTTTCAAAATCTTTCATTTGCTAATTATGCCTATCCGTAGTTAGTGCCTTCAGTAGTTAGAATCTTTTATTTAGCTGGCAGTATTGGCGCTCGATGTATTGCAGTAGTTCGAGTAACGAAGATTTTTGTGAGGTAAGTGATTCATGAAAGGTATAGGTAATTGTTAGTTAGGGCCATTCTTTTATAGGGATTCTTGAAAGTCAGATTGCGTGGCGCTAAAAAATATTGTGTGTCAGTTTAGTGATGATCAGAACAAGTAAAGAGAGAACTGTCTAAGTATGTTCAGTTTTACTCAGCTGCCTTTGTATCAAATAACATATAAGTTTACTAGCACAGTCATTCATAATTTTTCTAAGGGGACGTTTCATATGTTAGCCGAGGACACCTCACTGGAATCTTCAGTTTTTTTTCTTGTAGTTTGAGTAATTAGTGTAGTTATTGTTTGTTGCTAGCGCATAATTGTAGAGAGAATTTCCTTTGTAGTTGTAGTTTTTCATTTTTGTACAGTAAAACAGTTGCAGCATGCATGTAGACTTGCACCAAGTATTTCGCAGCCGCGCTTGCAATTAATTAGATGTTATTTTCTGTGCTATGTTAATGTGTTTTCTTATTATTGCTCTCCAAATTGTGCTTTTCTTGTTATCGTGTGAAATATGTGATAATTATGGCATGTGGAAAACGTAACACTAGGCTGCAAAGTAAACTGAGAAATGACAGTGAATACGAGAGTAGTGTGTTAGCGCCACCGTGTAATGAATTAACCAATATTCAGTATAGTAATTTGGTAATTTTGCATAGGGAAATGGACCAGGCGGCAAATAATGGTGTAGACAGTGAAACAATTAATGAACAGCGAAGCATTGTCGATCCATCAGTCGGAAACAGCTCGCCTCAGGAATCCGAAATGACAGGACATAATTTTGCAAATACAGTAGATTCAGGTTTTGCGTCGTCACCTTTTTCTCAATTAAGTCAAGACACATTTTCTGCTTTTCAAAATACGAATGCTGCTGGTGCAAATGCACTGCCAATAGGCACAAAGGAACATGTTCCAGACACTAACACATTATTGCTATTATTGAAAGAAATGGAAGAAAATCAAAAACAATCACAGCAACAAATGGAACAAAATCAGAAACAAATTAAAGAAACACTTCAACAAACACGTGAAGGTTACTTACAATGGTAACGGAAGCCTTCGCGATAATATGGACCTTGAGACTTTTCATTTTTATCTCTTGGTACGACATACCACTAAATTGTCCACTGCACATTATAGTATTATCATTTTTATGTACAGAAACACAATTTTTTCTCTCTTGGCCACACTTTATTATTTCTTATTTGGATTGCACGCTGCGGCAAACTGCTATCATCTGATCTCCTTCAGGTCACGACGAAGCACGTGCTTGGAAACAGCAGACGGGATGTCTACGTACAGATCAGCGGTCATAATCATGCACAAACATACAAAACAAGATATAAAAAAGTGTGGTCAAAACAAAAATATTTTGTGTGTTTGTGCTTGTCTGTGGCCGCTGACCTTTACAAAGACGTCTTGTCTGCTGTATTGTAAGAGGTCGTGGTTTCCTGACCTTCGTTGCTTACATATTCCGTCCTCACAATCATATTCCGCACATCAAGACGTTGTATTCGAACCCAAACTCGATAAGATAAAGTCAATGTTGTATGAATTCATGTAAACGATATACAAATAACTAATAAATCGCAAGTGCGCACCGTGGTTGAAATACTCGAGGCTGGCGTACGCACATACATTCCAGACACGACGGTCACAGGAGCTTTTAGTTCGGGAGAGGCAACTGCATGCCAGGAGGCCGGTCTCAACCCATCTACGTCGGCCGGTGACCGCCCGTAGAGCAGACAGCGTTTGCCCGAGTGAAAGGAAGACCCCGTGGAGGAGGATATTAGTGTTTAACGTCCCGTCGACAACGAGGTCATTAGAGACGGAGCGCAAGTTCGTGTTAGGGAAGGATGGGGAAGGAAATCGGCGGTGCCCTTTGAAAGGAACCATCCCGGCATTTGCCTGAAGCGATTTAGGGAAATCACGGAAAACCTAAATCAGGATGGCCGGAGACGGGATTGAACCGTCGTCCTCCCGAATGCGAGTCCAGTGTGCTAACCACTGCGCCACCTCGCTCGGTGAAGACCCCGTGTTCGGCTTCAAAGCAAATTCCGCTAAATTGTGTGGGAGCGACCAGCCTACGCTTTCTTTACACATAGCACGTAGTTTCAGAGATTTCCACAGGGAGACAACAAACGCCAAACGCTGATACTACAGATTTCCGGATTGGTCGCCTTAAACGAAACGTCATTCTCCCGTTTTAGAAGATCAATGCTGATTGGCAGATGATATTTCTGACGGTAACGAAAGCGTGCGCGCTCGTACGTGTACTCAAAGAGCGAGGAACAAGTCTCTCCTCAGTACTTCACTGGGAGAGCACCTCTGTCGAGAGTGAATCGAAGTGCGACTCTATATTGAGTCCTTGCGATTAAGCGTTGTTCACTGTGTTGGCCGCCACACTTATTGTGCGGTGTGAACGGACAGAGTTATAGTTAAACGCCTGCAAGCGAATTTTGAGTGGCATCGTGGTGGACTGGTTATCTGACTGGTGTACCACGCCAATAGACTAGGGGCGAATAGGAGTCCTTGACTTCATCAAGGCGTAGGGAGAGTTTGATTGGCGAAGGTCAGTCCAGATAGAACGAGAGTTATCTTATTTGTCAGCAGCTAGTGGCGCAGACAGCAGTCATCGTAGCTTACAGTATTGTGCACTACAGCTCTTGTGAGCCCCATATTTCCTCCACAACAGTACACTTCACTGCGTTTCACACGCGACAGCCTCAACCGTACCTAGCAACATTCTAATGGATAAGTATTCAAGTTGAGTAGGTGCGGCTCTCAGCCATTCTGCCAAGTCAATAACAATCTTAAACTTTGTACAGAAATTTCATTAACGAATCCTATCCTTGAGAGGTAACTTCACATTCCGAAAAGAACCTGGAAGTAACGCTAAGTTCATAACCAAAAGTGCCATTGTGATTCCTCAGAATTTTTGCAAAAAAATAAATAATAATTTTCGTTAGTTTCGTGTTTTTCTTACACTAACTAGCACTACTCCAGTACCCAAGTATCCCACTAGTTATGTAAGAAATTTTGTGAATTTTTCTGTCATTTCCTTACAGTGGACGACTCCAGAAGATATTTATTGCTGAAAGTTTTTCAGGCATTTCTCTTTAGAACATTAGGAGCGTCTGTCTGACTTCTGTAGTAGTGTGGGGGTGGAAATTGCATCTTGCAAGAGCCACAGGATAAAGGGTACATCTCGGATTAATCCGTTGCGCAAAATAACAGAATAGCAACCCCACGCTCACAGTATTTATCATTTTTGAACAGTAAGTTGACGCACAGCCACTTGGAACAAAGGCATTATCATTGCAAGTGTATGGGGTTGAAATTCGGTTCTTAATGGAACTTCGCAATCGCATTTCTGATCCTGTCTCACAGTTGGCGGGAAAAACGGAGCACATTAAGCTAGCTCAACTAGTGATAATATATAAAACCATATTATGCAATAAATTATAGGGAACCGTCGAAGTTGCATATTGATTTCTTTTGTTACTTGACTGCTACTTTCGACCTGAACCTCATTATCAAATCATCCTAAAATATAGAAACCGTATGGTAAGAATTTTGTACATTACAAAACAGTGGTAACGTACAAAGTTAATTGATGGCAACTGGTACAAATCAATAAACTATGCAGTAACATAGATTACAATACGCACATGAACGTTCATTGTAGTTAAACACATCTTTCATTGTAGTTAAGCACATCTAAAGTATAAAGCGCTACAGGACTGAACTTCGTTCACTTGCGACACCGAAGTGTGCAACATATTAGTAAGACTAGGATAAGGGGTGTTTATCGGAATTTCGTCGTCTAGGAGCAGCTTTATTTTACATACATTTTGTTATCTTTTTTCAGCTTTTTATAGAGTTGTTGACCACACATGCGGTAACAAGTATTACAAAATACATACTTCAAATACAAGCAAAACTCTCTACAAGAAGATGCCTAAGTTGCAGTTTGAAACGGAAGCAAAATGACGTCTATACATCATCCTACCAGCGCCATACTCGGCAAATCGATGAATGAAATTATGAACGCGTCGACGAAGCTAGTAACACAAAAAAAGTCAGTACACCAACAAATAGCATCATAGTCAAATTTAAAAGACAATTTAATACGACATGGGAAGATAGGGTAGACTAACATGAATGAAACCACACAACCAAGTATAAAGCCATCACACAGAATCGTGTAGAAAACAGAGATACAACTGCCTTTAAAATAATGCTAACAAATCCTACAATCACGAAAAAGCACATATACATCAACGTCGTAATTACCGTAGTGAACGTAAACCTTTTTTCACTCCATTCATTCATTTACTTCTCAAAAGTGAGTGTAGAGCAGAAGTCAATTATAAAACATTAAAATATTAATGTAACAGTATATTTATGACAGACCTTTGCAATAGCGTTTCACCCTTAAAAGATATCTTCATGGATATAAAAACGGAGGACATCAAATATTGTAAAACCAAATTTCTATATCATATCGACAATGAATCGAAAGTACAACACTCTCACATTAGTCAACAAGCTTCAGAAAAAAAAACTGATAATTTTCTCCTGTGGCAAACCTAGTATAGGCAAGTAAATTAAGACAACTAACCAAATTAACGGACTACAGGAAGGGACACGTATCGTATTATGGAACCCATTGCAAATTAGTACTGCAAAGTGCAGCAATAATCTGATTTGCCATTACATGCCCGACACTGGGATGTACGGAAAGTGGGGGAGTGGGAGTTCGGGGAGAGAGGGGATGAGTGGCGTGGTGTGGAGGGACGGGAAGGGCGGGGGAAGATTAGGGGGGAAGGGAAATTGGGGGAGGAGACCCGAATTTAAAGCCGACGTTATGAATGTATTGATAGCTACGCGAATAAGCAAAGGTAAACAACGAATTGCCCCACAGAAGCACAAAGGGCAACACAAATAATTATATTCACTTAGTCGGCTAACGTGCAACATCAATCTAGCCTGTGAGAATTTTAAGACCAACCAGATCCACGTGCCTCATCTCTAAACAATTCAATGACCGTATAAAATCTAAGTTCAACCGTCTCGTTTAATATTTTATCAGACTCCTTCAGTTTTATCCAATCTATCAAAATTCAGTCATTTAGATACGCGATGCCCAGTTTTCACTGAACCCTTGATATTCCCTACCACATAACCACCATCCCTCAAATGCTGGCCAGGGGCTCTTTTATTTCCAGGACTTATCAGTTCTTTGAAACGAGTGACGAACCGCTCCCTCCATATTCATGAAGTTATCTTTTAAGGATGAAGCGCTGTAGTAAAGTTCTGTTAGAAACGTGGTATTACATAGATATTTAGATGTTTTATTATTGATTTCAGTTCTCCATTGACGTTTGAGAGGAAGAAGAATGGAGTCACACATTGTGATTGCATACGATAATTTAGAATGTGTACGAAAATCCGTCTCCGTGGCCGAGATCGTTAACACACGCTTATGTATTGGCACCACACCCTGGGTCAGCCAGTTCGTATCCTAGTGGTTGTTGTTGTTGTTGTTGTTAATTTGGTGGAAGAGACCAAACAGCGAGGTCATCGGTCTCATCGGATTAGGGAAGGATGGAGAAGGAAGTTGGCCGTGGATTTGCAAAGGAACCATCCCGGCATTTGCATAAAGCGATTTAGGGAAATCACGGAAAACCAAACTCGGGATGGCCAGACGCGGGATTAAACAGTCGTCCTCCCGAATGCGAGTCCAGTGTGCTAACCACAGCGCCACCTCGCTCGGTAATCCTGGTAGTGAAAATAATTTTCGCTTCCAGTATTTGGGCAGCAAGGGGATGGGAAGGTTGAGGCGTAAAGTTCCTGATCACCGAACTTCGCAGCAATGTCGTGGTTTAAATACCAGACCTCTCCGCAATGTCTCATGAAG
The DNA here is from genome assembly GCF_021461385.2 of Schistocerca piceifrons. Classification (NCBI taxonomy): domain Eukaryota; kingdom Metazoa; phylum Arthropoda; class Insecta; order Orthoptera; family Acrididae; genus Schistocerca; species Schistocerca piceifrons. The sequence goes on along the minus strand of NC_060145.1, from coordinate 283,252,073 downwards.
TGAGGACATGTGGTCACTGTTGACTGTGATCCGTCCGTCGGATGGGGACAGTAAGTTTGGCGGCCCCTTTGGTGCTATTCACGAGGAGTAGGCTATGTGACGGCACCGGATTTCACCCTCTCCCTTATCATCATCATCAAACTACACAAACGTTACACTACCCCGCCCCCCACACACACACTCATACAAACATCTAGTACCACTAATAATATAATGGAGAATGTTGTGAATAAACAAACAAACATATACTTTTTTTGTGAATCTAGGACTCTGTTACTGTGATTTTAAAGGCAGATGAACCTCTACTTTACGTTCTGTTCTATGTAACGGTTTTATACCTGAATGTGTAGTTTTACTGCTATTTTACACACTCTAAGATAGTAAAAAACAGTCTGCTTTCCGCAGCCCAGAGACGAGGACGTCCTGTTTACGTACCGTCCGCGCAGTCGCAAGTGTCCGTAGTTGTTTACTACTTCGTCGCCGCTAGTTTAGAGTCCATCACTACCGACGTATTATGGCACAAATGGGTCAAATGGCTCTGAGCACAATGGGACTTAACTTCTGAGGTCATCAGTACCCTAGAACTTAGAACTACTTAAACCTAGCTAACCTAAGGACATCACACACATCCATGTCCGAGGCAGGATTCGAACCTGGGACCGTAGCGGTCTCGCGGTTCCAGACTGTAGCGCCTAGAACCGCTCAGCCACTCTGGCCGGCATTATGCCACATTCATACAAACAAACCACCACCAAGATCAGTTTTCAATCCGATCATACACTGCCGCGAGCTTTTGAAGTGGATCGTTTCTTACGTCACAACGTTAAAATGAATCCACAGGACATAATTGACATCCATCTCTCTATCACAGCAGTATTGGCTACGTGAAGTTAGTAAGTGACGCGGTGTGCAACAGAAACGTGCACGCACATGCAAACGATCTTAAATTCAAACATTATGATGGCCATCTGGGGCAGTCTCCATCGATTACGCGGGGCTTGGCTTCCGTACGATACGAATCTTCGAACTCCCGGTCGGGGTACCACCGGACGTTGTCACCCCGGCTTTCCGGCCTTACGGCAAAGTGGTCAGCCACGTGGCCGAAAACTTTACCACCCTTACAACGTACCCTGTTCTTAACGGGGTACGACAGATCAAAACTGGACAAAACATGTACCATTCTATTTTGTCATCGGGGTACGACAGATCAAAACTGAACTGACAAAACATGTACCATCCTATTTTGTCATCGGCGGATGTAGGGCGATTATTATGCATGACTGACAGCCACGCACTCCGGTTGTGGACAACGACACGTCAGGTCAAATTGTCTCCGACGACGGCCAGCTCAAATCCAGACGAATCTGTGACTCCTTCTACGGTGACAACCCTTCCTCTCAATTATGCTGGGAATGCACGGGCAGCCACCCTTTCCGACGCCGACCACATTCGTCCGATAGCCGCTAGCGATAGTGAGACAACGATGGATTATGCAGTACCGGATCTAGCTACTGCAACGGCGCCCCCTCCTGAAGACCGACCGACCTTGGAAGAAAGCACGGATGACAGAATGGACATTAACCCACGGGTTGTGCCGACAGTGGTTTTTCATCCAGACACAGGAGCAGCCGAAGAGATCCACCCACATTCGAATACTGAAACACACGTCCGTAAACAGTGTTCCCCGCGGACACACAAGAGACGGCGACGTGCTCCTTCGGACGAGTGCTTACAGCGAACGTCTGACATGGACTGTGGCCAACCCGACGACTGTGCCGGCGCTACAGAGGCTGCAGTAACATCCTATCCAACAGATGCCATGATGACGGCTTCAGTCCCTCCGACCCCACCGAACAGCAGGGTCACATGCGGAAAGCCGCTGCCGATTACCAGCCAGAAGTGCCGAAGGAGTCTGGGCCGAGTGCCGCAGCAGCCACCAACAGTCGATGGTATTTTATGGCGACTGGGCGGACGACGGTGAGGAAAACTACTTACCCATCGTGTCGTATGACACGCGGGGGAGTTCACCCCACCAGTGTTGATCCTTTTCCACCGTCAGTGACAGCAATGAGACAGCCAGAAGTCACGTGTACACACTCCTTACAAGGGTGTTGATGGCCAACACGAGTGCTATGGATCAAACTTAACGTGTTGCGATTATAAACATCAACACTATACGGACGTGTGCTAATTTTTGCTTATTTCAGGATATGTTGTATTCTGCTTCCGTCGATATAGCCCTTCTTCAGGAGGTGTACGTCGACGAATTCCCAGGCACGTACGGTTATGATGCACGCTTCTCTCGGGCTCCCCCACAGCCAGCGGCGTCGCTGTACTTCTTCGGGAAGGGATTATGGTGGACGATATCCTTCTTCAGCCCGGGGCAAGAGGGATGACACTCACAGTACTGACTGACCGTCTTATCAACATCTACGCACCTTCCAGGACGGGCAAACGTCGCGAACATTCACCATTCATTGCGGAAGACGTCGCTCCGCTCTTCCAAGGTAGCCACGACCGTCTGATGTTTGGAGGTGGCTACAATTGCGAACTGGCATCGAGAGACCAATTCCCACGACATAATCCGTGTCCTGAACTCGAGTCTCTAATACTAAACCTGCATATGGTGGACACTTGGGGACATCTTCACGGCCACCGACCGGGGTTCACACACTTCACGGGTCACTCTTCCAGTCGCATCGACCAGATTTAAGTGTGACGCTCTCTTGCCGCTGGAACACGGGATGCGGAACTGTGGCCTGCAGCTTTCTTCGACCACTTGGCTTACATCTGTGCTATCACCCTACGGTGACATCAAGTGTGGAGAAGCCGCATCCCGTGAAAATTAAACATCGCTCACCTGTCATACCCGGATTGGCGCCAAACCGTTGAGGATACCTGGCACTCGTGTGAAAATCGCCTCGTTGCATATCCCACAACGATCCTCTGGTGGTTGGACTGCGCCAAACCGGCACTAAGGCGAACATTGATAACCTAAGATAGCGACTACGCCGCTTGACGTAGACACATACTCGATTTTTACTTCAGGGTACTGCGAGACTGCGATGCCATGGCGCCGTCTCCGAAACGACAAGCGGCATTCCACCGTGCTGAGGCTCAGATTATCGCTAATATGCGACGCCATCTAGAGGGGGTGGTCATCCACTCGAGGACGCAGGATAGGATAGCGAGCGAACACCCGTCTATGTTCCACGTACTTCGTGAACGTAAACGACGCCGAAGAGCGTTGATACGCTTCATCGACACGGAGGACGGTCGTCGCCTCACGACGCAACAAGACATAAGCACAGCGTTCTACGATCATTATTCGCAGCTGAGTAGAGCTGATCCGACAGCACTGGAGGACGTCTCACAGATTATTTACGGCACCGTCACCCGGGCAATGGAAGCTGTCTTGATGGAAGAAACTGTGGAAGAAGAAGTGATCCACGCCGTTAGAAAAGGAGCTCTAAAAAGATCTCCGGGTCCTGATGGCCTGCCCTTGGAATTGTACCGGGCTTTTCAATATTTATTAGCCACCCGATGGACGGACATCTGTCGTTCCCTGCGACCCTTGTAGAAGAGATGATTATTCCTGTTCACAAATCGTCCTGTGCCTCACGGATGAAGGACTACAGCCCGCTGACGCTATTGAATTGCGACTTTAAGATCTTTTATCGATTGTTGGCTGCGCGGATACACCAGACGTTACAACAGGTCACCTCAGCCTATCAAACGTCATTAGGAGGCGACAATAATATTCAAACGGCACTTAGTGAATATCGTGACTTGATCTCACTGGCGAGGGCGTGTTATCTGAAGAGTGCGCTTGCGACAATCGATTTCAGTCAAGCTTTCAAAAAATGTTTCAAATGGCTCTGAGTACTATGGGACTTAACATCTGACGTCATCAGTCTCCTAGAACTTAGAACTACTTAAACCTAACTAACCTAAGGAAATCACACACAGTCATGCCCGATGCAAAATTCGAAGCAGCGACCGTAGTAGTCGCGCGGTTCCGGACTGAAGTGTCTAGACGCGCTCGGACACATCGGCCGGCCAGTCCAGCTTTCGATCTCGTGGACTACGACTATTTGGAAGCGATCCTCCAACATATGCGATACCCACAGTCATTTGTCACTGTCATCATGTGACTACTCCGTGGCGGGAATCCACGGTGATCGTCAACGGCCGACCTACGCAGCCCCTCACCATTTCTCGATCGATACGCCAAGGTTGTCCTCTGTCCACGTTACTTTACACTCCTTTGCGGCCTGCGCCAACGACTAATGGGTACGACGCTACGAAGCTACACTTTCCGGTGTAAAGCATACGCTGAGGACCTGGTGATTGTCATCCGCAACGGTGATGATACCGCCAGCGCACTGAATTGCGTAGCTACTCGGACTGCCTGAGGACAGAGTCGCCCCCTTACAGTTCAGAGAGACTTTGCAATGCCTCAGCATTGATTTCACAGACGATATACGACGAACCGCTGTTCACAACTTTCGACGGCTTTTACGAAATGTTTGGACTGAGATCGCCAACAACCGCCTACGAGCACTGGTCATCGCCCAATGGATCCCGTATGTCAACACGCATTCAGCATCACGCATTCCGTATATCGCCCAGATGTTACCTATACCGGTGATGTCAGCTCGCCGTATGCTGGCGGCTTTTGGGTACTTTGTGAGTTCAGGAATACTTTTCAAGATCACATATGAAACACCCTTCCTTCGGATCGAGGAGGGCTTGGCCATCATGACAAAGCGGCCGCCCTGTTTGTGAGCACTTTAGTCACGTTACGGCACCACCGTCCGGAGAGTCTGACGAGTTTGTCATTAGAAGACCTAGCGCGTCCTCCCCCTCGCCACGTGTGCCCATACATCACGTCCCCTCCTCGCTCTTCTACATCGGTGTCTTTTACCTCGAACTCAGTTACGTTCGACTTGCCTTACCAGCGGCTCGACTGGTGACGACGAAATGGACGGTTTATCGTGTCCTGCATCGTGGGCGACCCGATACATCGCGGAGAGGAAGCACCCCAATGCAGTGTGCGATTTTCAGGAGGGGATGGGGGGGATTTCCGCCCCTCTGCATCAGACCATCCCCTCCTCTGGCTTTAGTTTATGCATCCCAACCTGGGATGTTTATTTCCCACGCACTGGAGTAAATCTTTACATATAATTTAAATTTGTGGAGGCGAGCACTGAAAGTTTTTAATACAGTCTTACTATTAATATGTTTGCTTATTAATTTTGAAAAAGTGTTATGTAGTAGTTAAGCATTTCAAAATACACTCCGGGAAACTGAAATAAGAACACCGTGAATTCATTGTCCCAGGAAGGGGAAACTTTATTGACACATTCCTGGGGTCAGATACATCACATAATCACACTGACAGAACCACAGGCACATAGAAACAGGCAACAGAGCATGCACAATGTCCGCACTAGTACAGTGTATATCCACCTTTCGCAGCAATGCAGGCTGCTATTCTCCCATGGAGACGATCGTAGAGATGCTGGATGTAGTCCTGTGGAACGGCTTGCCATGCCATTTCCACCTGGCGCCTCAGTTGGACCAGCGTTCGTGCTGGACGTGCAGACCGCGTGAGACGACGCTTCATCCAGTCCCAAACATGCTCAATGGGGGACAGATCCGGAGATCTTGCTGGCCAGGGTAGTTGACTTACACCTTCTAGAGCACGTTGGGTGGCACGGGATACATGCGGACGTGCATTGTCCTGTTGGAACAGCAAGTTCCCTTGCCGGTCTAGGAATGGTAGAACGATGGGTTCGATGACGGTTTGGATGTACCGTGCACTATTCAGTGTCCCCTCGACGATCACCAGTGGTGTACGGCCAGTGCAGGAGATCGCTCCCCACACCATGATGCCGGGTGTTGGCCCTGTGTGCCTCGGTCGTATGCAGTCCTGATTATGGCGTTCACCTGCACGGCGCCAAACACGCATACGACCATCATTGGCACCAAGGCAGAAGCGACTCTCATCGCTGAAGACGACACGTCTCCATTCGTCCCTCCATTCACGCCTGTCACGACACCACTGGAGGCGGGCTGCACGATGTTGGGGCGTGAGCGGAAGACGGCCTAACGGTGTGCGGGACCGTAGCCCAGCTTCATGGAGACGGTTGTGAATGGTCCTCGCCGATACCCCAGGAGCAACAGTGTCCCTAATTTGCTGGGAAGTGGCGGTGCGGTCCCCTACGGCACTGCGTAGGATCCTACGGTCTTGGCGTGCATCCGTGCGTCGCTGCGGTCCGGTCCCAGGTCGACGGGCACGTGCACCTTCCGCCGACCACTGGCGACAACATCGATGTACTGTGGAGAACTCACGCCTCACGTGTTGGGCAATTCGGCGGTACGTCCACCCGGCCTCCCGCATGCGCACTATACGCCCTCGCTCAAAGTCCGTCAACTGCACATACGGTTCACGTCCACGCTGTCGCGGCATGCTACCAGTGTTAAAGACTGCGATGGAGCTCCGTATGCCACGGCAAACTGGCTGACACTGACGGCGAAGGTGCACAAATGCTGCGCAGCTAACGCCATTCGACGGCCAACACCGCGGTTCCTGGTGTGTCCGCTGTGGCGTGCGTGTGATCATTGCTTGTACAGCCCTCTCGCAGTGTCCGGAGCAAGTATGGTGGGTCTGACACACCGGTGTCAATGTGTTCTTTTTTCCAGTTCCAGGAGTGTATTTAGAACCAAATCATCATTCTCATGTTGTCATTGTTGCTTTCGTCTAAGGTGCGTCGTAATCCGTTTACTTGCTAACATGCGAGGGAAGTTGTGTGGCAGTCATACCGCAGCAGTCGTACCTCAGAGTTGGATGAGCTGGTGGCTGAAAGTCCCACCCCGGACCCTGACACAGGTTGGTGACCGGCCCGGTACCTGTGCGAACGTTCACCGTTAGGCCACTTTTTGCAACGGTATGGCACGGACTAATGCGCCTGGGACGAAAGCACACATTACTAAATAACGCACCATCGTCTGCTTCTAATTCCTAGGATACTACTTCGTGGACCTTCTTTAAATACTCTTTTTATTTTCCTTTGGTTTTCATTTCCGTTGTTAGCTGCACTTGCAAGTACCAAGTAGGCCGCCGCTGCGATACTTTATCGTCCTTTATACTGCAAGACCGACACACGTGTGGCACAAATTCTGTTGCTTTGGTATAAATTAACCTGCCGCATGATGTTGCCTGTTGTAGCATGCTACAAGACGACGCACGCCACATTTCCGTAGCATGCCACAATGTTGCAAGACGTCGCCCCAGAGTAAACGAGGCTTTAGAGCTAGGTCTGTATTTTATGGTGGATGTGATGTGTTGCGTACGAAGCTAAAACCTGCAATCAGATCCAAACGTCGTAGAAAACTGTGAAGAGGTGTCATCCTGCAGCAAGATAACGCTCGCCCACATTCTGCCAAACGGACAGCCGACGCAATAAAGGAGTTGAGATTCGAGGTGCTGGAACATCCACCATACAGTACAGACCAGGCTCCAAGTAATTTTCACATGTTTGGACCCTTAACGGAAGCACTGCAGGGAAGAAGATTAGAAAGTGATGAAGACGTCATTGCTGCGGTGCAAACTTGGTTACAGATGCAACCGAAAAACGTATTTTCTGATGAAGAAAAAACTCATAAAACGTCGGGAAAACTGCATTGAAGTCTAGGGAGGTTACATAGAAAAATAACGCATGTTTCAGTTTTCTATCATCAGAATAAGTACAGCTTTTCGCAAATGTGCTTTACTTTTTGAATTCCCATCGTATACCTGTATGTAGATGATTTTGTAAATAAACGTTACCAATAATGTACTTTTAAAGATATAATAAGGGATAGCTTTTCTGATTGCATAGTGAGTTTCGGCATTAACATCTATTTATAAATAACTGTTTAACCATGGGTAACGCCACGGTCCAAGCTGGTAACGTAAGTAATTATACTAACCCCCTAAGACATCCCCCCCACTGGTAAAAACACAAATCGCACACTGCCCCAATGTCCACTGGCGAGTAGCGTGTAGGACGGTTCACCACGTAACACTGGACACTGCCGTCACGGCGACGTAGTTTATCACTGTCAGCGGTAAGCAGTTGACCGGATCAAAGCTACATGCGATCCCCACGGTGGGATCACCCATGTGCACGAGCTGTAGCGTTCAAGACAACGATGAACACCGTCTTAGCTGTGGCGGGTCTACGGCAGTGTGGCACTTGGTGAAGCAAATGTCAGCGTACTTCCTTCGAGTGACGCCGAATCATATCGAATCAAAGACTATATTAATCCCGGATGAGACGTATTACCCACGCACGAAAACTAAAGCCGTGACGTGGCTTCATGGACGTGCAGTGTATTATTTGTTTCAAGAAGGCACTAAGGACACTTTAGACTTTTGGAACTACTTTCAGGAACGACATTGAAAAATCCTCCGATACCCAAAGTATTAACAATATTTTTCCAGTTATTTGTGGAGTGCGTTCCACAACCCTCCACGCAGCTGCATCATCACGTGTGACAGAAGCTAAAAAACGACGACAGGACACTACAATGTACAACGTGGGATCTACCTTGGTCATTGCGAGACGTCATACCTGGATGATAAAGCAGATGGAGAGACTCGTCATGACCCCTCCCACTGTGTAGCAGTGTTTGCCCACATTGCTCCTTTTGTCCCGAGAGCGAAAAGTTCCTCTCAGTTTTTGTTTCTCATCTGATGCAAGATGTAGTACGGTTAATGGTGGTACTGATCCCACGCTTAGGTTTTATTTAATGACTTCGTTAGCCTCACAATTTGCTCTCTTTCTTTTTACCATTTGCTGCAACTATGTTTTCAGCTATGTTCGTTCGTAATTCGACGCAACGAGTGAACTTATTAGTTTCAGTTAGTTACTGCTTAAAAAAAAATTAATTAAAAAATAAACATTCAAAACAACAAAAACATTGCATCGCTTGTACCGCATCCCCAGGAATGGGAGGAAGGAGACATTGTGATCAGGCCTCGTGTTGCGAACCCTGTCCACCTTGCCTCCGCCACCCCAAGGCCTACGCCATTTTCAATCAAAACACAAAAAAAAAGATGGTAGAGCACTTTCACGCGAAAGGAAAAGGTTCTGAGTTCCATCCTCGGAACGGCACACAATTTTAATCTTCCTGGAAGTTTCGGTTACTACCGTTCAAAATGAAAAAAAAAAAGAAAATGAAAAAAAGATCGCTAACGCACGCTTGTCCGATGGCACGCCACCCTGGGGACAGCCGGTTTGAATCCTGGTGGTGGTTGTTGTTGTTAATTTGGTGGAAGAGACCAAACAACGAGGCCATAAGTCTCATCGGATTTGGGAAGGATGAGGAAGGAAGTCGGCCGTGGCCTTGCAAAGGATCCGTCCCGAAATTTGCCTGAAGTGATTTACGGAAATCACGGAAAAGCTAAATCAGGATGGCCAGACGCATCCGCGGCATGCTTAATAGCGGTACGTTGATGATATTGCACGCCCCGGTTTGTTGCCCTTCACGGCCAGCCATCCTGGACTTACACTTCAGCGAGACAGTACCCGGACGCACGCGGCGACAGCTTCTACTGCTCGTGTTCGTGCTTGTCAAACCCCACGTGGCCAGCAAGGTCGCCAGATCTCTCAGGGCCCTCCAAGCAACACGGGATTTCTATAATCTAGCGCGCCAATTGGACAGAATTTGGCGCGATATCCCTGTGGAGGACATCCAACAGCTATGGCAGCCTAAGCCAAGCCGAATAACTGCTTGTATAAGGGCCAGTGGTGGACCAATGCATTATTGATTAGTTCATTTCTTTTGGAGGTCTTTCTCTTGAATAAAACATACATTTGTTTTCTGAAATAGTGATCATTTGCATCACATCTACCAATTCCCGTCCAATTCGGATAAATCATACGAGGTGCGTTCTTTTTTTGTCTTAGAATGTACTTGACTGTGTAGTTTTATTAATGTTGGACTTTCTTATCTTGTCATGTTGTACGGCCTTATGTTCGAGTTAATGTACTGGTGTGTGCTCGACTGTGTGGTTTTATCACTATTTTATGTCATACATTTATGTAATGATTTTGTACCTGACTGTGCGGTTTCATTCATGTTGGACTTCCCTATCTTCACATGTCGTACTAAGTTGTCTAATAAATTGGTATATGATTCCACTTGTTGGTGTACTGAAAATGTAAGGAGCTTCGGCTCGAAACTAGTCATCAGGTAATAAAGGAAATCAACGTTGCAACTATCACCGTTCCCTATAATTTGTTGCATAATTTGGTTAACCTGTGTAGTTGCTGACGTCATACCTTTCAGAATTATAACAAGATGATGATTGTACTGTGAGACACAGTAAAACAATTTTTACTTTACTAGAGAAAATACTATGAAAGTTTCCAGCGACGTTTAACGTAAAGTTTTCTCATTTACATGCTACTCTTACGACTAAATACCGATATTGCAAAAAAATATATAAATAATTTGTATGTTAATGAGTATGCATACACACATACTGCTAAGCCTCGTTCCTTGTCCGTTAGTGTCACCGCATTGCTATGGGACCTAATACTCAGCCCGAAATGTGTCACTCCTGGGGCACGTCGGCCTTCTATCGAGTTGCTGTCAAGAATGAAGTCCTGTCTGACGGTTTCCAGTAGGCTGGCTTCCGTATTGCCTCCAACTTTTCCATTTCGAAATGGGACCAATAAGCGATTTCCTTTTTGAAAAACAATAATACCTGTTTATTTTTTCTACATAAACGTACGTATCCTTCCGTTGACATTCTTTATCTGTCTCTTTTACTTTTTATTTATTTAACAAGATCGCTCAATTGTAGCTTAAGATCTGGCGATTATGCGCCATGGTCTTCTACCACAGTTGCGTTGTCTATTTGAACAGTATTCCTACTGGCGCGACCAGCAGTGACTGAGCCAGTTTCCATTCACTTGCTGAAAGGATGGTTGTACATTTTCAAGCACTATATAGTGAAAGTCAGATTGTTGCCACCCTCGCACCTTTTGTAGAAACAAAAAGTGAGTTGCAGAGATTTTAGCAGAGTACAGCGAATGTAACGTAATGAACACAGACAGGGCCATCCAGGTAGACGCCTTTGGTATCAGTCGCCAACTGGTGGTCACAGATGGTGTATAACTCGGCCAACACTAGCACTTGAGTCGGAGGCCAATCTGGTGGTAATGTATCAAGGAGGAAACACTCGAGAAATCGTTGTTTCCCAGATCGTCCTGCACACAGAATTCAATGGAAAAAAGTACGCTGTTACAGACTGCTGCAGTTGCCCATAACCAAAAATGCACCACCCTGCGCTGAGTGGTGTCAAAGCTGATCAACAGATATCCAGATGTCAGATTATATCTTTTATTAGATTTTCATTTTGGTTTCTCCTAGTTTAGAAAAGAAGACACGAAGCCATTACTCATAATGTTAACATTTAATCCGGGTAATGGAGTACTGCACTGCCTGAAAAAGCCGTGAAGCGCTTAGAAGACATGATCCATTGTCAGTCTAACTTTGTGTATTCACGCACCACTAGCGGATTGTAAACGATTAGAGTTTGAATTCTCTGTGACAGACATCACAAGAATGCATTAGTCCTGTTCGTGTTTAGATTTGTTGCTAGGCCTGGCAGGATATGTGTGGACGTGGCTAGCGACAGATGTGTGAGTGCTCTGAAAGAGACGGAGATACCGAGAATTCGTGTGAGACATTGTTCCTAGCAACTGACAGAGTATGGAAGGAGCCGCATTGTGGGCCTCCATTTGGCAGACTGGTCAAACCGTGCAATATTTCGATTTATGCGGCTACTGGATGTGACGGTGGTCCAATATTGGACTGCATGGAAACGTGACGGTACCCATACTCGTCATCAAGACTCTGATCGATCGCGCCTGACCACCACTCTGATGGCACAACTGTACGACATGGACGTCCTGTGTCCTCTTACGTTACTCGTCACTCGTGGTGCCATTTTTCAACAGGACAGTGGTCGCCCACAATTGGAATCTGCCTCTCTCAACTGTCTGCGTGATGTTGAGGTACTCCGGTGGCCAGCAAGATCTAAGATCTGTCTCTGATAGAACATGTGTGTGTCTAGCGCAGACGTCAACTAGCATATTTATGTCACCTTCCTATCGGAATCAGTGCATGCTCCCAGGCCAGAGGATGGTGCAACGTCATACTGAATAGTGAACTCATAATTCCATGTTCTTTGTAAATTCGTCTCTATTGTGTAATCACTTAAAGAACATCAGATACACTCTCAACTCATGAAGTTTCATTTTATTTCATTTCATCATACCCTTCTGAGTGCTTCCCTTGTTTTGTCAGGCAGCGTGTAGTGGGAAGGAAAGTGTGATCATTAGTTGAACGCGAAGCAAATTGCATCTCCAGCGAGTTTGGAAATATGTTCAAAGCAGAGTTGCTGGACTGGTAACTGTATCGATCACTATCCCGAATTTGTACGCAACCAATAGACAGCATCCTGTCTAATGGAGAGCGCTTTTCTCTTTTGGTATTATGCTAGTAGATTATTTTGAGTGCTAAAACAGACTCAGTGGTGTATGAATGATGAAATGGATGCTAACATTAATGTTTTCCAAATAGTTCGAGATGTTATGGGACATGCATAATCTTGAGCCCCAAGTTGTGTAAGTATCTTTCTGTTACCCAAGTACATATTTTGAGCTTGAAAGAAGCTAGGAACAGCATTATTTACTACTTAAAAAACGAACATCCATTAGGAAGACCGCTGCCACTTTATGTAGCCCAGGCTCATTGCTCGGACTTCGTGGCTATCGGCTTTAGTCGAAAACATAAGAAGAAGACGAAGAAGAAAAAGAAGAAGGAGAAGAAACTGACGTTTTAGAGGCGGTCTTTGAAAGAAGCCAAAGAACATTTTTGCACCATTCAGGACTACACTCTGGTGTGTCAGTGGCATCTGATCACTGCATTTTACGAAATCAAACAGAGAATTTAAACAAGTAGCGATTAATGCATCGACTGACTCGTATAACAATCGACGGCAGTGTTGCAACTGGGTACTGCAGTTTGTGAATGTGGACTGATTGCTACAGACATTCAAAATAAGAAATAGCCATCGATGTATCAAGCAGTTGCAAAGCTCTCTGAAAACCAAGTTGTAGTATATTGTTTACACACTGCAGTACCGGAAGAAAAAGGCACTTGAGACATTCTCGTCGACACTGTATGGGATACTAGTAAGTCTAAATGTACTTCGGCAGGAGGTCATGCAGATACTTCAACACACACAAAATATTATATTACTTTATTAAAACTTGAACAAGACAGAATACTTAATAATTTTTGAGAACATTTTTATTGTCTTGGAGAACAGCGGGCTTTTTGTTTTTACTTAGAAATGCACTTGCACAGTTACAACCGCAAAAAACGTTTTTTCTTCTTTTAAGGAGGTCCCCTTTGTCGGTCTGTCTTATACCATATTCAAAACTACCACTATGGTAAATGGTGGCGATCAACGAGGTTAGCGTTCGTGGAGCCGTAGCGCCTGCTCAATTTACCACCACCGTCTACCATCAAGGTGGTAGATTTGAAGATCTAAAACAGACTGAAACCGGTAACCTCGTAAAAAAAAATTAGAAAAGAGTTTGTTGCGGTTGTGATTGTGCATGTGCTTTTCTAAACTGAATACTTATCTTAGAAGCAACCAATGTCCATAGGAGTGTCTGTGTGTTTGTTGCTGTCGCTGAAACCTATAATTTATCACTTGATAGAATACAGAATGTCAATGTGCGATTGGGTGTTGACTTCGATACAGTGCTGCCTTCTAATACAAATTGCGCTGCTGGATCTGATCTAAGACGATGTTGTGGTAAGCGCTGGTCGCAAAGTGGGCTGAGCGACGCTGCGCTCTGACGTAGCAAGTACTCTTCCAGCAGCGGCTTCGTCGTGAAGTACTAACGTTCATGTGGGACCTCGATCTTCGTAAGACACCGCAATACCAATCAGATGAACTTATCGTTTACACTAATTGCAAACCAAGTTCCCATCGTCATTCAAGCAGACGCCCTTGGTGTAGCTGATGAGGATTTTCAAAACTACAACTCCGGTTGTTCTGCGCATCATGTATCCTGATAAATACAGCCATGCTTTATGAGGATACGAGAGCACTTCTGGATTAACATTCCAACATGCTGTTGCCAGCTGCTGTACTGACGTGGGCCAGCAGTATCTGAATCGGTCAATTTGTGCTCTACCGTTATTTTGTAAAGTCTGCGCACACTCACCAGTAACACACCAGTGGGAAGTGCTAAATGGTCCAGCGAATATCTTGGACTTCTTTCGGAGGCCGCCTACTGCTCGTCTATTTTGTTCTCTACTGAAACGGGTATGCCACCTGCTATACGGTCTGTCTCTCGTGTGGAAACCTGTTAACTGGTAAGCCTCCAATATTTGCAAACTTTTTTTTATATTCCACTGGTTCGCAAAGCACACGTTGTTTTAAAAAGATTGCACCGATTTTGAAAGACCATATCTCTTCCATGAGTGCCCGAATCAACTCCGCTATGGGGATCAACGAAGAGGGTCGGTGTGCTGGCCAGCCTGGTTGTTTGTTTTAGGCGGTTTCCCACAGTCTCTAGGTAAATACCTAACTGGTACTCTAGTCTCGCCTCAGTTTCACGACTCACAATCATTTCTAAAACATGTGCTCACTTTCATGTGCTCACACAAGTATAACACAGTTTCGGCAAGGGGAAGGGAGGGAGTAGGGGTGCAGCGACAGAAGAGACATTCAACCACCCCTTAAACTAACCATGCAGAATCCGTTAATAACCAAGCCGGCCCTTCACCGATGTAGTATAAAGTCAGAAGAAAGTGAATAATATACCCCACATGAATGAAAATGAAATATAGCAAAATAACTTGATGTTTCTGAAGGGAGGATCTACAGTCACTAGCGACTGGCGCATGGACTCACTTAGTAGTAGTTACAAACTGATTACGCACGAGTTTTTAGAGGTTTCTAATTGGTAACGCCGTATGCGGTATTATTTGAATCACAAAGACAGTTTGAAACCACACAGTAATGTACACTCCTGGAAATTGAAATAAGAACACCATGAATTCATTGTCCCAGGAAGGGGAAACTTTATTGACACATTCCTGGGGTCAGATACATCACATGATCACACTGACAGAACCACAGGCACATAGACACAGGCAACAGAGCATGCACAATGTCGGCACTAGTACAGTGTATATCCACCTTTCGCAGCAATTCAGGCTGCTAATCTCCCATGGAGACGATCGTAGAGATGCTGGATGTAGTCCTGTGGAACGGCTTGCCATGCCATTTCCACCTGGCGCCTCAGTTGGACCAGCGTTCGTGCTGGACGTGCAGCCCGCGTGAGACGACGCTTCATCCAGTCCCAAACATGCTCAATGGGGGACAGATCCGGAGATCTTGCTGGCCAGGGTAGTTGACTTACACCTTCTAGAGCACGTTGGGTGGCACGGGATACATGCGGACGTGCATTGTCCTGTTGGAACAGCAAGTTCCCTTGCCGGTCTAGGAATGGTAGAACGATAGGTTCGATGACGGTTTGGATGTACCGTGCACTATTCAGTGTCCCCTCGACGATCACCAGTGGTGTACGGCCAGTGTAGGAGATCGCTCCCCACACCATGCTGTCGGGTGTTGGCCCTGTGTGCCTCGGTCGTATGCAGTCCTGATTGTGGCGCTCACCTGCACGGCGCCAAACACGCATACGACCATCATTGGCACCAAGGCAGAAGCGACTCTCATCGCTGAAGACGACACGTCTCCATTCGTCCCTCCATTCACGCCTGTCGCGACACCACTGGAGGCGGGCTGCACGATGTTGGGGCGTGAGCGGAAGACGGCCTAACGGTGTGCGGGACCGTAGCCCAGCTTCATGGAGACGGTTGTGAATGGTCCTCGCCGATACCCCAGGAGCAACAGTGTCCCTAATTTGCTGGGAAGTGGCGGTGCGGTCCCCTACGGCACTGCGTAGGATCCTACGGTCTTGGCGTGCATCCGTGCGTCGCTGCGGTCCGGTCCCAGGTCGACTGGCACGTGCACCTTCCGCCGACCACTGGCGACAACATCGATGTACTGTGGAGACCTCACGCCCCACGTGTTGAGCAATTCGGCGGTACGTCCACCCGGCCTCCCGCATGCCCACTATACGCCCTCGCTCAAAGTCCGTCAACTGCACATACGGTTCACGTCCACGCTGTCGCGGCATGCTACCAGTGTTAAAGACTGCGATGGAGCTCCGTATGCCACGGCAAACTGGCTGACACTGACGGCGGCGGTGCACAAATGCTGCGCAGCTAGCGCCATTCGACGGCCAACACCGCGGTTCCTGGTGTGTCCGCTGTGCCGTGCGTGTGATCATTGCTTGTACAGCCCTCTCGCAGTGTCCGGAGCAAGTATGGTGGGTCTGACACACCGGTGTCAATGTGTTCTTTTTTCCATTTCCAGGAGTGTATATATTTGAGTGGCGTTTGTTCTGTCAGATATGTTCTGGCTCCCTTGAAAACATCCGAGTTTCTAAGGAAATACAAAACACGTGAGTAGGGTTTAATGAACGAGAGACGCTGTACTGCAGCGTCAGATAAGTTGGAAATCTGAGTCGATCAGGAACCATGTCTGGATGGCGAAACAGCGAGACAACATCAGAAGAGGTCTTGCACAGATTTTCAACTTTAGGTGTTGCATTACCATAATGTCCGGTGCGGATGGAAGTCAGGAATTTTCACCCTTCCATTTTCATTCTTTCTCCATTCTCTATTTGATACTAAAGGGAAACGACCCGTTGCTAATACGCGCCATAAACAAGCTCCTTTTTGAGTAGCTCCGTAGGAACGTATCTTTTGTAGGGACCGCAAGCGAACTCCAGGCAACCGCCCTGGCTTCTACGCGGCTTCCGGCTTCCTGTATGCACATTAGCCCTCCGCCGCGGTAGGTTAACAGCCTGCCGGCCATTCTGGCGCTCGCAATATGCGGAGAGTGCCTCCTTCCCGGAGAGCTAACCCGCAAACCGCTGCCTCTGCGGAAGCCGATGCTGCAGCTCCGAACAGCACATCTCAGGGAGCACGGACTGCACCAGCGGCAGGCACCTTTCGTATCGATCGCACCAACTCAAACTGGAGTGCCGAAATTAAACATTTATGTAGCTATATCTACATGAATACTCCGCAAGCTATGACTTTGGACACTTTGTGCCCGTATTTTAGACTTTGGGCCTATTCTGTTCGCGTATTTATCGACAAAAAAATGAGTCTCTATACGCCTCTATACGTGCCCTAAACCCTCTTACCTTATTCTCATGATTCCCAAGAGAGATAAATAAGGGGAAATCAAAATGTTTCCTTTCGAAGACCGTACAGTTGAGAATAGGTATGCCAATGAGACGAAATCGCCGTATGCAATGAGCCAGTCGTCCTAAAGACGCACAAGGTTGAAGATACCCGTTTGGTAAAAGGCCGTGTCCTGCTGCGTGAAGACGTCTGTAACTGGCTGCTGCACATCCTCGTCCGACAGCGATCGTCGATCCCTCAAAGCTTTTTCAAGCGACTGAAGGGGTGATAACGGCTCCGGAAGAGATGAGGACTATAGAGCGGTTGCTTGAGTGTGTCCCACTTGAATTAGCGTAGCTTCTCCGTTACGATATTTGCGATATGGGGACGTGCGTTATCATGAAGCAGTATCACCCCCCTTTGTACACTATTCCGCAACGGTGGTTTCCGAGAGACATTGTGCCCGCGCTTCGGAAGCATACGAGTGACACACTAATCCCATTCCTATACGTCGGTGACTATTAATCCGCATCGGAGTCGCGACACGACGTGTATACGCTGCAGCATAGCCCTTTAATGGGCACATTACTAATGCTCCTTATAGGTCTGTCAGATGTGGTAAAGGACTTGGAAGAGCAGGTGAATCAAGTGTACGGAATCCTGAAAAGAGCGCCAATAAAAGTAAAACTCGAGTAGCGGTATGTAGTCTAATTAATCAGATTAGAAAACGACACAGTAGAAGTAGTAGGTGAAATTTCTTATTTGGACGATAAAATAACTAATTTTGGCTGAAGTAGAGAGGACATGAAATGCAGACTGGCTATAGCTAGAGTAGTATTTCTGAAAATAGTCCAACATAAATTTAAGTGGCAGGAGGTAGTTTATGAAGGTGTTTCTCTGGAGTCTTGTGCGAAAGTGAAACGTGGATGATAAGCAGTTCAGACAAGACGACAATAGAAGTTTTGGGAATGTTGTGCTACAGAATATCGCTGAAGTTTAGATGGGCAGATTGAGAAAGTAATGAGGAGGTACTGAATCGAAGCGGGGAACTAAATTCTGGCACAACGTGGGTAAATGAAGGAATCGGTTGATAGGACACCTCTTAAGGGATCAATGAATCGTCAGTTTGGTAATGGCGCGAATTTTGTGGGGCAAAAATTATAGAAGTAGACGAAGAAATGAACAGAGTTAGCAGGTTCAAAGCGATGTAGGTTGCATTAGTTATGCAGAGATAGGGACGCTTACACATGATAAACTAGCTTGGACAGCTGTATCACACCAGTCATTAGACTCAGAACAACAGAAGTAACTTAATGTACTTTGACTACATCCAGACAGTTTTACTTCAATTAGTCTATATGATTGCAACCTGCAGCACTGAAGTGGAACATTTGGAAGTAACAAAAGCAGTTCATGTAAATTTGAATCCTCAGGTCGGACAGCTAATACACCACTAAAATATCATGCCTAAAGTCGCTTAACTAAGTAAATTAGATGAAATAGATTTCCAGCATGTTCACCAAAACGCCTTATACTTGAGAAAATCATTAACGATTGGTTCATGCACACTGAAGAGCCACAGAAACTGGTACACCTGCCTAATATCGTGTAGGGTCCCCGCGAGCACACATAAATGCCGCAGCATGACGTGACAAGAACTCCACTAATGTATGAAGCAGTGCTGGAGGGAACTTACACCATGAATCTTCCAGGGTCGTCCGTAAATCCGTAAGCGTACGAGGGGGTGAATATCTCTTCGGAATAGCACTTTGCAAGGCATCCCAGATATGCTCAATAATGTTCATGTCTGGGGAGTTTGGTGGCCAGCGGAAGTGTTTAAACCCAGAAAAGTCTTCCTGGAGCCACTCTGTAGCAATCTGGACGTGTAGGGTGTCGCATTGTTCTGTTGGAATTGCCGCAAGTCCGTCGGAATGTACAACGGACATGGAAGGAAGTCCGTCGGAAAGCACAATGGACAAGGATGGAAGTCCGTCGGAATATACAATGGACACGAATGGATGCTGGTGATCAGACAGGATGCTTATGTACGTGTCACATGTCAGAGACGTATCTAGTCATCAAGGGTACACGAGTGGGTCTTTGGCTCCGAAAACCCATATCGATGATGTTTCGTTGAATAGTTTGCACGCTGATACTTGATGATGACGCAGCAATGAAAACTGCAGTATTTTGCGGAAGGGTTGTACTTCTGTCACGCTGAACGATTCTCTTCAGTCGTCGTTGGCGCCGATCTTGCAGGATATTTTTCCGGCCGCAGAGATGTCGGACATTTGATATTTTACCGGATTCTTGATAACCACGGTACACTCGTGAAATGGTCGTACGGGAAAATCCGCATTTCATCACTACATCGGAGATGCTGTATCCCATCGCTCGTGCGCCGGCTATAACACCACTTTCAATCTCACTTAAATCTTGATATCCCGTCACTGCAGCAGTAGTAAGCGATCTAACAACTGCACCAGACACTTACTGTCTTCCATAGGCGTTGACGCCCGCAGCGCCGTATTGTGCCTGTTTACATATCTCTGCATTTGAATACGCATGCCTAAACCAGTTTCTTTGGCGCTTCAGTACATATTACGATATATAAACAATTCTATCGTTACTGCTGATCCGTTCTCTATTGCCCCTCGGTGACAGTGCACAAAATAACTCTAAATATCTATCAGTCGTTGCTTCCGTAACACAAATGTGCTCAAATTAGTATTCTACAGTTGTAGCTAGCATTTTCTTGAATTTCCTTCATCTTCCTCAGCCTCTTCATTTCGCTGTGCTTTGTTAAAATCTGACTATGCAGTCCATATCATCTAATAGTCAATATAGGAACTCATGGTGTCGCGAGTTATTAAACCATTTCACAACCCTTTGCCGTATCATGCTTCATCAATCCCACTGCCCTTTATAACGGAAAACGTCTGCTAAGGTTTAATGATTGAAACAGACAGCGTCCATAACCACAGTCATTGCCGTACTCATTCCATAACCTGGGGGTTCAATGGTGAGCAGTAGGAGGAGGTATTGTACCACGTGACACAACAATGGCAGCGTTTCGCCACATGTATCTGCCGTCAGAGCTTTGGGGCGCGTGTTCAACATTTAACACTGACTAGCTGACCCGTGGATATGATTCGTACTTTGTCCTAACCAGACACCGATAGATAATACACTAATGGAGACATAAGTAACAGCAAGTATTTATTAATAAAAGGCATTGTATTTTGATTAGTAGTAAGAAACATTAGTCTAGTAAAAATCGTTATCGTCAAGTACAATATTGTTAATTGTAAAACATAAAATGCAGATATCATCCTTGTCAGATTAATGCTATTTTCTAAATCTTCTTTATTTTACAACACTTCTTTGAAAACAATCTTTGCAATTATAATGTGAGCATCATTTGTTTTTGGGCCGTATGTGTCTGTAGCACAAACATAACTATGCACGAGGGCTGTCCAGAAAGTAAGTTACGATTGATCGCGAAATGAAAATGACAGTGAAAATCAGAAATGTTTCATTTGTAACAGTTAGCACCTTTCAGCTACTACTCTACGTAGTCGCCGTTCTGACTCAGACATTCTTCGTAGCGTTGTACCAACTTTCCAATACCCTCATCATAGAAGGCAGCCGCCAGTGCTTTCCGCCAATTCTCTACGCTGGCCTAAAGCTCGTTGTCTGTGCCAAAATGTTGTCTTCATAGCCAGCGGTTCGTTTGAGCAGAGATGAAACTCAGTGGGAGGCAATTACGGGCTGTATTGTGGGTAACCAAACATTTCCAATTGAAACGATGCAGCAACATCTTCATTGCCCCTGCAGAATGAGGCTGAGAATTGTCTTGAAGAAGAAACCGCACGACAGTTATGTAACGTTGGTTGCATAGCTTCAGGAGAAAATTCTTATCAGGCCCAAGTACTTGGCGGGAGACACTATTTTCTATAACATCTTTACGCGCTCACTAAGAGCTCAGGAATGAAAAGAGCGACATAATTCTACCTAGAGTCATACTAGAGACACTGCCCAACGCATCTTTGCAAAGCTTTATCGGATTTTCATAGTCGTTTCCGTTTCGCGACCGATCGTAACTTACTTTCTCGACAGCCCTCGTATAACTGTTGACGCGAAAAAATCTGTCCTGATAAATTAATCCTGTCCTTTGAAGCGTCGACCATGTGATTTATTAATGATCGTAGCGAAGGCTACTTTTATTGGGAAATTTTTTCTTATCGTTTGAAAAGGCGTGGTTGGATCAGAAGGTGTGAAGTTAGTGTGGGGATGAGCACAGTTTTATCGAAGTCAGTGAATTCAGCAGTGATGATTTACTCACCTAGGTGAGTTACCAATAATCTTGCACCATTAATTAATCCATGATTACCTTTAAGATCTCTAATTAACAAACAACAATGTTTCTTAAAGTAAGTGATGAGGTGGTAAAGCAGAAGGGTTCAAAGTGTTCAAACATGTTCCATGGTACAGTGCAACGTTGTACGTATTCCAAGTTGGACAGAACAGAAACTGGGATAAAATTATGCCGCTCCATATAACAAATTGGAAACCACATATTGATTGGTTGTTGCACAATCATTTTTGTACATAGAGTAGCCGCTGAATAGAATAGCGAAAATACTTTGTTCATCGACTTCTCTGGCACTGAATGTGTTTTTTTAAGAAAAATTAATGATAAGTAAGTACTCTTTGCGGTAAATGTTTTATCTCCTCTGGTGACGTAGATTAATAGTATTAAGGTCAGCAGAAGTGTAACGTAACGTTGCAGACGCTGTAAAGTAAAGGCAAATAAAAGTTAAATAAATGAAGTTATAAATTAAGTTACATAAGTAAACAGTGATTACATCTACATCTACAACTATATCTACACTCTGCAAGCCACCTGACGGTGTGTGGCGGAGTATACCTTGAGTACCTCTATCGGTTCTCCCTTATATTCCAGTCTCGTATTGTTCGTGGAAAGAAAGATTGTTGGTATGCCTCTGTGTGGGCTCTAATCTCTCTAATTTTATCCTCATGGTCTCTTCGCGAGATATACGTAGGAGGGAGCAATATACTGCTTGACTCCTCCGTGGAGGTATGTTCTCGAAACTTCAACAAAAGCCCGTAGCGATCTACTGAGCGTCTCTCTTGCAGAGTCTTCCACTGCGGTTTATCTACCATCTCCGTAACGCTTTCGCGATTACTAAATGATCCTGTAACGAAGCGCGCTGCTCTCCGTTGGATCTTCTCTATCTCTTCTATCAACCCTATCTGGTACGGATCCCACACCGGTTAGCAGTGTTCAAGCAGTGGGCGAACAAGTGTACTGTAACCTACTTCCTTTGTTTTCGGACTGCATTTCCTTAGCGTTCTTCCAATGAATCATTCTGGCATCTGCTTTATCGACGATTAATTTTATATGGTCGATCCATTTTAAATCACTCCTAATGCCTACTCCCAGATAATTTATGGAATTAACTGCTTCCAGTTGCTGACCTGCTATATTGTAGCTAAATGATAAAGGATCTTTCATTCTATGTACTGCCACCACATTACACTTGTCTACATTGAGATTCAATTGCCATTCCCTGCACCATGCGTCAGTTCGTTGCAGATCCTCTTGCATCTCAGTACAATTTTCCACTGTTACAACCTCTAGATATACTACAGCATCATCCGCAAAAAAGCTCAGTGAACTTCCGATGTCATCCACAAGGTCATTTGTATACAGAGTGGTCCATTGATAGTGACCGGGCCAAATATCACACGAAATAAGCATCAAACGAAAAAACTACAAAGAACGAAACTCGTCTAGCTTGAAGGGGGAAACCAGATGGCGCTATGGTTGGCCCGCTAGATGGTGCTGCCATAGGTCAAACGGATATCAACTGCGTCTTTTTTTAATGGGAAGCCCCATTTTGTATTACATATTCGTG
This sequence comes from Schistocerca piceifrons, assembly GCF_021461385.2. Lineage (NCBI taxonomy): Eukaryota > Metazoa > Arthropoda > Insecta > Orthoptera > Acrididae > Schistocerca > Schistocerca piceifrons. Next base: position 283,228,785 of record NC_060145.1, on the reverse strand, counting down.
AAGTACGTAAAGAGATATGAATGTTTTAGTTGGACCACTTTTTTCGCTTTGTGATAGATGGCGCTGTAATAGTCACAAACATATGGTTCACAATTTTAGACGAACGAATGGTAACAGGTAGGTTTTTTATGTTAAAATACAAAACGTAGGTACGTTTGAACATTATATTTCAGTTGTTCCAATGTGATACAACTACCTTTGTGAACTTATCATTTCTGAGAACGCATGCAGTTACAGCGTGATTACCTGTAAATACCACATTAATGCAATAAATGCTCAAAATGATGTCCGTCAACCTCAATGCATTTGGCAATACGTGTAACGACATTCCTCTCAACAGCGAGTAGTTCGCCTTCCGTTATGTTCGCACAGGCATTGACAATGTGCTGACACAAGTTGTCAGGCGTTGTCGGTGGATCAATATAGGACGGTTAATGCTGTCTGTGTTATCTGTGTTGCACGGGTGCCGGATGTCACTTTATAGACCCAGTCGTCCTTGGTCGGTCAATATAGGACTGTTAATGCTGTCTGTGGATGACGCTGGAGTTCGATGATGTCCCATATGCGCTCGATGAGAGACAGATCTGTTGATCGAGCCGGCCAAGGCAATATCACGACACTCTATATAGCATGGTGGATTGCAACAGCGGTGTGTGGGGGAGCGTTGTTCTGTTGGCAAATACCCCTGGAATGCTGTTCATGAATAGCAGCACAAAAGGTCAAATCCCCAGAGTGACGTATAAATTTGCAGTCTGGGTGCGCGGGAGAACCACGAGAGTGCTTCTGCTGTCATACAAAATAGCACCCTAGACCATAACTCCAGGTGTAGGTCCAGTGTGTTTAGCATGTAGACAGATTGGTTGCAGGCCCTCAATTGGCCTCCTTATAACCAACACACGGCCATTACAGACACCGATGCAGAACCAGCTTTCGTCAGAAAACACAGCAGATCTCCATCCTACCCTCCAGTGAGCTATCACTTGACACCACTGATGTCGCAAATGCGGGTGGTTTGGGGTCAGTGAATCTAACTCGGTGCTGTCCTTGAAGTAACAGATTTGTAACATTTCTTTGTTTCATTGTGGTGCCAATTGGTGGTCATATTGCTGCTGCAGATGCAGTGCAATATGCCAGAGCCACATGCCGAACACTATAGTCTTCCCCCTCGGTAGCGGCACGAGACCGGTCTTCTTGCGGCCGTACAACCTCGTGACCACTGCCGCTAGCACTCATGTAGAGTGGCTAAATTCCTACGAAACCTTTCTGCAACACCGCAAAAGGAACATCTACCTTTTCGTAGCACTATTACACGACCTCATTCAAAGACAGGGAGATGTTGATAATGACGTCTTTGTTGCCCTGAGGCCATTATTGACTAACATCAACTCACCGGGTCCAGAGTCAAAGCTGTATTTAAAGCAAACCTGATTCGCTTCCTCAAAGTGGAGCTACTAACACCGCTCTTACGCGACTGCCGCGGAATTTAAATGGTCATCATCTTTCAGATGTAGAAACACACCTACCAACTTCCTTGGATATCGCAGAAGTCCTTCCTGGTGCTACGATTTTTTTTCTGACAGTTTATCTGAGCGATATGCTGCGAGAGTCTTCTGTGTTAATTCTACTTCCAGTTTTTTTGCAGATGTGTGTGATCTTCCAGTCATGGGAAACATATCGCTGTTCAAATGTTCTCTAGCAAATTTTGGGTAAAGAGCCGAGGTAATTCACAGCACTCACCTTTGCCGCGGTGAGGCTATTGAATGTTTGCAACTGTCAGTGGTGTTCCTTCATGAGTGAACGTTTGAGTTCAGAATTCAACATTTCGGTTTTTGATATGCTGTTTTGTATTTCGACGCCGGTGTCGACCACAAATGTCTATACAGAATGAAAGCGAATGGTAGGATGGTTCTCTTCAAAAGGATACAGCCGGTTAACTTGAACAATCTTGCAAATTCCGTGCCTTAGCTCCACAGCTTATGGCCTCGTCATTGATGAAAAGTGAAACCGTAATCTCCTCTCCTTCCTTTCACTCCCTGCCAACTTTTGACAATCTGCAGCGTTTGAAATAAACTGCTGCATCCACATTGCTCTATTCTCAAGTACAAAACACAGTAATCACTTATGGATAAACAAACACCTGCAAAGGTTTAACTGATGGCTCATTCTAAATTTACAAAGCGTATGACTGTGAATAAGACAGCGTACTCTCAGCTCTCAAAAATATGCTCTTCATAGACATCGTTCCTCAGAGTGAACATTATTTTGGAATCTCTGTTGATACACTGTGGGGCAGCGGCATGCCAAATGTATAACAAAGAAATTGGCCAGACAGCCGTGCAAATTAAGAAGTGTTTTTTATTTTACTTTCGTCACCAGTTTCAGCAGTTCAATATGCTATATTCAGGCCCCATATGCACATCTCAAAAATTATCGATATTGGCATACTGGGGCTATCTGTTGCAGTCAAGTCTCCGAAGGAAGTGCTTGAGAATTCACGAGATCCAGAAACATATGGCCCCAGTAACAAATATCGATAATTTGGGTTGGGTTGGGTTGTTTGAGGGAGTAGACCAGACAGCGAGGTCATCGGTCTCATCGGATTAGGGAAGGATGCGGAAGGAAGTCGGCCGTGCCCTTTAAAAGGGACGATCCCGGCATTTGCCTAGAGCGACTTTCAAAGGAACGATCCCGGCATTTACCTAGAGCGATTTAGGGAAATCTCGAGTCAATAATTTCTGAGGGGCGTATATGGGGCCTGAAGCCGGCACACTGAAACCGCCGAAACTGGTACAGAAAATAAAATAACTTGATTTTTACGGCTGTTTGGTGAATTTCCTTGTTAAAAACTATTTTTCAAGATAACCGAAAACAATAAACAGCCAATAGAGACCATTTATGAGTGACTATCATGCATATCTGACACATTAGCAAATACAAGACGATGAGTTCTTGAATAAATGTCAATAGCTAGAAGTCCTCTACCTATAATTGTGCACAGTTTTTATTTTCGAAATCTACCCAAAACATTGACATTCTTTTCGATATACACTTTAGATTCTGAACACAGCAAGGTGGAGCGAAGCAGTAATTTATTCGGAAGGAATTTTCTCGGAAACAAAACAGAGAATGCATGGAATCATGTAATGACAAAGATCCAGTCCTGCAGAAGGCTGAAACGAAAGGAGTTGGGAAGGAGAGAGCTAGCTTGGCAGGCTAGGTGAGATTATTTCAGTGGAAAAAAAATAACAGCACTACCGCCCAGTGAGTAAACAGCAGTACGGATGACAGCAGTAGTACTGTAAGGAAATTCAGTTGATATCACCCGAACATCTCGGAAGTATTTTACCTACGCTCTCCTACTAAATGCTGTAATGGAACACAAATTAAAGCGAAGTATCACTGGTTTCTTCGTGTGTGGGCCAACAGCCTGCAATCTCTGAATACTAAAACGCTTTTTTACATCCGTCGCATATTGTCAGAATTATTTCTGATACACATGGTCTTTACTGTGTCATGTATAAAATTTCTTGCCAATTTTGGTTTCTGGCCTTTTTCAGACGCAAATGTGTCTGTGAAATGTGTGTCATATTCGAATAATATTCTAGTTTTTAAGTGCAGCATTATGCGATATGGTCTAAAGGTAGCGTCTTTGACCAACAATAAAAACGTCCTGTGTCCTGGGTTCGATCATAGCCGCCGTGTAAATTTCGAATAAAAATCATCAACAGTTTCTGCCGAAGACCCCTTTGTTCTGCCAACGGTCTTTTCAAAGAGGGCGGAGGAACGGATAGAAAAACAGGGCCCTCTCTTGCCCTTGGCGTGAGAAAATGCCCCTAAATGGCGCAAGAAACAGCAATGATAGACGGATGAGGATGCACAAAGCAATGGAAAGCACTACTTTAAAGATACAAAGAGTGTATCCATAGGTTACGTAGCCTGTGACCGAAGAAGTGTGATTATAATCTCCCCATTGGCGATAGATCCCCGATTAGACCCCATTTATATCTGCGAGAGGGACCTGCCAACGGTGAGGTAACCATCAGAAACTATGGAATAACTAACGACGGGATAGAATGATATTATAGAAGTTTAAATGCAATAGTAAAATTTGAAAATGTATAAAGGGACACGCAATAGCTCATTCTAGACATATTGTAACCAGAGAAGTGAAATGGAAAGAAGGCAAAGATTTCTGGTCTGACGAATATAGCTTAATATTAACAGCAGCAGAAAGTAGGACCACGGGAATAGAATTTCTTATGAACGGGAAGGTACGGCAGAGAGCGAGTTACTGAAAAAACAGTTCATTGATAGGCCTGTTATCAGACGCGACAGAAAACCAACGCCGACAACCATAGTTCAGGCATACATGCCAACGACGCAAGCGGAAGATGAAAATATAGAGAAAGTGAATGAAAATATTGAACTGTTAATTCACTACGTAAAAGGAGATGAAAGCCTGATAGTCACGGGGCATTTGAGTACGGCTGTAAGGGAAGGAATAGAAGAAAGAGCTAAGGGAGAATATGGGCTTTGTGGTAGGAATGAGAGAGAGGATAGGCTTCTGCAGTAAATTTCAGCTGATAATGGCGGAAACACTTTTGAAAAAAGTAAATTACGGTTTCTTCTAATTCCCTCGAAGAATTGTCTGAAATAAGTAAATGCACATCATAAAACTGCAATCCTATTTTTGCTAATCGCATAAGCTTCCGTAGCGTTAAGCGGAACTTTATTTTTAAATGACATTGTTGTAGCTCATTTTTGCTCTTCTTCTCCATGTATTTGTAACAGTGGTCCTTTGTAAATAGAACTCTAGCTTCTGCACGCTGAATTATACGTACAGTATTCCTGTCAGCAAATGTGTTATAGACTTTATACGTAATGTATACCTGTAAATTTATTGCATTATTAGTACCCTTGTAGCAGAAAATTTCATTCTTACTTTAACTTAAAATGCTGTTACTTAACACAAACAAGGCGCAGTTCTTACGCGTATGTATTTAGCGCCTTCTGCGCCCCGATTTTTCCTTATCGCTTAAGCCTATGCCTTTGAACAGTTGGGCTTTATCTCTGGCATGTGAATATGTATGTTATGCAAATATTTCATTCTTTGGGCTCCTGTTATAATTTGATGTAGACAAAGCCTTTACCAGTGAGCGAATGCAGTTGTGCATTTATTCTCACGCACGCTAAGTGTAATCTGGCTGCTGTCTTAGGTCATGGCATGTGATGTTTTATATATGACAAGAGCCTCTCAGCTTCAGGTAGTGTAATTTACATCTACATCTACATCTACATCTACATTTTTACTCCGCAAGCCACCCAACGGTGTGTGGCGGAGGGCACTTTACGTGCCACTGTCATTACCTCCCTTTCCTGTTGCAGTCGCGTATGGTTCGCGGGAAGAACGACTATCTGAAAGCCTCCGTGCGCGCTCTAATCTCTCTAATTTTACATTCGTGATCTCCTCGGGAGGTATAAGTAGGGGAAAGCAATATATTCGATACTTCATCCAGAAACGCACCCTCTCGAAACCTGGCGAGCAAGCAACACCGCGATGCAGAGCGCCTCTCTTGCAGAGTCTGCCACTTGAGTTTGTTAAACAACCCTGTGACGAAACGCGCCGCTCTTCTTTGGATCTTCTCTATCTCCTCCGTCAACCCGATCTGGTACGGATCCCACACTGATGAGCAATACTCAAGTGATGTAACAAGTGAGTACGCTTAGCTCACAAATACACTACTGACCATTAAAATTGCTACACCACGAAGATGACGTGCTGCGTACGCGAAATTTAACCAACAGGAAGAAGATGCTGTGATATGCAAACGATTAGCTTTTAAGAGCATTCATACAAGGTTGGCGCCGGTGGCGACACCTACAACGTGCCGACATGAGGAAAGTTTCCAAACGATATCTCATACACAAATAGCAGTTGACCGGCGTTGCCTGGTGAAACGTTGTTGTGATGCCTCGTGTAAGGAGGAGAAATGCGTACCATCACGTTACTGAATTTGATAAAGGTCGGATTTTAGCCTATCGCGATTGCTGTTTATCGTATCGCGACATTGCTGCTCGCGGTGGTCGAGATCCAATGACTGTTAGCAGAATATGAAATCGGTGGGTACAGGAGGGTAATACGGTACGCCGTGCTGGATCCCAACGGCCTCGTATCACCAGCAGTCGAGATGACAGGCATCTTATCCGCATGGCTGTAACTGATCGTGCAGCCACGTCTCTATCCCTGAGTCAACAGTTGGGGACGTTTGCAAGACAACAACCATCTTCACGAACAGTTCCATGACGTTTGCAGCAGCATGGACTATCAGCTCGGAGACCATGGCTGCGGTTACCCTTGACGCTGCATCACAGACAGGAGCGCCTGCGATGGTGTACTCAACGACGAACCTGGGTGCAGGAATGGCAAAACGTAATTTTTTCGGATGAATCCAGGTTCTGTTTACAGCATCATGATGGTCGCATCCGTGTTTGGCGACATCGCGGCGAACGCACATTGGAAGCGTGTATTCGTCATCGCCATACTGGCGTATCACCCGGCGTGATGGCATGGGGTGCCATTGGTTACACGTCTCGGTCACCTCTTGTTCGCATTGACGGCACTTTGAACAGTGTACGTTAGATTTCAGATGTGTTACGACCAGTGGCTCTACCCTTCATTGGATCCCTGCGAAACCCTACATTTCAGCAGGATAATGCACGACCGCATGTTGCAGGTCCTGTACGGGCCTTTCTGGATATAGAAAATGTTCGACTGCTGCCCTGGCCAGCACATTCTCCAGATCGCTCACCAATTGGAAACGTCTGGTTATCGGTGGCCGAGCAACTGGCTCGTCACAATACGCCAGTCACTACTCTTGATGAACTGTGATATCATGTTGAAGCTGCATGGGCAGCTGTACCTGTACACACCATCCAAGCTCTGTTTGACTCAATGCCCAGGCGTATCAAGGCCGTTATTGCGGCCAGAGGTGGTTGTTCTGGGTACTGATTTCTCAGGATCTATGCACCCAAATTGCGTGAAAATGTAATCACATGTCAGTTCTAGTATAATATGTATGTCCAATGAATACCCGTTTATCATCCGCATTCCTTTTTTGGTGCAGCAATTTTAATGGCCAGTAGTGTATTTTTCCATTATCAATCAGAAGTAGCAGAAATGGGAACAGCGAGAAACTTATGAAAACTGATGAAGAGGAAGTAAACGACGTTAAGGAAGTCTACCTTGGAAGCAAAATAGCTCATACCGGACGTAACAAGGAGGACATAAAAACCGGACTAGCACAGGCAAAGAGGGTATTCCTTGTCAATAGAAGTCTATCGATATCAAACATAGGGAGTAATTTGGTGAAGAAACATTGTATGGTACCGAATCTTGGATTTCAGAAAAACCGGAAAAGAAGAGAATCGAAGTGTTTGAGACGTTATGTACGGAAGAATGATGAAATGTAGGAGGACTGATAAGGTAACGAATGAGGAGGTTCCCTCAAAATCGACGAAGAAAGAACCATATGCCAAACACTGGCAGAAAGAAGGGACGGATATCATGTTGTGTACTCAGACATCAGGGAATAACATCCGTGGTACTAGAGGGAGCAGTAGAGGATAAAAACCCAGAACACGTCCAACAAATATGAGATTAAGAGTCAATAAAATTCTTCTGGGTTATGACCGCACTGTCAACTATAAAATTCCGACGTTTCGACGACTATTGCAAGACGCCTTTCTCAGGTTGTGTTGCTAACGGCGTCTTGCAATAGCCGCCGAAATGTTGGAATTTTGTAGTTGACAGTGCGGTCACAAACCCAGAATAACTGTATTGATTGTGACAACGGCATAGGAGAGGAATACGTGGGGGATCGCACTTAACTAGTCAGAAGATTGATGGAAAAGAAGTCCTCAAAATATAACTGTATCTGTGAAATATGTGTCACATTTGATCAGTACTTTTTTTTAAATGTGACACATATTTCACTGGCACTTCGGCGTGCCCACAGTCATCTGTACAACTCTAAGGTGGCATAACAAATGATAGTAGCATTCAGGAGCCACGAAGAATTTAGACGTCGTACGGCAGAAATGATCAAGCCCTATAAGCAACTAAGGTTCCGTGCGTACAGGACACATATCCACCACAGGGGCGGGCTCTCTGGGAACCCTATAGGCTCCTATCACAAACTCTATTCCTCTTAAATTGCTGCCATTTACGTGCTGTGACACATTATGAAGTCTTTATGTCCCAACACAACCGTAAATCTCCATTACTGCTGCCCCCTGCTCACTGCCCGCCTTACAGTTTGATAAGCTATGTTTAAAAAATAATATGCAATTTTCTTGCCACGTAAGACGAGCCACAACAGACTAGCAAAATCCGTGGTATTTCTGACGTTTTACTGCTTTACCCAAAAATCTGTTTACTAAAGTTTACCTTACTCCTTGCTCTCTGTTTACTAAAGTGTACCTCACTCCTTGCTCTCTGTTTACTAAAGTATACCTCATTCCCTGCTCTAAGTTACAGTTTACTTCATTCCTTCCTCTCAACTTCAGCAAACAGGAATATCGGAAATCAGCTTACTACGTCTCCTGCACTTACGCTCACGCATTGCTACTGGCGGTTTAACTCTGTCCTAAGAACCACACTACCTTCTCACTGGCATTTACCTGAAAGAATCTAAATACTTGGGCTTCTATAGCAAGATTTTCTATAAAAGCAGCAGGTTTCTAGTATGCTTAATTTACAGTTTGAAAATATAATGGCAATCTCTTTTTTAAATATTTACTATAACAGTCCCAGTTGCAAATGCTCACTAGTTTCTACCACATTTAATGGTCATCTTCAGATCTAAAAATAAAACACTAATAAATTACTATTTCTGTAGACAACATGAATTTGAGAATATTTAAAATATCTTTTTTTGTAAAAACCATGCATGAATAGGCAGATAACGTAAATTTACCGTATATAAAAGTTAGATTTCCTGAAATCGTAGCTGATTAAACAGTTATGAAAAGCAGAATTCCTTAAAGAGAACATAGCATAGTTAAACACGTAAAACAAAGGGAACAGTAGTGCTGAACACTAGTGACAGTACGCCGTGGCATCTGGCGTTTTACTAAACCCACTATACATCACAAAGACATGTGTACCATGCGTAATGGCTTCAGTAAAACGCTGGATGTCAGGGAATGTCTACATCTACATCTAAGTCTACATGGCTACTCTGCAATTCACATATAAGTGCCTAGCAGAGGGTTCATCGAACCACCTTCACACTTCTCCATTATTCCAAACTCGTACTGCGCGCGAAAAGAACGAACATCTATATCTTTCCCTTATCTTATCATGGTGATCGTTTCTCCGTATGTAGGTCGGCGTCAACAAAATATTTTCGCATTCGGAGGAGAAAGTTGGTGATTGGCATTTCGTGAGAAGATTCCTCCGCAGCGAAAAACGCATTTATTGAGGAGAAAGTTGGTGATAGGCTTTTCGTGAGAAAACGCCTTTGTTTTAATGATGCCCATCCCAGATCCTGTCTCATTTCAGTGACACTCTCTCCCCTATTGAGCGATAATACAAAACGTGCTGCCCTTCTCTGAACTTTTCGGTGTACTTCGCAGTCCTTTCTGGTAAGGATCCCACACCGCACAGCAGTATTCTAAAAGAGGACCGACAAGCGTAGTGTAGGCAGTCTCCTTAGTAGAGCTGTTACATTTTCTGAGTGTCCTCCCAATGAAACGTAATCTTTGGTTAGCCTTCCCCACAATATTTTCTGTGTGTTCCTTACAATTTAAGTCGTCCGTAATTGTAATTCCTAGGTATTTAGTTGAATTTACGGCCTTTAGATTAGACTGATTTCTCGTGTAACCGAAGGTTAACGGATTCATCTTAGAACTCATGTGGATGACGTCACACGTTTCGTTATTTAGGGTCAATTGCCAATTTTCGCACCATACAGGTATCTTTTCTAAATTGTTCTGCAATTTGTTTTGATCTTCTGATGACTTTACTAGTAGATAAAAGACAGCATCATCTGCAAACAACCTACGATGGCTGCTGAGATTGCCTCCAAAATCGTCTATATAGATAAGGAACAACAAAGACTTTACTAGTCGATGAACGACAGAATCATCTGCAAACAACCTAAGATGGTTGCTCATACTGTTTCCAAGGTCGTCTATATAGATAAGGAACAGCAAAGGGCCTATAACACTACATTGGGGAATGCCACAAATCACTTCTGTTTTACTCGATAACTTTCCGTCAGTTACTACGAACTGTGACCTCTCTGACGGGAAACGACGAATCCATTCACTTAAGAAATTATACTCCGATTTCCTTAATGACATCTTTTTTCAAAATATTAGAAAAAATAATGTACTCAAGACTAGTCTCACACTTAAGGGGAAACAATTTATTTAAAATATCACAGTTTGCTTCCAAAAGGGTTCCCTTAAGTAATAAAATATCACAGTTTGCTTCCAAAAGGGCTCCCTTAAGAAATAAAATATCACCAGTTGGGACCTTTGTAGAATTAATGGCTTTATGCAGGGCTGAATCATACATAACAAACAGAATTGAAAATATTATGGTGGATAATTCTAACATTGTCGGAAGGGTAGAACATTATAGGGACTGTGGAGAAAACACAAAGGGAGTTCCGCAGGGTCCAATTTCGAGTCCACCCCTATACCTTAAATATGTTAATGACCTTCAACTTAAAATTCAACAAGCACAATCGGTACTTTTAGTAGACGATACGAGTTTTATAATATATCCCATCAGGCAGAAAGCAAAGTAAAAGATGGTAAATAATTTTTCCAAAGAATAATAAAATGGTTCTCAGATTTGTACAAGAAATAGAGTCTACCAACAATTGCTGTAGCGCATCAGGAGAAGTCGGTAAGTAGAGTAGAACGCTAAAAATTTTTGGGTACACATATTGATGGAAACTTAAACTGGAAGAAGCATGTTGGTGAGCTTCTCAAACAAATAATTTCAGCTACTTTTGCACCTCTTGGAAACAAACAAATCAACCTCCTGATATACTTCGCATATTTCCACTTAGTAATCACTTATGGAATGATTGTACCGATTGCACAAAAGCGGCCGACCGCGGTGGCCACGCGGTTTAGGCGCTGCAGTCCGGAACCGTGCGACTGCTATGGTCGCAGGTTCGAATCCTGCCTCGAGCATGGATGTGTGTGATGTCCTTAGGTTAGTTAGGTTTAAGTAGTTCTAAGTTCTAGGGGGCTGATGACCTCAGATGTTAAGTCCCATAGTGCTCAGAGCCATTTGAACCATTTTTGCACAAAAGCGAGCTGTAACAATAACGTGTGGTGTTCAGCCATACACATCATGTAGGTACCACCTCAAGGCATCTTAATTACGCAGTCACAATACATATATTCGCTAATGGAATTCGTCATAAATAATCCACTAGAATTTGAGGAGAACAATGGTGTCCATAACTAGAAGACTAGAGGGAAAGATGACCTTTATTATCCTTTATTAAAACTGTCAGTGCCTCAGAAAGGACTTCAATATGGAGCAACAAAAATCTTTGATCATTTGCTCAATAATGAAAACTGTCTGACAGGTAGAATAGCAAGTGTTAAATCTAATTTAAAATAATCTGTTCTGGGCAACTACGTCTATTCCAGTGACGAATTTCTGCTTAAAAAGTGGTAGCCAATTTTTAAAAAAAGCTGATTTTCAAGTGTAGTTGAATGAGTAGGACTAAAACAATAATGTGTTCTGTAATGTTAACACTACTTGTTTATAAAAATCCTATAAACGAACTCGCTCCACATCATTTCGATTAAAAAAAACGTTCAAAGGATCTATGGAAGATGTAACTAACTAGCAATGCCACCAGGCGTCGTTCCATGTCGCAGTGGCCGGTTGTCATGTTCTTATTCTTCACTGTATGTCAGACAAGTTACACAAATGTGACACATGAATGCAGACTTTTTTCTTGTTATTTTCTATACTGCAAATATTGTTCACGAGAGCAGTGGTGACTTACAAGCTAGACTCGGCAAAGCAGCCTGGGACGCGCGCCTTCGTCATAAAACAGAGATATGAATGACCGGCACCGCCGTTCTACTGCGCCTCTCAAACAAATCGGACTTGTTTACTTAATTAAAGTCGGCAAAGAGCTCCATCCAGAGAGATACACGCGCAGACACACCGGTAATTTACTTCTACAGTTGGTGCGCAGAAGACTCTGATGAGTTTCTAGAGTGTCCACATGGGTTCTTTGATATAACGGCGGGTAAACACAAGTAAACTACAATGAGTCAATGACAGCTGCTGTAGGTACTGTATGAAACTGAATATATAGCATTTAAAAGGCGCGAATGTAAAAAACGTCTTGTGTAAGGCAATCGTGTGTGGCTGAAGTGTATGCTGAAGCCGTTTTATAGTCCCCTCTTGTAGCCTGTTGAAAAAATGAACGGTTATCGGAAAATTCCACTTGCAACGGGATTGTTATTCTGAATTCTCTCTATGTTTGTGACAGTTTCTCGACTCGGAACTGTGCACTGAAGAGCGAAAACATTATGACCACTACGAGTTCAAACGCCGCCTGGTGGCTTTGGGGGCGAGTGATGTGGCGAGGAGATGTACACGCGGAGCAGAGACTAATGGGGAATCATTCTAGCGACGACATGGGAAGCAAATATTTTATTGTATTTCTATATTTTAAAGTTGGGTTACAAGGACGATACATCCAACAATGGTTATAAAGTGCCAATGAAACATAATCGCAAAAAAGCAGACTAGCACAAAATTGCGAAATTAGCATACACATACACTCTTAAAGTAAAATAAAAGCACAATTAGACAAACATCTGGCAGCCGGCGGCATTGCTGACAAGGACATGCGAGCTGAATTACAAACAGCACTATAAAGCAACATTATGACAAACATTCATGTGCTCTTATAGTAAATGACAAAACGTGAAATGGCAAACACAGAACATCATACAATAAGTACAACAATCGCTGAAGAACAAAATTACAAATATCATATATTAATGTGAGAAGTGTAGCATAAAGAAAGACGTACTTAACATAAAAATAAACCCAAAATGACAAACACAATACAACCAATGGTATGTACAATAGTGCGAGTACAACAGTCACATGCACAAGAGAGCAACAATGAAAATTTAATGTGCAAAGAGAGGTCTACTAGAAAATTAAAACACAAAATTACGCTACCGATTACGAACCGGGTTGAAGCCATTTGAAAATGAAGACTACAGCTATTCATAAAATAATTTGGATGCCGGTGGATTTGAAATAATGTATGAACAAGTTATATTGCTCAAAACAGTGGAGTAAAACAGGAACACCAGTGGGAAAGGAGGCCGGCCGGAGTGGCCGTGCGGTTCTAGGCGCTGCAGTCTGGAGCCGAACGACCGCTAAGGGCGCAGGTTCGAATCCTGCCTCGGGCATGGATGTGTGTGATGTCCTTAGGTTAGTTGGGTTTAATTAGTTCTAAGTTCTAGGCGACTGATGACGTCAGAAGTTAAGTCGCATAGTGTTCAGAGCCATTTGATCCATTTTTTTGGGAAAGGAGTAACCTCTCGCAAATCAGTTTTTTATGGAAGTCTGATCGTGCAGTCGTGTACTTGGAGCGTGTAAATATGATGTGGTTAAGATCCGCTACAGCTGTTGTGTCCTTATCACAGTGGCCAGATTTGACAATCTTCAACCGATATTCCTGAGTGGGGTAACATCCATGTTGCAGTTTCATGTGAATGATAGAAGTGAAATGAGTAGCGGGACAACAGCAATGCTGGTGAACTTGTTAGTGGGGTTTCCCACAGCTGGGGCAGGTATGCACTTGGGAGCAAACCTATTGTTCTCCTTTGATTGATAGGTCGGTAAAGTATTGTTCTCCTTTGGTTGACGGCTCCTTAACCTATTGTTTTGCTAAAAGGATCATTCCTTTTGATTGACAGGTCCTTACCCTATTGTTCCCCATCCCCTCCCCATCCTCCCACCACTCAGGAAACCTCCAAACCACCCCCTCCCCCTCACTGCTACAAGTACAGTTTCAGGTCTGACTTATAGGAATAGTCCCTCTCACTCTTATCAGTTTAATTGACTGCTTAATTAAATTGATGAATTAATGAACGCCTCCCCCTATGGCAAACCCCCTCCCCTCCAACCCACCTTCCTGGAAATTGACGGGAATAAGGCTCAGTTGATCAGTCATTTCAGGGAATTCGATTGCAGTGTATGTAATTTGTTTAAACAATTTATACAATACATGAATTATTTTTCAATTATTTATGGCAGTTTATGGAATATAGTTTATTTATTTAGTTAAAGAATTCGTCAAGAAATCGAGTGCAGCGTATGGAATATTATTTAAACAATCTAGACAGTGTATGGGATACTGTTTATTTAAACAATTTTCAAGGCAGTGTACGGAATATAAATTATATATTTATTTAAAGAATTTTTCTGGAAATCGTCGCCCCTCCCCACCACCCCTTTCCATCTCCTTTCCCCCTCCCCTCTCCCCGACACCTCATCTGCGGAAATCGGCGGCTCTGCGGAGGAGAGGAAGGATCTCACGAAGAGAAATTCAAGGGTATATTGTTTATTTATAAAAAAAATCAGGTTTTGAGGGATGTATTTCTCTTGTTAATCATTCTCTGCTGCTTGGAAAGATGCAGGTCCTGTAAGAAGTAATTAAATCGATCGCATTTCCTTTTATTCCAATCGTGCAATGAATACTGTCATTAAAACACATCACACGTAATTACACAGTGAAAAATTTTTCGATCGCGTAGCACGATCCTCCTAGCGACCCCTGTCCACTGGACAGCACAGGACACCACCACACATGCTTCCAGGAGTCGAGATGCACAGACGGCCCAATCAAAGTGACGACTCGGCCGTCAGCCGATGAACCACGTGGCTCTTTCATACACGACACCTGAGAAATACCTGTCGAAATACATGTTCACCTAGGCACCACTGCTAGCGTAACTACGCGTAGCTGCATAGCGGATTTTTGCATAGCGGATCACCCTCAGCGAGATGTTTGCATGGCGCCCTCGCAGGCGCAGATAAAAACTTGTCATTGTTATACTGATGTCACATCTCTATACAAATAAGAGCCAAGTCTTCCTCTTGGATATCTTAAAATGTCGCGTAAACAGTTAACAGTCGCTTTTGTTGTTGGTGTAGGAGTTTTCGTGATGTCTCAGCTCGCCTGCATGGAAATTCTTATCCTAATAGGACCTGTTCACGAAAATAGCACAGATTTCAGACTACCTAACAGATCAAAACGAAAATTTCTGTGCCGGCACTGACAATGTTGAGTGTTTATGGAAAAAGTTCAAGGCAATCGTAAAATTCGTTTTAGACAGGTACGTGCCGAGTAAAACTGTGAGGGACGGGAAAGCCCACCGTGGTTCAACAACAAAGTTAGGAAACTACTGCGAAAGCAAAGAGAGCTTCACTGCAAGTTTAAACGCAGCCAAAACCTCTCAGACAAACAGAAGCTAAACGATGTCAAAGTTAGCGTAAGGAGGGCTATTCGTGAAGCGTTCAGTGGGATCGAAAGTAAAATTCTACGTACCGACTTGACAGAAAATCCTAGGAAGTTCTGGTCTTACGTTAAATCAGTAAGTGGCTCGAAACACCATATCCAGACACTCTGGGATGATGATGGCATTGAAACAGAGGATAACACGCGTAAAGCTGAAATACTAAACACCTTTTTCCAAAGCTGTTTCACAGGGGAAGACCGCACTGCAGTTCCTTCTCTAAATCCTCGCACAAATGAAAAAATGGTTGACATCGAAATTAGTGTCCAAGGAATAGAAAAGCAACTGAAATCACTCATCAGATGAAAGTCCACTGGACCTGACGGGATACCAATTCGATTTTACACCGAGTACGCGGAAGAACTTGCCCCTCTTCTAACAGCCGTGTACCGTACGTCTCTAGAGGAACGGAAGGCTCCAAATGAATGGAAAAGAGCACATGCAGTTAGCACAGGCAGTTCCAGTTTTCAAGAAGGGTCGTCGAGCAGATGCGGAAAACTATAGGCCTATATCTCTGACAACGATCTGTTGTAGAATTTTAGAACATGTTTTCTGCTCGCGTATCACATCAGAATCTACTCTGTAGGATTCAACATGGATTCCGGAAACAGCACTCGTGTGAGACCAAGAAAATATTAGATACAGGCTACCAGGTAGATGCTATTTTCCTTGACTTCCGGAAGGCGTTCGATACAGTTCCGCACCATCGCCTGATAAACAAAGTAAGAGCCTACGAAATATCACACCAGCTGTGTGACTGAGTTGAAGAGTTTTTAGCAAACAGAACACAGCATGTTAATGGAGAGACGTCTACAGACGTTAAAGTAACCTCTGGCGTGCCACAGGGGAGTGTTATGGGACCATTGCTTTTCACAATATATATAAATGACCAAGTAGATAGTGTCGGAAGTCCCATGCGGCTTTTCGCGGATGATGCTGTAGTATACAGAGAAGTTGCAGCATTAGAAAATTGCAGCGAAATGCAGGAAGATCTGCAGCGGAAAGGCACTTGGTGCAGGGAGTGGCAACTAACCCTTAACATAGACAAATGTAATGTATTGCGAATACATAGAAAGAAGGATCCTTTACTGTATGATTATATGATAGCGGAACAACACTGGTAGCAGTTAGTTCTGTAAAATATCTGGGAGTATGCGTGCGGAACGATTTGAAGTGGAATGATCATATAAAATTAATTGTTGGTAAGGCGGGTGCCAGGTTGAGATTCATTGGGAGAGTCCTTAGAAAATGTTGTCCATCAACAAAGGAGATGGCATACAAAACACTCGTTCGACCTATACTTCAGTATTGTTCATTAGTGTGGGAACCGCACCAGGTCGGGTTGACAGAGGAGATAGAGAAGATACAAAGAAGGGCGGCGCGTTTCGTCACAGGGTTATTTGGTAAGCGTGATAGTGTTACGGAGATGTTTAGCAAACTCAGGTGGCAGACTCTGCAAGAGAGGCGCTCTGCATCGCGGTGTAGCTTGCTGTCCAGGTTTCGAGAGAGTGCGTTTCTGGATGAGGTATCGAATATATTGCTTCCCCCTACTCATAACTCCCGAGGAGATCACGAATGTAAAATGAGAGAGATTCGTGCGCGCACGGAGGCTTTATGGCAGTCGTTCTTCCCGCGAACCATACGTGACTGGAACAGGAAAGGGAGGTAATGACAGCGGCACGTAAGGTGCCCTCCGCCACACATCGCTGGGTGGCTTGCGGAGTATAAATGTAGATGTAGATGTAGAATAAAACCGATTGCATTCTTCCTGATGGTCTTAAAGAGACATCACGTGTTCCTTCCTGGAAATCGTGACTCCCTGCTTTCAAAATACATCTCAGAAACGGGAAACTTTCTCACCGCTAAAAGCCTTCATCATGTCTGTGCACACTCGCGAAAACACAGTTAATCATAAAAGCATTCCTGATGTTAGGAAAGAGAACAATGTCTAAACTCAGATCGGGGAAATCAGAAAAATTACACAAACAGAACTCGAAACGCTGTCCTACAGAAGAGAAAAACTGCGGGAATTTTCGTAGTCCTGCAGCTACTGGTCTCGAGAAGTCCTAATGCCACAGTGGCGGATGAGTGACAGCATCCTGTCCAGTGATGGATGGTCTGCTTCAACTTGGCTTTGAACACTTGCTTTCTCAGAACTTTTCGTTGATACCTTGTCTCCATTTTGTTCAAACCAGTTTGCAGAGGCTCGTATGCCCCAGCACGAAGGACAACTTGTGAATGAATGGAGTATTGTGATTGGCTCTTACTGAGTTTACCCACCAATTTACTGATGCTGCCAGTGTGCGAGCACTGTTCGCCACTTTTCTCTGCAGACAAGACTTTCAGCGACAAAATTATATTGTGCAGATGTCCATATTGCACTAACAGTTAATCCACGCAACAGTGATCTACAGATCGTCAGATACATTGGACATACTCTCCATGCCGCTGTGCAGCGCCGAAGGAGGAAACTGCCGCCGTAAACGCGACCCGTGACCGCAGCTGCGAAAGAGTTTGTCAGCCAGATAGAGGCCAGCCAGCTGTGGACCATCCCACACACCACGAGAACCTGTGTGTTAGGAGTTCGAACTCATCGTATTGAATCTTCTCTAATTACCGCAGGGTGTACCGGATGATCAAAAAGTCAGTATAAATTTGAAAACTTAATAAACCACGGAATAATGTAGATAGAGAGGTAAAAATTGACACACAAGCTTGGAATGACATGGGGTTTTATTAGAACCAAAAAAAAAATAAAAGTTCACAAAATGTTTAACAGATGGCGCAGGACAGCAAAACGACAGTAACTGCTACCGTGACGGGTGAGAGGTACGCCAATATGTTACAGAATCGCATCATCCCCAGCCAGGCTGATAAACACCTGCTGGAACGTACGATGTTTATGCAGGATGGCGCTACACCCCATATTGCTAGATGCGTGAAAGATCTCATGCGCGCGTCGTTTGGTGATGATCGTGTGCTCAGCCGCCACTTTCGTCATGCTTGGCCTCCCCGGTCCCCAGACCTCAGTCCGTGCGATTATTGGCTTTAGGGTTACCTGAAGTCGCAATTATCGTGATCGACCGACGTCTCTAGGGATGCTGAAAGACAACATCCGACGCCAATGCCTCACCATAACTCCGGACATGCTTTACAGTGCTGTTCACAACATTATTCCTCGACTACAGCTATTGTTGAGGAATGATGGTGGACATATTGAGCACTTCCTGTAAAGAACATCATCTTTGCTTTGTCTTACTCTGTTATGCTAATTATTGCTATTCTGATCAGATGAAGCGCCATCTGTTGGAAATTTTTGAACTTTTGTATTTTTTTTTTTTTGGTTCTAATAAAACCCCATGTCTTTCCAAGCATGTGTGTCAATTTGTACCTCTCTTTCTACATTATCCCGTGATTTATTCAGTTTTCAAATTTATACTAACTTTTTGATCACCCGGTACATACGACACATGCGGTCCCGATGGCGACACAGCGCAAACTTGTTATTAGTCCACTATTCACCCATTCAGCGGGAGCAGTGAACCAAATCGTCATAACCCAGAAACTTTCTCGAACTTCCTGATCCCGCGTATAAAGGATGGGCAAGCCCCAGCTTGGAACAAAGGCATCCGCTGAGATTATGTTTCCGGCCCCGACCTTATGCTTGCTTCTTTGATTTCTATTGTCATCTCCAGACTCACAAGAATATTGGGAGCCAAGCACATATTTATAAGTGTAACTACAATTAAATATTAGGATTGCTGCCGCAGTCTGACACCGAGCAATGTACTGGAAATGTCTCTCCTTGAGGGCCGTGGTTCTGAAATGATTCTTTATCTAAAGCGCACATAATATTCCACGTAAAAAAAATCTTTCATTCCCCTTACCGCTATCGATATGCTGAATCTACACTACTGACCATTAAAATTGCTACACCATGAAGATGACGTACTACAGGCGCGAAATTTAACCGACAGGAAGAAGATGCTGTGATATGCAAATGATTAGCTTTTCAGAGCATTCACACAAGGTTGGCGCCGGTGGCGACTCCTACAACGTGCTGACATGAGGAAAGTTTCCAACCGATTTCTCATACACAAACAGCAGTTGACCGGCGTTGCCTGGCGAAACGTTGTTGTGATGCCTCGTGTAAGGAGGAGAAATGCGTACCATCACGCTCCCGACTTTGATAAAGGTCGGATTGTAGACTATCGCGATTGCGGTTTATCGTATCGCGACATTGCTGCTCGCGTTGGTCGAGATCCAATGACTGTTAGCACAATATGGAATCGGTGGGTTCAGGAGGATAATACGGAACGCCGTGCTGGATCCCAACGGCCTCGTATCACTAGCGGTCGAGACGACAGGCATCTCTTATCCGCACGGCTGTAACGGATCGTGCAGCCACGTCTCGATTCCTGAGTCAACAGATAGGGACGTTTGCAAGACAACAACCATCTGCACGAACAGTTCCATGACGTTTGCAGCAGCGTGGAATATCAGCTCGGAGACCATGGCTGCGGTTACCCTTGACGCTGCATCACAGACAGGAGCGCTTGCGATGGTGTATTCAACGACGAACCTGGGTGCACGAATGGCAAAACATCATTTGTTCGGATGAATCCAGGTTCTGTTTACAGCATCATGATGGTCGCATCCGTGTTTGGCGACATCGCGGTGAACGCACATTGGAAGCACGTATTCGTCATCGCCATACTGGCGTATCACCCGGCGTGATTGTAGGGGGTGCCATTGGTTACACGTCTCGGTCACCTCTTGTTCGCATTGACGGCACTTTGAACAGTGGACGTTAAATTTCAGATGAGTTACGACCTGTGGATCTACCCTTCATTCGATCCCTGCGAAACCCTACATTTCAGCAGGATAATGCACGACCGCATATTGCAGGTCCTCTATGGGCCTTTCTGGATACAGAAAATGTTCGACTACTGCCCTGGCCAGCACATTCTCCAGATCTCTCACCAATTTAAAACGTGTGGTCAATGGTGGCCGAGCAACTGGCTCGTCACAATACGCCAGTCACTACTCTTGATGAACTGTGGTATCGTGTTGAAGCCGCATGAGCAGCTGTACTTATACACACCATCCAAGCTCTGTTTGACTCAATGCCCAGGCGTATCAAGGCCGTTATTAGGGCCAGTGGTGGTGGTTGTTCTGGGTACTGATTTCTCAGGATCTATGCACCCAAATTGCGTGAAAATGTAATCACATGTCAGTTCTAGTACAATATATTTGTCCAATGAATACCTATCATCTGCATTTCTTCGTGGTGCAGCAATTTTAATGGCCAGTAGTGTATATCTCCATCGCGATAGGACACACATATACCGCGAATACTATTGTAGAAAGGCTGGGTCGGTTCCCCTCGACACAAAGGCGTCACTGTTTCTGGTCCCCTCCTGCTTGCTTGCTTGCTTTCTACACCCACCTCCAGACTTTGGGATTACAAGAACACATGTAGTTTCACATGGTTCGCCAGAATATTATACCATTTACGCGATACTTCTCAATATCAGGCACACAGCAATATCGCTTGCATAGCAGTATCGTTTAGATCGTTTGATTCCGAACATATAGACTGGAAATTGTGTCTCTAGAAACATGAAACTTCATCGAGGTGCATTGTGCTGTAAATCGCTGAATAACTAGAAACATATCCCATCTGCGAAGAAATTAACGTGAAACCTCGAAAAAATAGAGGAAACTGATATTTCCACTCGTGAATACCGATGTCGGTGATATAAAAGATTCCAAATCAACCGTGTAATTTACAAAGTCATCTAGGGTGTTTCTCATGTCTAGAGAACCAGGAAACATCTCTTGCACCTGTATTTCACCTGCTAGATGCACACACCACAATAGATGTTCTCTCAACTAAATAAAGGCGGAAAATGTGCAGATGCAGTCAACTGGACGATTTACATGGGATGGAATAATGGTATAGCACAAACACACGTCCATATTGAATCTTCTCAAATTTTAACACGATCACAAAGGCTGCCCAACACATACTGAGTATTAGTTCTCTATCGGATGATGTTAGTGGAGCTTTTATAGTTCGTAATTTGCCTCTGTTGGATGGTACAGAATAGAGATGATATTCGAAATCTTTGCAGTTGTGGTTCACCGCTGTCATCTAGGGAGAGTGGTGCACCATAGTTGTCCCGGCACCGGTTTTGCATAGCGCCATTTTGGCATGCACGCTCTACTTTAACTACGGCGGCACGCGAACAGTTGACGGAGTTAGCCGTTTTGGAAATGCTTCCACCGTTGATCCGAAAGCCAATGATAATGCTCTTTTGAACGTCAGATAAATCGCTCCAGTAGACTTTACAACAACGACTGCACTGTTTTCCACGTCGCCTTGACACGCTGTATACAGGGTGTTACAAAAAGGTACGGCCAAACTTTCAGGAAACATTCCTCACACACAAATAAAGAAAAGATGTTATTATGTTATTTGGACATGTGTCCGGAAACGCTTAATTTCCATGTTGGAGCTCATTTTAGTTTCGTCAGTATGTACTGTAAAGCCTCGATTCACCGCCAGTTGGCCCAATTGAAGGAAGGTAATGTTGACTTCGGTGCTTGTGTTGACATGCGACTCATTGCTCTACAGTACTAGCATCAAGCACATCAGTACGTAGCATCAACAGGTTAGTGTTCATCACGAACGTGGCTTGCAGTCAGTGCAATGTTTACAAATGCGGAGCTGGCAGATGCCCATTTGATGTATGGATTAGCACGGGGCAATAGCCGTGGCGCGGTACGTTTGTATCGAGACAGATTTCCAGAACGAACGTGTCCCGACAGGAAGACGTTCGAAGCACTTGATCGGCGTCTTAGGGAGCACGGAACATTCCAGCCTATGACTCGCGACTGGGGAAGACCTAGAACGACGAGGACACCTGCAATGGACGAGGCAATTCTTCGTGCAGTTGACGATAACCCTAATGTCAGCGTCAGAGAAGTTGCTGCTGTACAAGGTAACGTTCACCACGTCACTGTATGGAGAGTGCTACGGCAGAACCAGTTGTTTCCGTACCATGTACAGCGTGTGCAGGCACTATCAGCAACTGATTGGCCTCCACGGGTACACTTCTGCGAATGGTTCATTCAACAATGTGTCAATCTTCATTTCAGTGCAAATGTTCTCTTTACGGATGAGGCTTCATTCCAACGCGATCAAATTGTAAATTTTCACAATCAACATGTGTGGGCTGACGAGAATCCGCACGCAATTGTGCAATCACGTCATCAACATAGATTTTCTGTGAACGTTTGGGCAGGCATTGTCGGTGATGTCTTGATTGGGCCCCATCTTCTTCCACCTGCGCTCAATGGAGCACGTTATCATGATTTCATACGGTATACTCTACCTGTGCTGCTAGAACATGTGCCTTTACAAGTACGACACAACATGTGGTTCATGCACGATGGAGCTCCTGCACATTTCAGTCGAAGTGTCCGTACGCTTCTCAACAACAGACTCGGTGACCGATGGATTGGTAGAGGCGGACCAATTCCATGGCCTCCACGCTCTCCTGACCTCAACCCTCTTGACTTTCATTTATGGGGGCATTTGAAAGCTCTTGTCTACGCAACCCCGGTACCAAATGTAGAGACTCTTCGTGCCCTTATTGTGGACCGCTGTGATACAATACGCTATTCTCCAGGGCTGCATCAACGCATCAGGGATTCCATGCGACGGAGGGTGGATGCATGTATCCTCGCTAACGGAGGACATTTTGAACATTTCCTGTAACAAAGTGTTTGAAGTCACGCTGGTACGTTCTGTTGCTGTGTGTTTCCATTCCATGAGTAATGTGATTTGAAGAGAAGTAATAAAGTGAGCTCTAACATGGAAAGTAAGCGTTTCCGGACACATGTCCACATAACATATTTTCTTTCTTTGTGTGTGAGGAATGTTTCCTGAAAGTTTGGCCGTACCTTTTTGTAACACCCTGTATACCCTGCACTGCTAGCGCTGCCATCTGCTGTCTGTGTCTGGTTATTGCATGTTGACGTCGAACATAGGCGGTGATCACATTAATGTGACTGGATAACACAGCAGCACATTCTGACACCACAGATGTGCTGCACAGGTTTTTTGGGTTAGTAGTGGTCCACGGTAATTAACTGACAAGACTGAAATGAATACCATTTAACACAAAAACATCCCTTAGATGAAGCTAGACTCTTGGCTGGCTAGAGGGCTGCCGGCCTCGAGGCTGCAGGACCATCAGCTCAGAGAGACACGCTGAGCACCACGGTTTCTCCTGTCATAACCACCGATCTCAGTTTGCAGCTGAAACAGGTATAAGGCAACGACCCACTTACAATGTTCACAGAGCCTTTAACCACAAAGAATAGTAGTTAATCCAACAGCGATACAGAGAACCTGTGAAAGTACCGCGGATATTTAAAAATGAGTTCAAATGACAAAAGCAGTTTCATTTCCTGTATGCTCTCAATAACTTAGATGAAAAAAATTTAAAGCTTCTATGCTGACAGACTAACGGACGTTACTATCTTTAAAGTCTTTAATAAAAGTTTTACTAAATAAAACATTAATTATTAAAACTGATCAGAAATAAAATTTGAGTTTAATGACTTTGGCCCCGTGGACAAGAACCACAACACACGTAAATCAAATGTAACGGACATACGCACACAGCCGACCGCAGTGGCCGAGCGGTTCTAGGCGCTTCAGTCCGGAACCGAGCGACTACTACGGTCTCAGGTTGGAATCCTGCCTCGGGCATGGATGTGAGTGATGTCCTTAGGTTAGTTAGGTTTAAGTGGTTCTAAGTTCTAGGGTACAGATGACCTCAGATTTTAAGTCCCATAGTGATCAGAGCCATTTGAACTGTACACACACTCTGGACAACAACCACTACAAACTACCCACGTACAACACAATTCCTAATGCCCACGGCACCGGTTTATCAGCTTTGAGCTTTAACTCGTTACTGCCCAACCACTACAACCTAAAAAAATTGCGCAGCGGTATTTGATACCTTAGCGCTGCTTAAAATAAAGTTATACTAAAGAATTGTTGTTTAAGGGCCTTAAACCAACAAGTAAACAATAACTTAAATTACCGTGGTGCACCTCTTCTAAGATTAAAGAAGTGGCCCTTTGAGGTACCAGCGACTCTAAATCAATTTTTATTTTTATTTATCTATTTATTTTATTTTTTAATTTGAATACAAAATGACAAAAGTGAAACAGCACTTTGGCATACCGCTCCTTATGTCTCGATTTTACTGAGATACATACGGTACACCACTATCACATCCTTGATGTTTAATCCCTACAATCCTTACGGCATATACACTGAAGAGTCAAAGAAATTGGTACACCTGCCAAGCATCGTGAAGGGCCCCCGCGATCATGCAGAAGTGCCGCAATACGCTGTGGCGTGGACTCGACTAAGAAGTGCTGGAGGGAATAGACAGCATGAATCCTGCAGGCCTGTCCATAAATCTGTTAGAGTACGACGGGGTAAGATCTCTTCTGAACAGCAAGTTGCAAGGCATCCCAGATATGCTCAATAATGTTCATGTTTGCGGAGTTTGGTAGCCAGCGCAAGTGTTTAAACTCGGAAGAATGTTCCTGGAACATCTCTGTAGCAATCATGGACATGAGGGTGTCGCATTATCCTACTGGAATTGTCCAAGTCCGTCGGAATGCTCAATGGTCATGAATGGATGTAGGTGATCAGACAGGATGCTTGCATACATGTCACCTGTCAGAGTCGTATCTACACGTATGAGGGGTCCCATATCACTCCAGCTGCACACGCGCACACCATTACGAAGCCTCCACCAGCTTGAACAGTCCCCTGCTGACATGCAAGGTCCATGGATTCGTGAGGCTGTTTCCATACCTGTACACGTCCATCCGCTCGATATAATTTGAAACGAGACTCGTCCGACCAGGCAACATGTTTCCAGTCATCAAAAGTCCAATGACTGTGTTGACGGGCCCAGGCGAGGCGTCAAACTTCGTGTCGTGCAGTCATCAAGGGCATACGATTGGGCCTTCGGCTCCGAAAGCCCATATCGATGATGTTTCGTTGAATGATTCGCACCCTGACACTTGTTGATGGCCCGGCACTGAAATCTGCAGCAGTTTGCGGAAGGGTTGCACTTTTGTCACGTTGAACGATTCTCTTCAATTGTCGTTGCTCCCGTTTTTGCAGGATCTTTTTTTCCGGCCGCAGCGATATCGGAGATTTGATGTTTTACCGGATTCCTGAAATTCGGGGTACACTTGTGAAATGCTCGTACGGGAAAATACCCAGTTCATCACTGCCTCAAGTTGCTGCGTCGCATCACCCATGCGCCGACTATAACGTCAAGTGAAACTCATTTAAACTTTGAGGACCTGCTTTTATAGCAGCAGTAACCGATCTAACAACTACGCCAGATACTTGTCTTACACAGGCGTTGTCGAACGCGGAGCTGTCTTCTGCCTGCTTACATATCTCTGTATTTGAGTGCATGCCTATACCAGTTCCTTTGGCGCTTCAGTGTAACACATTAACCAGCGTTATGATTAGAAGGAAAATTTTTCTGTATCGCCCAGGTGGGGACAGACGTAAATGCTTCAATAATTTAGCAAAATTGGACAGTCCTTTTCACAGACTACATATATCGAGAAGATGTGTGTAACCACATTCCCATGTATGGATGTAAAGCATCATTGCACGTCCTTAGAGAAATGAACAAACCACAGCTTTCTGTAAGTTGGCACTACAAAACAAATACTGCTGGGTGCTACGGGTTTCGTGCAGCACCAATCGACACGGAACAGGATTAGTGTTATTAGAGTCTGGTAAGAAGTGTTATCTCCAAGCGTGTCCCTTATAACTGTTCCGTTGTGGTCGTGTCACCTGCTGCTACTGTATCCACAAGAACAACGTTCCACTAAGGCCGATTGTTAGCGCTCCTGACTCACCAACGTATAAACTGGCAAAAAACTTGGCTTCTCTGCTCCAGCCACACGTGGGGAAGACCCACACATACATAAAGGACTCAGGATATTTCATTGAGAAGCTGAATAAACTGAAACTTGCACCGAACAACATCCTGGTCAGCTTTGATGTTGTTTCTTTGTTTACGAAAGTGCCACTCAGTGACGCTCTGGAGCACATCGGTTCCCTTTTCCCGCAAGACATCACAAAGCTCTTCCATGAATGTCTCACCACGAGCTATTTCACGTGGAATGGTGATGTCTACGAACAGCTAGAAGGTGTCGCCAAGGGTAGTCCTCTCAGTCCAGTGGTGGCCAGCTTCTTCATGGAACAATTAGAAGCACAGGCACTGGACTTGGCGACTTGCAAACATAAGGTTTGGTACAGATATGTTTTATGATACTTTCTTTGTGTGGAGCCATGGTAAAGAACAGCCCGGTGATTTCCTAAGACACTTGAACCTCTTCCATGTCAACATAAAATTTACCATGGAAGTAGAAAAGGACAAAAAACTGCCATTTCTAGATCTGGTGGTCACAAGGGATGGCGAAAACCGGGGACACAGCGTCTATCGAAAACCGACACAGACCGATACCTGCACAAACTATCAAAACACCATCCGAGCCAGAAAAGGGGCATGATTACTACGCTCGCATCCCGAGCAGGGCGAATATGTGAGCCGCAGCACCTCAGATACGAAATGGAACGCCTGGAATATGTTCTGAGGAGCAATGGCCGTAACAGAGCCAAACACTCGGCGAAGTAAAGAATCAGAAAAATAAATGTCGAGTACGGCCTTTCTGCCATACATTCCCAGAGTGACGGACAGAATCAGCCGTATATTGCGCAAACATGGGGTAAAGAGGGTTTAAAAAAAAAAAAAAAAAAAAAAAAAAAAAGAAAGGTCCAATGGCTCTGAGCACTATGGGACTTAACATCTGTGGTCATCAGTCCCCTAGAACTTAGAACTACTTAAACCTAACTATCCTAAGGACACCACACACATCCATGGCCGAGGCAGGATTCCAACCTGCGACCGTAGCGGTCACGCGGTTCCAGACTGAAGCGCCTAGAACCGCACAGCCGCACCGACCGGCTGAGGGTTTTCAAACCGGCAAGGAAGATCAAAGAGTGTCTTAGATCGGCAAAGGAGAAAAGGAACTCACTTCCAATGTCGGGAATATACTGTATACCACGCACATGCGGAAAAGTTTATGTTGGAATGACAGGACGATCAATCAACACCAGGATCAAAGAACATAAGCGACATCGGAGGTTGGGGTAGGTGGAGAAATCGGCCGTAGCAGAGCACGCACTGAGTGAGACTGACCACGCAATAAAATTCGCCGACACGGAAGTTCTCGCTGTAGAGAAGCACTATCACATGCGCTTGTTCAGAGAAACTGTAGAAATACAAAAACACGCGAACAGCTTCAACAAAAGAGGACAGCCTTAAGGTAAACGGATCCTGGCTTCCCGTACTGCAGCGAACGACCGTCGTAAGTAGCAAGAGGATTATCGCACCGGAAATGACCGCGGAGGAGCGCTCGGACGTTGGCGCGCCACGTACATCCATAATAAAAGTGCGTGATTTTAAGGCAGGATGTCGCGGTTATAACCTCCACTGTTGAGGTGAAATGTTGATAAGAGGGGATGTGACGACCTTCCCATCGTGTGACACGCTCACAGTGGCGTTGGGCAGAATTGTGGTGAAATTTTGTGCCGACGTGACTTCATTAATCCACCTTAATGCTCACATCAAGCCTGAGCTCTGGCCTTTTTTTCGCTTGTGTCGCCACCTTGGTGTGTGACGAGTCGCCGAGCTGAAGGACGACGCCTCTGGTGCGACGCTTTTGCACCATTAGAGTGAAAGGTTGTAGGATCCTTTGAGCCAAATTCCAAACTTATACGTCGCAATGGGAAACAATTACGGGATTTCGAAAAAGTGCTTCTCTACGTGAGTTGCGCAGTGTAGCATTTTTCTACGGCCGATGTAAAGTAAAGTAAAGTGGGGCTACTGTCATAGCTCAAGTGGCCACTGTCTCACCTTTTAGACAGTTCTTTGCACCTCTGCGAGCTATTTTGCAGTTTTTTTCGTTTGCCTCGTGGCAAGTCACGAACATCGACCATAGCAGAGCTTCCTCCGTTACGTACTAGTGTTCTAAATTGAATGTAAAATATACGATGAGAGAGCGTAGCCGCTTGCTATTGGAAACTCTTTCCTAGACCGACAGATGGCGGTCCGGCAGAAATTCGAATTGTATTGTGTGGACACATAAGATATGAAACAGTTGAATCGACAGGTACCTGCAGAAAAATCGTAGCGTATGGGTGAGAGCCAGTTGCCCTGAACTAAGAACGGGCAAGTAAATTTCAACTTCTAGAAAACTTATCGCCAGTGTACCTTGTTATGCAAAATGGATTCTTCTTATTTATTACCTTGAAAAGAGTAGAACCACAGCAGGTGATTGGTACGTAGCATAAAAATATTTAAAACTAAGACACAAATTAAATGAGAATTCATTTCGCGTGGACTTGATACATATGAAACTTCCTGGCACATTAAAACTGTATGCCGGACCGAGACTCGAACTAGAGACCTTTGCCTTTCGCGGCCAAGCGCTCTACCATCTGAGCTAACTCACACCCCGGCCGCACTGCTGTCAGTACCTCGTCTCCTACCTTTCAATCTACCAGGAAGTTTCATATCAGCGCACACTCCGCTCCAGAGTGAAACTCTCACTCTTGGTAAATATACTAGGCAATGAAAAATAGGAAGCACAGATCGTCGGAACTTGAATCCTATTCGCAGATGAAATATCTTGACTATGACTTTCGACGCCTGCAACTCCCGTTGATGTGCAATTGTTTTTGTATGTACATAAAATACCATCAATCTCTTGACGAAGCGGTGAGCAAAAACAGAATAAACAATCCAGAAGGCCAAGAAAAAGTGCCATCTGGATGATAGTTTGCTAATCAGAGATGATGATGATCGGAGTTAAAGGAGAGAAAAATTTGCGTTAGTTGAAAGATATATGCGGGGAGCTCTGATGTGCGTACGACGTACCGCTTCTTATCACACTGTCGTATGATGGTTGTCGGAGCAATGTGTGATCTATCAAAACTTTAACTCGTTGTCTTTCTTGGGGTCGACGACACTCTAGCGATAATATTTTTGTCTTAAACTAAAATGTTGATATTTAAATTCGTTGTGTGTGTAAGAAATATTTTTTTCATGATAGTGATCTACTGAAATTGTAATATATATATATATATATATATATATATATATATATTACAGCACTGAAGTATATATATACTTCTGTTCAAGTGCAACTGCGTTTAACTGCAGTGGCGCGGACTGTTAAATATTTTGTATTTCGAGATGGCATCAGTTGGATATTATTCTTACTAAATTTTCATAAATTTTCGGAACTACCCATACACAAACGCTACTAAGTATTAACTACATAAATTCAGCATTTCCAGTACGATATACTACCATGGACGAAGGGCAACAGGCAATACATGCACACCGACTACGTGGGTGCTGCGGGGTTCTAGCACCCACAAGATTTTTCGTCTGAAAAAACAAAATCAAATAGATGCAAGGGTATCAAAAAGAATCATCCAATTTACAAAGATCATAACTGTTATCTTGTCTGAGATACATCGGTGAACAACGTACTGTTGGAAAGAGCAAACTCTCTAGTTTTACACGGTTCCCGCTAGGAAGCAGCAATGTCCGCTCACTTCAAAAATGGTTCAAATGGCTCTGAGCACTATGGGACTCAACTGCTGAGGTCATTAGTCCCCTAGAACTTAGAACTAGTTAAACCTCACTAACCTAAGGACATCACAAACATCCATGCCCGAGGCAGGATTCGAACCTGCGACCGTAGCGGTCTTGCGGTTCCAGACTGCAGCGCCTTTAACCTCACGGCCACTTCGGCCGGCCGCTCACTTCAGTTCTACGTTCTATGCAGTGGGGGTGAGTAGTAACTGCTCAACGCGACTTTCGTACTTGGTTTGGTGTGGACCCTCCTACAGCACAGAGCATTAAGACTTCATGAACAATTCCGAGAAACAAGTTGATTGTGTAAAGGCAAATCAACGGGCCGTTCCCCAGTGTCTGACACAGACGTCAAACGCATCCGCCAGTTTCACAAGCAGTCCGCAGAAATCTGTTCACCGAGCAGCTCGAGAGCTCAACACGCCCCGATGTCCGTCTGGTGTGTGTTGCGTCCACGTTTACACACGAAACCATGCAAAATTCAGCTACTGCTAACTCTTCGTGAAGGTGACAAAGAACAACGTGTGGAGTTCTATAATTTCGTTCTCGGAAAGATGGAGGAAGACAGTTTTCTTCCATGCTTAACCTGTTTAGTGACGAGGCAATATTCAATTTAAATGGAAAGGTTAATCATCATAATGTAAGAATATCGAGTACGGAACAACCACATGAAGTTGTAAAACAAGTGAGGAACTCTCCAAAATTTAATGTGTTTTATGCAGTTTCACTGGAAAAGGTGTATGGTCCATTTTTCTTTGCCGAGAACACAGTTACTGGACGCATATATGCTTGTGAACTTTCTTTTCCCAAAGTTGGGGACTGATTCGAACGACTTCATTTACCAACAGAATGGGTCACCGCCCCACTGGCATCTGGAAGTAGGGGAATTACTGAACGGTGCATCGGTCGCTCTGGACCAAATCATTCAGCGCTACTTTAGTTACCTCCAGGATCACCGGACCTTACCGTTTGTGATTGTTTCTTGTGAGGGTTCATAAAAAGACTACGTTACCACCAAGAGTGAATGAACTGAGACATCACATAACAGCAGCTGTGGAAGTTGTATCTGAAGACATGCTCGGTGCAGTGTGGAACAGTTTGAATACTGTATTGACATATGCCGTTCATCTCAAGGGGGCATACTGAACACCTATTAAAAGGTATGAGTGCTTCTATACTCTACCTACCCTTCTCTATAATGTTTTAATGTCGGATGCAGTGTCGCCTTCTTTGTTTGTGGTTGACACGTGTTCGAGTCTCCTAGATCGTACCTCGTGAACTACGTACCTGTTGTTTTATTATATCACAAAAAGGGTTGGCAGGAATGGAGTTAATTTTAACCATCTTAAGTTTGATGAAGTTGTTGGCTGGTGAATACAGAAACATGTTAGTGATGTAGATAAGGAAGTAGACGAAAGAGACGACAATTCTGCTGGTGACAAAGGGTATCTTTCGTAGGAAGAACTTTAGGACAAAGGTGCTGGACTCCTTGCATCTGCAATAAAATACTTACAATGTTAGTTAACATGAAATGTTTTATGAGTGGTGGTAAAGGAAATGTAGATCCCAACACTGAATGTCAACTTCGCAGATTTCTTTTTTTGTCCTATCCAGGGCTATTGTGATGTGCAAGTTTAAACCCTGAATTTCGTTTTCCGTGTAATTTTGTCTTCTACAGAGATACTGTAGTTCTCAGAATCTAACAATCAATTCTCTAACAGTTTTTTTACGTGTACTGTTTAGAAAACTGTAGGAAGGTGGGCGATTTTATGGGATAAAAATCAAAATACTGCAGGTTTTATTTAGTGCAATAAAATCAAAGACGAGCATTTAAACGACATTGAAATAATAGTAAAAATAAATGTTATATAACTTAAATCCCAGTCTACATGTAGAGGTCCCAGAGACCACATCTCCTAGTACATGTTACACAAAGTCACCCCGTGAGTTTTGCTAGATTTTTATCGTTTTGCTTCTTCTTCGCGAGACATGGAAGGACGCTGTAGTTTAGACTGTACATTGGGTACTTCTCAGTTTCAGAAAAAAGGTATGTTACCATGTTAATAGTACGATGGTGTGTGTACTGATTAGATGCTTGGAGCAAATGCTCTTCGTCGGGCAAAAATTTTCGCAGTTTTCAAATGTGACACTGTTACTGGACGCGTGTGGAAAGCTGAAACACAATATTGACTAGATGTTAGGAGCAAAAGCTCTTCGCCGGGCAAATATTTTCGCAATTGTCAAACGTGACACGGTTATCGCAAGCGTGTGGAAAGCTGAAACACAATATTGAGTATTACCTCTTTATTTACATTCGAATTCGAGCAGTGGATTTGATAGTCGCTATGGATAAACTAGTAATAATTCTTTTGTCGTCATCACAAGGTAATAGCGTTGAGAGTGAACATGCTGTACTGAAAAGGATGTTCAGTCAAAAAATAGGGAACCCGAGAATTTGTCTTCTACCACATTAGCAAACTACATTAGCAACAAGTGTCAAGATATCGTCATTCAGGTCACACCAGGCAGGATGAAAAAAGACATTTCCTTGGATTTATTACGACATAAAAATTGGACAAAGTGTGATGTAATGAGTGTAAAAACGCTTTTGATTCCGGTATCCGTCGACAACTGCTACTGCAACAGGCAGGGTCTCGTGTAATGCATTTGTTCGAAATAGATTTTCCCGGAGGCAAAAGGGAACTGAACGCTTCAGAGTTCACGAAAAATGTGTACTTCATTGTTCAATCATGAATTCTCCGGCATGTACGAAACAAGGACCAATGTGTCCTCTCTTATCCCAACACTTAAATTAGGAAGTATGAAAAATGGACGCAAGGCGATTTTAAAAATATCGTAGGTCCAATTTTTAAGTCAGCGAGAATTAGCAGTTCGAGATCACACCAATGAAGCATAGAATCTTTTTCAGTTGTACTGTTTAGAGCAGTAAATGCTCCTGAGTTTCAATTCTGGCAGTAGAAAACTACATATAATTGAGATTCTCACGATGCATGGAATGAAACTGTCTCTTCATCATCCAGCGATGTACAGCAAAAGCTTGTGAAATCTATTAAGGAGACATAACATTTTTCTCTCATTGTAGATGAGACTTCCGACGTATCACTGGAGAAACCAATATCCACATGCTTCAGATTTGTCGATAAAAATCTACACGTTAGAGAAATGTTTATGGACTTCTACGAAGTAGCTTCAGCAAGTTCTAGGACATTGTTTGAAGTCATCTAGGATGTCATAAGGCGTTTATATCTGGACATAAATACAGTTGTGATCAATTTTTGTGATGGCGCGAGTAATGTAGCTGGACATTTAACGATATTACAAAGTATGATTACTCCGCTGGAGCCTACAGCTATACAAAATCGTTGGAAAGTAATTACGAAGTTTTCTTAAAAGTTTTGAAACAGCTGTCAGAAGGAAAAAGTGAAGCCGCTGGGATGACTAGTGGATATTTTTCAAACCTACACCAATTCAGATTTGATAATTTCAGTTTTCGGCATCGGTGATCATCGTGATTCTTTTCAGAAGAAATCAATACTATACCAAGAAGTCCTAGTGACCGATGACCTCAACAGTTTGGTCGAGTAGGAACTTACCACAAATTTCCAAATGTTTGATAGCGAGAAGTCAAAACTCTGGTGGAAACTTTGTAAGCAAGCTAAGCTACACGAAGAGTTAAACTTTTTTTTTAGTTGTGGAGTGAAACATGGAGAAAAGCGAATGAATTGAACATTGGTGAACCGGTTTTGTCAAAAAAATAGTAATAATAATAATAAAGGACCATGCCTAAACGCTACGGCAAAGGGTGGTGATCCTCATGCGTATCGAACAGCGGAGGAAATGTAAAGACAAATATTTTTTTGAAATAATTAATATGGCTGTGGATTCGCTAAATCGTAGGTTTCAAACGAAGGTTTTGGGATTTATTTCACAATTTGAAGCTTTTGGTATAGGATAAATTGACATTGATTGAACACTGCAGTTATATGGGGCAGATTTGTAGAGAACGAAGAAAGAAGTTGCCAACTTATCAGACTTGACAGATATCTGGAATAGAGAAAACTGCGGTCCCATGCGTGATACAGTCGCCGACTTTGTGAAGGGTTTTAACTATTATTGTTGCTTCTTGTACCTCTGAGTGATCATTTTCAGCACTTAGGCTATTGAAATCGTTTCTGCGGACAACAATTTGAATGATTTGGTAATTTTGCGTGTTCATTAAGAAATGACTAAACATGCTGACATTACCAAAATTGCAAACAAATTCTTCAGTGCAAACGATGTAAGAAGGAATGTGTTTTGTATTAAACGCTAACATGTCGTGATTACTATTATTATCATCATCAGTATCATTATTATTTGATACATAAAGGTGGTAATTTTGTAGCTTCCGTTCAGGTCAACATCCTTGCATAGTTCTTTTCACAAAATAGCAGTACATATGTTATTAAGAAGTACGATGTAACGTTCCTTCGGGATTGCGCCATACTTCTTAACATCGCACTTCTTAATAACACAGGCACTGCTGTTTCCCCGGCCCTGGACTCTCAATAAATGTGTCCTTCCTGGCCGGAAATCTACAAAGCGTACGACAGCCGCTTGTGATTCATGAACGCCGACATGTGGAAGATTGGGTCCGGCCGTGTTTCAAGCACAGACAACCGAAGCGACGTACTCGATTCGCTGGTACATAAACTAAAATTGGAACTATACAGAGAAGATTAGCATTGCCCCTGCGCAAGGATGACAATTGCAAAAAAAAGGCGCGCAGGGACCTCTCAAGCAAAATGGGAAATCCGGGTTCGAGTCCCTGTCCGGCACAAATTTTCACTGTCGTCATTCCAATACACAGCTGATGATGTTTTGTATTCGCAATTCCGAATATATTTCCTATAGTTCTTTCTGCAACGCAAAAGGAATAATTTGTATTTATGAATATTTTCATTTTACATTTTATGAATATGGTATTTTTTTTTAGTAATGTGTTTATACTATCACTGCCTCTTGCGATCACAGTGCATATAAATTGTTTGAAGTTTACGGTACATGCTAATTGCAGACGTAACTGGCACTTTATTAGTGAATTAAAAGTTGAAAAGCAGACTAATAATTTTATACAGAAAGAATAAATTAATGTTAAGATTACCTGCGTTGAGAATATTCATTACAGTAACTTATCCTTACGACACAAGCCCACCAGCGTGATTTCCCTTGCCGGCCAGCGCGTCACAGAGGCCTTTGTGTGGGCAGCCACTTCTTTAGTGCATCGTTTACGTCCCAGAATTGCCACAGTATTCATTTCATATTATTTATAGTACTGGTATTTTTTACTTTATCACAGCACAGTTTATTATGACATAGGCAGTGTCCATAAAATGCTATAAATAAAATGTAACGATTTAAAAAAAAATCGAAATTCCCCTAAAAATATACACCGCGTTCCGCCTATGCACCCAAAAAATTTTGGAAAACTAGCGCCTGTGCAGGCAGATTCAATACTTCTAAATTTCCGGAAAGCATTTCATGCGGTGGCCCCTGTAAACGAAGGTATGAGCGTGTGGAATAGGTTCCCAGGTATATAAGTGGGTCGAAGACTTCTATGTAATAGATCGCAGTGCAATGTCCTCGACGGTGAATGTTCGTCAGAGATGAGGGTATCGTTGGGACTGCACCAGGGAAGTGCGATACGACTGCTATTATTTTATATGTACAGACAGAGTAGGCAGCAGTCTGTTGCTCTTCGCTGACGATGCTGTAGTATATGGGAAGGTGTCGTCGTTAAGTGACTAGGGTGATACGGAAGGACTTACAAGGGAACTATCCAATTCGACATGTCAGAACCTTCATCAATATTTTTTTATACATGAGGAAAACGCAGAAAGAAACACAAAGTCAGAATTTTACCTGCTAACACACACAAAGAATTTTTTAAAACATGTTCAAATTTTCCAAATTCGTAGCCCGCCAAGCAACTGGTGAAAGTGTAATCCCCGTCGTAGTTGCAGCAGACAGCTCATGCGAACTGAAAAGTGATTTTCAGTTTTCATTCATAGTTTCTCTGATACTGTTGTTCACAGTTGTTATTTGTTCGAATTTCTAACTCATTTAATATCCTTGATAATGAGCAGTTGCCGCTCTCGTATCGGTAAATATTAAAAATTGAGATAAAATTGAATTACTTTTCTTTGTGATTTCCTCGTGTGTACTAGGTAATAGCATTTGTCTTTGTGCAAGTTCCAGAGTTTTACAATAATGTGGAATCTTCTTAAATGTATCGAAATATGAACAATGTGGTATGCATTCGAAATCATCTTCTCCTGAAGCCTACAGATGTGTTATTTATTGGTTAACTTCTTGGACTTTCGTTCAAATGACGCCAAAATTTCATTATAAACTGTGGGAACATTAGGGGAAACTGGAAACGGGTCGATCGATTCCATGAAGTGTGATTCGAACGATTGTTGTGCTAATTAAAAACATGAAGAGATAGCGTACCTTCCAAGCCCAAAGAAAACACGTACAGTAATACGTAGCTTACAGTGAGAAATAAAAGGCTAGAATTTGTTAAACGAAGAAAACGCTTGTATATAAGCAGAGTGCAAAGCAGGTTTCATTTCGAAAAATCTGTAAATGAGAGATATAATTGGAAAAAAATTACGCGAAGTACGAAATATGTTTCAAAATGAAACTCAACGAAAGCGTCAAAGAAAAGCTGTTCGAAAGACTTAGAACTGCTCGTGAGAGACAGTGCATCGTTACCGTGGTGAGTGTGGGAGACTGGGGGCACAGAATTGAAAGTGAGATGAACATTACCGAGTTCTAGGCTTTTTAAACCAGAACAAATAGAGTCAGGAAATTATACGAAAAAGGAAGTCGCAAGTCAAGTAAACGGCTAGAGGAGATGTCATTAGTAGGTAATACTACAGAGAAATTCGTAGCTGACGTAAAACGAAGCTTCTTGTTACCCACTAAAATGCTGTGTATAAAACCAGTTACATTTCGCGCAAACCCCGCTTTATCATTTTGAGTGGAAACAAGACAGTGTCGCATGCACAGTGGTTGAATGTTGTGACGCTTTCGTACACAACAATGCTTGTGGGATGTATCGGTGGTTTAATGCCTCCGCAGCTTAACATATGTCTTCAGGAACATCAAACAAAATTAGAACCAAAAATAAAAAAATGAACTGTTTGCTTGCAAAACTCTTGCAATGGAAAATAGAAAAATCTACAAAATTGCCCCCTTCCCTTCCCCCCCCCCCCTACCCCCCTGCGGGTCCGGGGGTTAGCATAGGCCAAAGGTATTCTTGCTTGTCGAAAGAGGCGACTAAGAGGAGTCACACGTTTCGGTCTTTATGTGATGGTCCCCTATAGGGATTGACATCCATTTTTCAAAAGTTTTTGAAGAGCGAGCCAATAGGGGAAGGGCGCCTTACATAGTGTCCATCATGCTCTGAGACCTCTCGCATCCTTCGTCGAGGTGGATCTGCACTTCCGCTCATTCCCCAGCTGTTGGGCGAGGTCACCCTCCTGGGTGCGTTTTCCGCCATCCTCTGTGCAATATCGCTTTCTGCGCTGTCGACGATAATGAACTTCTTAGCTCGTTTGCGCCTGATATCCAGCACGGTAGCCAGTCCGTTATGATGGGGCCGCCTTGTACCCTGTTGGTTGTAGCCCCGTGACCACACAGGGATCGCTTTGCTGATGCCTGCGCCGTTAACTCCTCATGTATGCCAAGGAGTAGATGCCCATCACCATGGGGCATTGGGA
This sequence comes from Schistocerca piceifrons, assembly GCF_021461385.2. Classification (NCBI taxonomy): domain Eukaryota; kingdom Metazoa; phylum Arthropoda; class Insecta; order Orthoptera; family Acrididae; genus Schistocerca; species Schistocerca piceifrons. The sequence goes on along the minus strand of NC_060145.1, from coordinate 283,190,609 downwards.
TTCCTAGCAATGGCCATGTTGCCAGGTGGCCTTTGCTGCGGCTGGGTGGCGCTCGTGGGGAGGCTCCCTAGTCGGAGCAGATAGCGTCACGGTGGATGACACCACATGAAACGTAGTACGTCATCTCTTGCTGGTGGTCTCTAAGCGGTCAAGGCCTAACTTCAATGCTAAGAAATACAACCCCAAATCGTCCCCCCCCCCCCCCCCCCTTGGTCACATCATAGGAGGAACGGCAGGCTAAGGATGGCAGTGAAGATTATTCACCTGGGTACCTTGTATGTACGAGAGTTGATGGGGAATGTCAATGAAACCTCAATGAAACCTCATTTTTTTGTTGAGCATTTAGAGGACAAGTTTGGGGAGGTGGACGGCTTGTCCAAAATGCTGTCAGGGTCGGTCTTGATCGAAACTGTAGCCACTGCCCAGTCACAGGCAAGACTCGCCTGTGGCAAGCTGGGTGATGTTTCTGTCTCCATCACACCCAATAAGAGCTTAAATATGGTCCAGGGTTATCATATTTCAGCAGGACCCTCTTTTGCAGTCTGACAATGAGCTGCCCGCCAATTTAGAGTGGCGAGGTGTCCATTTCGTCCAGCGCGTCCACCGGGGTCCAAGGGATAATCAGGTTGCCACCAGTGCCTTTATCTTGGCCTTCCTGGGTGACACATTACCCGAGAAAGTCAAGGTGATGATCTACCACTGCATATATCCCTCCCCCGATGCGGCTATTTAGTGCTGGAAGTTCGGTCATATGTCTTCCTGCTGTACTTCCAGCGTCACCTGCCGGGATTGTGGGCGTCCTTCACATCCCAATACGCCCTCTGCCCCGCCTACCATCTGCGTCAACTTCGGGGAGCAACATTCGCCTTGCTTGCCAGACTGCAGGATTGTCCAGAAAGAAATAGAATACAAGACCCTGGATCGACTGGCCTACACAGAGGATAAGAGAAAATATGAGAGGCTACATCCTGTGCATATGACGTCAACCTATGCCGTCGCAACGACAACAGTTCTAACATCTTTCGTTCCGCCATGTACAGTTGACTCTCAGAGCCGTCAGACTCCATCTGTCCCCTTGATGGTGGGGGCAAATTTCCTACCTCTTGCTCCTGCACACAACCTACTTTAGGAGCAAAGGCCCCCTCCCCCCCTCCCATAATCATCAAGGACGTCTGTCTCCATTTCTCAGGTGGAGAAGCGTAAGTCTTCTTCAGCTCCTCTCGCCAGGAAGGGATCCCTTGGGTTATTCCCTTCCCAGGTTCCTACCAGTAGCAAAGCTGACGCCTGCCAGTGGATGAAGCAACCACAGGTAGCTGGTCGTAGGGCTTCAGAGTCCTCCTCAGTCCCTGGTAGTGAACCAATGAAGCCCTCCCAGTTGGACAAACCTAAGTTAGAGCAGCGAGAGAAACCTAAAAAGAAAAATACCCCCAAGAACCAAGGCACTGCCGTGGCACCCACACCACAACTACCTACAAACTCTATGTCTGAGGATGAGATGGAGATTCTGGCATCTAGAGAACCTAGATCTCGCTGGGCTATCAGACACAATGGATGTCGATCGCACAGGTACTCATCTGGTGGCAGCAGGTGACCCTGAGGCGTAGACTGCCTCATTGAGTGTTTCATGCCTTCCCAGTCTCACGATCAAGTCATCCTCCAGTGGAATTGCTGCGGCTTCTTCCACAACCTGGCTGAGCTATGGCAGCTGTTAAGCTGTACACCTGCTTTCTGCATTGCCCTCCAGGAAACCTGGTTCCCAGCAATGCATACCCCTGACCTCTGCGGCTATATTACCGAAACCATAGTGACTATAATAGAGCATCAGGTGGACTTTGCTTCTATGTCCCGAAATAAGTATGTAGTGAACCAGTGCCCTTCAAACCCCTCTTGAAGCTGTGACTCGCAGGATAAGGAAGATGCAGGAAATAACTGTCTGCAATGTATATCTTCCTTCAGATGGTGCAGTAGCCTTGAATGTATTGGCTGCACTGATTGATCAACTCCCTAAAGCTTTCCTACTTTAGGGAGATTTTAACGTGCATAACCCCTTGTGATGTGGTGCTATGCTTACTGGCCGAGATAGGGAGGTCGAAAATTTACTGTCACAACTCGACCTCAGCCTCTTAAATACAGGTGCCTCCACACATTTCAGTGTGCCACATGGCACACATTCGGCCATTGATCTCTCGGTTTGCAGTCCTAAACTTCTCCCATCTATCCACTGGAGAGCACATGACGACCTGTGTGGAAGTGACCACTTCTCCATCTTCCTGTCACTCCCCCAGCGTTATGCCCACGGACGCCTACCCAGAGGGGCTTTAAACAAGGCAGACTGGGAAGCCTTCAACTCTGCTGTCACCGCTGAATCCCCCCCCCCCCCCCCGCCCCCATATGGTGCCATCGATGTTGTCCCTGAGCAGGTCACTACAACGTTCGTTTCTGCGGCGGAAAACGCGATTCCTCGTTCTTTAGGATGGCCAAGGCGAAAGACAGTCCCTTGGTGGTCGCCAGAAGTCGCTGAGGCAATTAAAGAGCGTCGGCGGGCCCTACAGCGTCATAATAAGCATCCTGCCCTAGAGCGCCTAATAGCCTTTAAGCGGCTCCGTGCCCGCGTTCGCCAGCTTATAAAACGACGGAAAGAGGCTGTTGGGAGAGGTACGTGTCGACCATTGGGTGCCATACGTCACCTTCCCAAGTCTGGACTACGATCAGACGTCTTTTTGGGTACCAGGTCCCAACAGGTGTCCCTGGCATTAACATCAGCGGCGTGTTATCTACCGATGCATACGCGATTGCTGAGCACTTTGCTGAGCACTATGGTCGAGCCTCTGCATTGGAGACCTACCCCCCAGCCTTTTGTACCCTCAAACGCCGGATGGAAAGGAAAGTCGCTCGTTGCAGGCCACAGTGAAACCTATAACGCACCATTTACAGAGTGGGAGCATCTCAGCTCCCTTGCACATAACCACAACACAGCTCCTGAGCCGGATCAGATCCACAGTCAGATGATTAAACATCTCTCGCGTGACTATAAGTGACATCTCCTCGTCATCTTCAACTGGATCTGGTCCGATGGCGTCTTTCCTTCGCAGTGGCGGAGAGCACCATCATTCCGGTGCTCAAACCTGGTGAAAACCCGCTTGGTGTGGATAGCTACTGGCCCATCAGCCTCACCAACTTTCTTTGCAAGCTGCTGGAACGTATGGCGTGTCAGCGATTAGGTTGGGTGCTGGAGTCACGTGGCCTATTGGCTTCATGTCAAGGCGGCTTCCGCCAGAGTCGCTCTACCACTGATGATCTTGTGTCCCTCGAGTCTGCCATCCGAACAGCCTTTTCCAGACGCCAACATCTGGTTACTGTCCTTTTTGACTTACATAAAGCATACGACACGATCTGGTGACATCATATCCTAGCCACATTGTGTGAAAGGGGCCTCCGGGACCCGCTCTCGATTTTTATCCAAAACTTCCTGTCGCTCCATACTTTCCAAGTCAGTGCCTCCGATAATTCCCTCCGTATTGAGGAGAATGGCCTTCCGCAGAGCTCCATATTGAGTGTCTCTCTACGTTTAGTGGCTATTAACGGTCTAGCAGCAGCTGTTGGCTTTCGGTCTCACCTTCTCTGTATGCAGATGACTTTTGCATTTCGTACTGCTCCTCCAATACTGGTGTCGCTGAGCCGGGTCTACAGGGATCCATTCAAAAGGCGCAGTCATGGGCTCTAGCCCACGGCTTCCAATTTTCAGCTGCGAAGTCGTGTGTCATGCATTTCTGTCGGCGTCGCACCGTTCATCCAGAACCAGAACTTTACCTTAATGACGATCCACTCACTGCAGTGGAAACATATCGATTCTTAGGAGTGGTTTTCGACGCCCGATTGGCTTGGCTACCTCAGCTTCGTCAGCTCAGTGCCCTCCACTGTCTGAGCAACACCAACCGAGGTGCAGATCGCTCTAAGTTGCTGCAGCTCTACAGAGCCCTTGTTCAATCCTGCCTTGACTATGGGAGTCTGGTTTACGGTTCTGTGGCGCCCTCAGCGTTGCATTTACTTGACCTAGTGCACTACTGTGGCGTTCGCCTATCGGTGGGAGCTTTTAGAACGTGTCCAGTGACAAGTGTCCTGGTGGAGGCCAGAGTCCCTCCATTGTCTCCTTTTCCCAACCACAGCGGTTCATCTCTCACATCGGGCGCTCAGGTCAGGGCTTAACTTTACGGTTCGTGTCTGGTCCCTTCTGTCTGACACCTTCCTATTACCACCTCTCCTCGAGGTCCGTTCACGAATACCTCCATGGTGTACACCTCTGCCGCAGATTCTTCAGGACCTTTCGCATGGGTCTAAGGACTCCATTAACCATGCGGCTCTCGACATGTACCAGGGCCATGAAGTGGTTTACATAGATGGCTTGATGGCTGATGGTCACGTAGGCTTTGCGTCTGTTCATGGAGGACACACTGAACAGCACTCCTTGACAGATGGCTACAGTGTTTTCGCTGCAGAGCTGGCGGCTATATCTCGTGCTCTTAAGCACATCCGCTCATGCTACCCTCGCCATCCTTTGGTAGCGTCCATTCAGGAGTCCATCTGTGCTCTGGAACGGTCCCAGCGTTCAGTGATGTTTGTGTGGACCCCAGGACACGTCGGAATCCCAGACAGCGAACTTGCCGACAGACTGGCCAAACAGGCTACGTGGCAACCGCTTCTGGAGATCGGCATCTCCGAAACTGACCTGTGTTCTGTCTTACGCCACAGGGTTTTTCGGCTTTGGGTGAAAGAATGACATAACAGTACTCATAACAAACTGCATGTCATTAAGGAGACTACGAATGTGTGAAAGTCTTCAGTGCGGTCGTCTCGCAGAGAATCAGTTATCCTCTGCCAGCTCCACATTGGCCATACGTGGCTAACGCATGGTTACTTCCTCCATTGCGAGGATCCACCTCGGTGTCGCTGTGGCTCACAAATGACGCTCGCCCACCTCTTGTTGGACTGCCCACTTTTAGCCACTCTGCGGAGGACTTTTAACTTTCCCAGCACCCTACGTTCGGTGTTGGGCGACAATGCATCAACAGCAGCTTTAGTTTTATGTTTTATTCGTGAGGGTGGGTTTTATCATTTTATCTAATTTTTAGCGCATGTCCTTTGTCCCTCGGTGTCCTCCACTCTAGTGCTTTTATGGTGTGTAACGTCCCCTTAGAAAAATTAATGATTTGACTATGCTGATAAACCTCTTACATTATTTGCTTTTCAAACAGCTGAGAAAAACTGAACGTACGCAGACATTCACTAATGTGACACACAATATTTTTAGTGCAACGCAATCTGACTTTCAATAACCCCTAATAAAGAATGGCCCTGACTAACAATAACCTATATATTTCATGAATCACTTACCTCACGAAAATCTTCATTACTCGAACTACTGCAATACAGCGAGCGCCAATACTGCCAGCTAAATAAAAGATTCTAACTACTAAAGTCACTAACTACTGATAGGCATAGTTACCAAATGAAAGATTTTGATAAAGAACAAACAATGTATTTACCTTAATAGTGTTCAAAAGTCATAATATATATATATATATATATATCAGTTCATGATATCCAGTATTACAAATTTACGGTCTCTGCTGATGGACACACGTCCAATCATCCGCTCTCAAAACTCCGCCATCTCTCTCCCCACATCCACCACTGCTGGCGGCTCACCTCCAACTGCGCAACGCTACGCGCTGTTAACAGCCAACTGCCCAACACTATAATAGCAAACAGCAATGCAAACCAGCCACAGACTGCACACAGCACAGCCAGTGATTTCATACAGAGCGCTACGTGGCGTTACCAATCAAAAAACCTAAACAGCCTACTTACAGGTGGAGGTTTCAATATGTCACAGAGTGGCTGGCTTCTCCTTTTTATTCTCATGGTCAGCAAGCCATGGAAATCTGCTCTCTTGTTTTGGTCTCTTCTACAGGTTTCTTGCGACTCTCTGTGGTTTTCTTGTCCTATATTGTCCATTTTAGTGTTTGTGGCCCTTCTGTAGTTCTTGTGGTTTTCTCCTTTCTTCCAGCTCTGCTTTGTGTGTCTCGGTTATTTTACTCCCATCCTTGTGGAATTATTTTAATCGGAACGAGAGACCGATGACCTAGCAGTTTAGTACCCCCCCCCCCCCCCCATCCAACCAATCGGAAAAAATGGGGAGAGAATAAGTTTCAATATTACATCTGAAAATTCTTCGTAACATTTGCAGAAAATAGTTCATTCCATTTGTTGGGCTCTTGGCCTGGACATAACAACGCCTCTATCTTTATAAGGACGATGAAAAAGTTTGAATTCTACCCGGATCTAATAGTGTGATTCAGCCTCTCGATGAAAAAAATTCAGCAGGCTAAAGCATTTTTCAGAAAACTGTCAGGCAACACAATTTGCGTTAGCTCTTTGTCACTTCATCTTTAGCAGCGGAACAGTATCGCTAAACTTCAGTCATTTCTGCACTGTCAGTTTGCATGAACATATTTTACGAATTTGACCAAGAATGCCTGAAATCTGCACAATATGAGGCAGAACGACTACGACCATTTCTTAGTCCATTCCAGTTCTAAGTAGCATTCTCAACACCGGTGTTTTTGAGATTCCCGATTCTCGCCCAATTTGTCTGCTACTGATGTGCGGATTAGCCGCGACAGCAGCTAAAACACCTACTTGGGCATCATCATTTGTTGCAGGTCGTGGTTGACGTTTCGCATGTGGCTGAACACTTCCTGTTTCCTTAAATAACATAACTATCTGGCGACCGGTCCGGACACTTGGATGATGTCGTCCCGGATACCGAGCAGCATACACAGCACACGCCCGTTGGGCATTTTGATCACAATAGCCATACATCAACACGATATCGACCTTTTCCGCAATTGGTAAACGGTCCATTTTAACATGGTAATGTATTACGAAGCAAATACCGTCCGCACTGGCGGAATGTTACGTGATACCACGTACTTATACGTTTGTGACTATTACAGCGCCATCTATCACAAAGCGAAAAAGGTGGTCCAACTAAAACATTCGTAACGTACTACACGATTATGTAATAAAAATGGGGGTTCCTATTTAAAAAAACGCAGTTGGTATCCGTTTGACCTATGGCAGCGCCATCTAGCGGGCCAGCCATAGCGCCATCTGGTTTCCCCCATCAAGGTAGACGAGTTTCGGTCTTTGTTGTTTTTTCGTTTGATGCTTATTTCGTGAGATATTTGACCCGGTCACTATCAATGCACCACCCCGTATTATTCAAAAATTATTATAAGGAGAGTTCTTGTAAAATATTTAATTAACAAATGAAAGTCCAGATTGCCTGATGTAACATCATACACTGCTTTGATTTTCTTTCCTCTCCTGGATAGTTATGTAACAATTACATCTGCAACAGTTTAGTTGCAGACCTAAACTGCAAATTATTTAAACGTTAATGATTTGAGATATTTTTAGTAGGGTTTAATTGCTTAAAAATCGCATGTGTGCACTTTGGACTTGGTGCTTGCGGCGTTAAGTCCTCTTGCACATCTTCATCTGTGTAGGCTTACTCGCCAATCGCACGCTAGGCAGGAAGGGCTTACACACCGATATTGTAAGTGGTTCTCCGTGCTGCAGAAAGAGTAATTTATAAATTTCTCTAAAGAATAGTTGAAGTGCGCCTTAGCAGCTAAAATTTCAATGGTATATTTGTTTCGGTGTATTCTTCTAGTGTGAAAAATTATAAGTTAAATTTCGACGTGTCAGCCTGGCTCATTTCCTTCTTAAATATAATTTCTGGTTGGTGTGATGAATGGAAGCTGCCTATATATACAGAAAGATGTAAGTTAATGCAGATGTGTAGTAAAAAGCAGCCCGTAATGTTCAAATACAGCTGTATAGTGTGCTGCTTGATCCAGAGGATGCGTCTGGGCCTAACGTTCAAAGCGATGTGAAATTGAACGAACATGTGAAAACTGCGGTAGGGCAGGTTAATGGTCGATTTTGGTTCGTTGGAAGTGCGGGAAAGTGTGGCTCATCTGTAAAGCAGACCGCATACAGGACGCTATTGTGACCTACACTGAAACACTGTTAGACTGTTTGGGATCTGAAGCAGGTCGGATTAAAGGGAGCATTGAAGCAATTCAGTGGTGGGCTGCTATATTTGTTACCGGTAGCCATGAACAACACCCAAGCATTATGGAGTTGCTGTAGGAAAAGTAGGGATCCCTAGAGCGAAGGGCCACACTCTTTTCGGTTAACCCTATTGAGAAAATTTAGAGAAGCGTCATCTGAAGCTGCCTGAAGAACGGTTCTATTGACACTAACATACATTTCGCTTCAGGACCACGAAGATGAGATACGAGGAGTTGGGGCTCATCCCTCGCTCTACTTGCCAGTGGAACCATGACTAGTATTGGTACAGAATACCCTTCACCAAACACCGTACGGTGACTTGCGGAGTAGGTACACAGATGTAGATGTAGATGTTCTACACTGGTAAGCTTGCAGCCTTATCGCTGTACACACTCAATACGTACTTCACTTACCATGTCACCAGTTCAAATTTTACCATCTGCTTCGTTGTTGGGCGCCTGAAGCGTTCTCCCACCGTTTTGTGGGCTAAAAGTCCGCTGGTGACACCAATACACAAGAAATGAAGTACAGTAGAAGTAATCAGCTGAATTATAGATCCATATCATTGACATCAATTTGGAGTAAGATTTTGGAACATTTAGTGTGTTCGAAGATTTAGAAATGAAGAGGATGATCTACTGACACGGAGTAAGAATATATTCAGGATAGTTGTTCTCGTGAAGCGCAACTGGCCCTTAATTCACACGAAGTAATGACAACTGTCGACAGGAAATCTCAAGTAAATTCCTTGCGTCTACACTTCCAGAAGGCTCTAGCCCACAACTCCACAGAAGTGGCTTCCATTCAGATTGTGTGCCTTTGGAATATCGTCGCAGTTATGCGATTTTGATTTTCTGTCGGAAAGGATACAGTTTGTAGTAACTTACGGGAAGTCATCGAGTGGAACAGAAATGGTATCCGGCTTCCCCCAAGGAAGTACAGTACACTCTCTGCTGTTCTAATCTGTATAAACGTCTTGGAGACAATGTGAACAGCCCTCCTAGACTGCTGGCGGATGACGCTGCCGTTTACAGTCACGTACAGGCAGCAGAAGACCTACACGAGTTACAGAATTATTTAGACAAGCTATCTGCGTGGAGCGAAAAGTGGTAACTGATCCTGTACAATTAAAAAAAAATGGCTCTGAGCACTATGGGACTTAACATCTGAGGTCATCAGTCCCCTAGAACTTAAAACTACTTAAACCTAACTAACCTAAGGACATCACAGACATCCATGCCCGAGCAGGATTCGAACCTGCGACCGTAGCAGTCGCGCGGTTCCAGACGGAAGCGCCTAGAACTGTTCGGCTACCGCGGCCGGCAAAATAAAAAGTGTGAGGTCATTCACGTGAGTACAAAAACCGAATCCGTTAAATTTCGGTCACAGAGTTAATAATGTAAATTTAAAGGTTGTACAGCCCTGTGTTCATTGCTCCCTGTATCCGTTTTGATGCTCGTTTTAGTTCAGGATTATTTGTTGCTAAGAGGTCAAATGTGTTTTCATAACCATTTACTATTCGCTCGAAATAATTTTTATTCTCTAATCTATACCTACATATGTGGTGTATTCCGGGGTCCAGGTATGTTGCAAAGTGACAGTTTGGTGGTGAGTTGGCGGAAAAGTTATGTGATGTTATAACAATAACTATAATTCTCGTTATTGCTTGCATTTCACGCTTATTCGATTTAAATGAATAGTTCGCCATTTTGAGGTCATCATTAGATAGCGCAGGTTGGTGGAATAGAAAGTTAGAAGTTTCCCAGTAAACGAACCCTATCAGACGCTGGAGCCACGTCGGTATGTAGTTCGGTCTCGGGGTAAATATCAAGTCTATTTAGTGGCACGTACGGGCACAGTAATTGTGAATGACGGTCTCTAAGTAGAATAACCTAATGATTAGCACTGAACTGTCTGTGCGCGCCGATATGAGAAGCCCGTAGTGAAGCAGCCCGCGCCTGCAGACGGCTTCCCTGCCCCCTCCGGAAGTTGTGCCGGCGTGTTCTCTCATTATCTGACCACTGGGCGGTCGATTCCCGCCATAGCCTCTCCGGAAGCAACTGCCGGCAGCCGCAGACTCCTCGCTCCCTGCAACTTACCACCACCTGCTCCCACCGCCGCATCCAGCTAGCGGAACACCAGCGCAGAACATTTCGTAGCCGTGTTCGGTAAACGGTACAGCATTAACTCTAAATTATAATTAATTTTTATGTACTGTATGAAGAAAAATTGCTAAGTTTTCACTGCGGCACAAAAATTGGCGACTTTCTTTTATACAGTGTGTGGAGAAAGAAAGGTTCGAATATTTGGGGGAGTGTAGTATGCAAAAAGGGATGAACAAAGTTCCTATAAACTTTGGTCGTAAATCTCATACCATCGGAGGTATGGTCTATCACTACTACTGTCAATGATCACCATGTCTTTGAGCTTCAGAATATAATGTGGCAGCCGCCGCAAGACTCCTCGCTCCCAGCAACTTACCACCACCTGCTCCCACCGTCGCATCCAGCTAGCAGAACACCAGCACAGAACATTTCGTAGCCATGTTAGGCCAACGGTACAGCGTTAACTATAAATTATAATTATTTTTTAAATTTAACGTGCACACGTATGTGCTGTATGAAGAAAAATTGCTAAGTTTTCACTGCGGCACAAAAATTGGCAACTTGCTTTTGTACTGGGTGTCCAGAAAGAAGGGCTCCAATATTTAGGGTGTGTAGTATGGAAAAAGCGATCAACAAAGTTCCTATAAACTTTGGTCGTAAATCTCATATCATCGGAGATATTGTCTGTTACTACTACTGTCAATGATTACCATGTCTTTGAGCTTCAGAACATGTACTCGATGTGGCAGCCATCCATTGCAATGCGGTTTTCCACGCTACATCTCATGTAATGAAGCATTCGTTGGAATAGTCCTGGTCACTGCCGGATAGCGTCGCAGGCACTGAACGCGCTTTCTCGTAAGAGAGATCACGCAATTTATGGGGATCGCATGCTCCGGGATCTTTACATACACTCAAAGCAAAAATCCAAACGATTAGGATCAGGAGAAAGGGTAGACCAAGCTGTTAGCACTCCCCGACCAATCTGTCTCTCCTGAAAGACTCGCGTTAGGGGTCACCTATCCTCAAGTTGAAAATGGACCGCTGTTGCATCGTGCATGTGCCACATTTGCAGTAGCTCATGTTGTGGCACGTTCTCCAACACGTAGGTAATTGGTTCCGAACGAAGTGCTGATACCGAACACCATTCACTGGGCTGTGTAGAACGTAGGGACCCAGCCATCTGTCGCCGTGGACTCCCCCCAGCCGTTGAAGCTAAATGTATGTAGGTGTTGTCTCTCCTCAAGCGCATGCAGGTTGGCAGCGGCCCATGCGTGTGTATTATGGTAATTTACGAAATCATCTCTCCCGTCTCTCGTGAAGGCCGCACATTAGTAAACCATACTTTCGCCGTGAACTCCATATCATAAGCACACGTTACGATAAAATACGGACAGAAATGCAATCTGGCAAGTCGATCGTGAAATCGCTACACGTGGTAGGGATAGAGCAATTGTTCGTGGAGGACTTTCCAGATAACAGGCTTAGTAACGCTTTCCGCTACATCTATTCTTCGGACATTTGGTGCAGGATTGTCGTCCACTTGTTCTAATGCCCGTTGCTCCATTTGCCGTGTGCGGGTTGATCGAGCTCTGCTACGCAAGGTGTTGCAAGGTACCCCATTTCCGAAAGCGGCTGGAACAGGTACAAAACATCTGTACAGATGTTGTGCGACGTCGTGGATATTTGGCAACATGCAGATTACATGCCCGTGTGCTGCTTCCATCTGTTTGCCCGAAACGGAAAACATATCTATGCAAAAATTTAGGCCTCTATTGGGGGCTATACTACTGTGCGACAACAAGCAATGTTCCATATGAATACTACGGGTACGCGAGATTAAAATAACATACCTGAACGATACACTACACACTACAGTACGCTGTGGAATTCTGTACGTGTTTATGTGTTGAGTACGTGCTTGATACCAATGCAAACACGATGTGCTGCAGAAACGTCTAGCACATACTCTGTTTCCTCATTTGTCCTGTGCCAAAGCGCTCGGTATGCAAGATATGTTTCTCGTACACAGGCAGATAAGAGGTTTACAACCAATCTTTATAGAACATTTTCTTCAATTGACACATACTATACCCCCTTCAAGTACTGCAACCATTTTTCGGGAAAAAAATATTATCTTAACGAAATACGGAAACGTTTCATTCTGTGATTACAATATCGACAAGGTACTAATGGAATCAGTCAACTCATACAAATACCTGGATGTTACAATTTATGGGCCTATTAAATGGTAAGACAGAACAAGGTCAGTCGGCCGGAGTGACCGAGCGGTTCTAGGCGCTACAGTCTGGAACCGAGAGACCGCTCCGGTCGCAGGTTCGAATCCTGCCTTGGACATGGATGTGTGTGATGTCCTTAGGTTAGTTAGATTTAATTAGTTCTACGTTCTAGACGACTGATGACCTCAGAAGTTAAGTCGCATAGTGCTCAGAGCCATTTGAACCATTTTAGAACAAGGTCAATCGTAGATAAAGCAAGTCGCAGGCTGGAGTTCATAATTAGGATACTGGGAAAATGCTACGAGTCCACAAAGCAGATTTCTTAAAACACTTGTGCGACTAGTCCTGGTATATTGCTCAAGTGCACTGGATCATAGGCAGCCACATAAAAGAGGGTTGGGGGGGGGGGGGGGGGGGGGAAGGGGGCAGTGAAATCTGGGTACTAGCTTTCTTTTAAATACAGAATTCTCTCGAATTTATACCAATGATTTTTTGCGACGCTACTAAACAGCATATTAACGTTGTCTTGTGCACGGAATGAACTGTCATTCTAGCAATGACAATCCGTCTTGGGATTTTTTTTCAGAGGAGGGGTTCACGCCATTCACGAGAAAATGTACTGATTTCGATGTTATTATGTAGTCAATATGGATGCGAACCTTTTCAGAACAGTGCTGAAATATGTTTACCAATATTCTCTCTGCCTCTTCCACGTACAACTCTTTTTGGGCTGACGAAAGATACCGAAACCATATCCTGAAGCGCGAATTCCAGTACAACGTACACTGAGTTCACAAAAGTCATGGGATAGTAATATCAACGTGTACAGATGGCGGTAGTATCGCATACACAAGATAAAAAGGGCACTGCATCGACGAAGCTGTCATCTCTACCCAGGTGATTCATGTGAAAAGGTTTCCGATGTGATTATGGCTGCACATCGGCAATTAACAGACTGGGTGCGTGGAATGGTAGCTGAAGCTAGACAGCTAGACGCATAGGACATTCCATTTTGGAAGTCGTCAGGGAATTCAGTATTCCGAGATCCACAGTGCCAAGAGTATGCCGAGAATACGAAATTTTTTAGGCATTACCTCTCACCGCGGCCAAAACAGTGACCGACGGACTTCACATAGCAACACTGCTTGAAATAACTGCAGAAATCAATGTCGGACGTACGACGAACGTATCTGTCATGACAGTCCCGCGAAATTTGGCGTTGATGGGATATTGTACAGACAGCTGACGCGTGTGTCGTCGCTAATAGCACAACGGACATCGCTTGCAGTGCCCCTCCTGTACTCGTGAGCATATCGGTTGAGCTTTAGACGACTGGAAAACCGTGGCATGGACGTCTGAGTTCCGATTTCACTTGGTGAGATCTGATGATAGTCTTTGATTGTGGCGCAGACCCCACGAAGGCATGGACACAAGTGTCAACAAGGCACTGTGAGAGCTGGTGGTGGCTCAGTAATGGCGTGGGCTGTGTTTACATGGAATGGACTGGGTCGTCCGGTCGAACTAAACTGATCGTTGACTGGAAATGGCTATGTTCGGGTACGTGGAGACCATCTGCAGCCATTCATAGTTCCCAAACTGCGATGGAATTTGTATGGCTGACAATGCGCTGTCACAGGGCTACAATTGTTCACGACTGATTTGAAGACATTCGAGCGAATGATTTGGCCACCCAGATCACCCAAGGTAAGTCGCATCGAACATAATCGAGAGGTCAGTTCGTGCTCAAAATCTTGCACCGGCAATACTTTCACAATTGTGGTGGCACTAATTCGCATTTCGTGCAACTGTTTCAGCGTCATGGTCGGCCTCATCTTAATGCGGCTGTTAGGCGCATTAACATGGGGCTGGAGAGGGCGCTGATGGCAGAGGGCATGGGTCACATTTCAGTGGTGCCAGTTGGGCCTATCAGTAGATGGGGTTTCACTAGGCATGGCCTGCACCTCAGTAGGTATGGGAAAGAGAGGGTGGCAAAGCATATAGGTGACAGTGTAGTGGGTGGCAGTGGGATCACTCATGGAAAAATTCCTGTAGTAGTTAGAGCTTCACATTTTTTTAGATTGAAGTCAGCTGACAGGTATACCTACTTAAAGGAAATCCCTCTAACTACGGGCACACCTTCAGAGGATGTAATGTTTCCAAGTAGAGAAGGAATTAGCATATTTCATCAAAATATAAGAGGTATTAGAGATAAAGTTAGTTAACTGCTTATAGACGTTGATTCTGATATTATTGATATATCGGAGCAACACTTAAATAATTTGACAATTCAGAGGTTTCCATTACCAGGATACAGATTAGCTGGCTGTTTTTCAATGAGTTCCTTGTGGGGTGGGGGAGTGGCTATGTACGTAAAAAAATAATATCCCATTTGAGTCCATACACCTATCACGTTACTGCACTGAACAGATACTTGAATGTTGTGTAGGGTCAGTTGAATTTAGTGAAACTAAACTTCTAATTGTGGTTCTTTATGGGCCCATTAACTCTGACTTCAGAGCATTTCTGCTCAAGCTAGAGAGGGTTCTTGATTCACTTTGTAGGAAGTACCAGAAATTAGTTATATGTGGTGGCTTCAATATAATTTTTGTATATGATGGTGCAAGAAAAAGGATGTTGGTAGATCTCCTAAATTAATAGGATCTGATGCAGACTGTATTTTTTCGAACTAGGGTGCAGGGGAACAGTAGCACAGGCATAAAAAATATTTTATTCATTCTTGATTACTAGATGAGCATTCTGTTAGTAAAAGGGCGAATGGTCTTTCAGACCATGATGCACAAAGTTTAACACTAAAAGGCTTTTGTACTCAAACAAATGTCACATATAATTACAAACTATGTAGGAAAGTTAATCCAACAGCAGTAGAGAGTTTTTTAAACCTTGACAAGGAACAAGAGTGGCAGGATGTTTATAGTGCCAATAACATAGATGACAAATATAATGCTTTCCTTAACACATCTGTCATGGTCTTTGAGAGTTGCTTTCCATTAGAACGCTCTAAACTGGGCACTAGCAGTAATAGGCAACCCAGGTGGCTGACTAGTGGGATATCATGTAGAACAAAGGAGAAATTATATCAAAATGTTAGAAGTAGTCACAATCAAGCTACAGCAGCCCATTACAAACAGTATTGTAAGGTGCTTAAAAATGTTATTAGGAAGGCAAAGAGTGTGTGGTATGCAAATAGAATAGCTAATTCACAGTTGTAAAGGAAGTGTCTGGTCAGCAGCAGAAGGTCGACAGTGTAAAGTCAGCTCGTAGTAAAAATATTTCTGTTACTGGTAAATCAGATATATGTACAGTGTTTAACAGTTATTTTCTGAGCAATGCTGGTGAATTAAATAAAAGTTTAATTTGTACATGGAATCATATAGCTTTCTTGAAAAATGCCTTTCGGAGATTGATGTGTGAAATACTCCTTTGTGATACAGACAAGAGGGAGATTGAGACAATAATTAAATCACTGAAGACTAAAGACTCTCATGGATATGATGGACTGCCTAGCAGAATATTAAGGTACTGTATTTAGCCATATTTGTAAATTTCCCCTTATAAATGGTCAGTTTCGTGAATGAGTAAAGTGCTCAGTGGTAAAGCCACTCTATAAAAAGGGGGAAGGGATAATGTAGACAATTTTAGACCTGTTTCTATGACATCGGTGTTTGCTAAAGTTATTGAAAAGGCTGTGTATGCAAGGATAATTGATCATTTTAATTTTAGATCGTTGAATTAAAAAGATGGATTCCGTATTCATATTAATTATGCAAATGATGTATTTGCCATATACAACAAATACGCTTACCATTATGTTATGAAAGTAACCTACACTGATAAGCCAAAACTTGTGACCACTGCTCACTGCGACGCTGGATGCCACCTGGTGGCGTTGGACGTATGTGACGCGGTAACATAAGTATGTAAGCAGACAAGGACGGGAGATCACCCTAGCAAATATACGGGCTGCTAATGGGGAAATCTATTGAACAAGCGACTTTGACAAAGGGCAAATTATTATCACACAGAACCTGTGACCGAGTATCTCGAAAACTTCGAAACTGGTCGAATATTCAAGTGCTACTATCGTGAGCATCTACGGAAAGAGGTAGAAGGACAGTGAAACTACAATAAGGTGCTAAATGGTTGGACATCCACAACTCTTCATAGAACATTGGGTTCAGTGACTTGTCTGCTATGTAACGTAGGGTATATGGTGATCAGTAGTATTTCTGTCGAAAGAGCCGAATGCTGGTGTACGCACAATGTTTCAGAGCACATTGTTGATCGAACATTATTGAACATGGAGCTCCGCAGCAGACCACTCCTAAGTGTTCACATGCTGATCAAAAGACATTGTCAAGTACGATTGCAGTGGACAAGGGACCATCGGGATTCGACCGTCGATCGATGGAAACATGTCAGCTCTTCGGGTGAATCACAATTTACCTACACTAGGGTGATGATCGTCTCCACAAATGAGGTTCGAAACATACAACGCGCCACAGACGCATGCTGTTGGAAGCAGTATTATGCTGTAAGAGACATTCAGCTACGCTTGCATGGGACCTGTGGTAGTAATGAGGAGCATTATAATGAATTCATGTTGATGTCTCAGCGACAAATTCCGCAAATCAGCGTCCGTTATTTACGCAAATTACCTATTTCGTCCAGCTTTTTAACAACCTCCAGGTCATATTTTGTAAACATTCAATATAGATGAAAAAATTATTGAATGTAATGTTTAACGTTCTTGTTTAATATTTATGGTATGTTTAATCTTCTAGTTCAATGTTTATGAAATGCATTCTATTTCTGAACTTGTTTTCATTTTTTGTCCTTATTGTACATATAAAAAAATACGCACTGTTTGTTCCAGCATTTACTACATATTTCTTCAAAATCGTCAAACTACTTTAAATCTCCACCAACAAAATGATGATGATATAATTTCAAATCGCGTCATCTTGCCTGAAAATATTAAATAAATTAAGATGATCTCTGACTAATTGGTTTGGTATTTTTGAATAAGTTTGAGCTAAATAAAACCAATGTATTACTTTATGTCTATGACTAGTAAAATACTCCCTAATTATATCTTGATTTTCGAGAATGATGTCATAAAAAACCACAACTGACATACTTTGACGTTGATGTAATGCAATAATTTCATCGTTTTTTCAATGAGAGTAACAATTTTTTCTTTATGTTTATCTTCTATTTTTTTATGCATTTCATAAATTCTGAGTATTTCAGTTGATCTAAGCTTTTAGAATAAATATAAAAATGATTAATTTTATTTCAATTCTACCCTCCTGGAGTTAGAATGTAATTGTCTACCATTATCATCTTTTTTCCTCAACCATTTGTTCCTATGATTGCACATCGAATAGAACTGGGTAAAAGTTTTCTGTTTATTTTTTTATTTCTTGTTAGGAAATCTTACTTTTAGTTTCAAATGAGGTATCATTTAACTAAATCAAATTTTGTTAGTATACATCTACATCTACACCTACATGGATACTCTGCAAATCACATTTAATTTCTTGGCAGAGGGTTCATCAAACCACCTTCACAACTCTCTATTATTCCAATCTCGTATAGCGCGCGGAAAGAATGAACACCTATATCTTTCCATACGAGCTCTGATTTCCCTTATTTTATCGTGGTGATCGTTCCGCCCTATGTAGGTCGGTGTCAACAAAATATTTACGCATTCAGAGGAGAAAGTTGGTGATTGGAATTTCGTGAGAAGATTCCGTCGCAACGAAAAACGCCTTTCTTTTAATGATTTCCAGCCCAAATCCTGTATCATTTCTGTGACACTGTCTCCCACATTTTGTGATAATACAAAATGTGCTGCCTTTCTTTGAACTTTTTCGATGTACTCCGTCAGTCCTACCTGGTAAGGATCCCACACTGCGCAGCAGTATTCTAAAAGAGGATGGACAAGTGTAGTGTAGGCAGTCTCCTTAGTAGGTCTGTTACATTTTCTGAGTGTCCTGCCAATAAAACGCAGCCGTTGGTTAGCCTTCCCCACAACATTTTTTTGTGTGTTCTTTCCAGTTTAAGTTGTTCGTTATTGTAATACCTAGGAATTTAGTTGAACTTACGGCTTTTAGATTAGACTGATTTACCGTGTACCGAAGTTTAACGACTTCCTTTTAGCACTCATGTGGATAACCTCACACTTTTCGTTATTTAAGGTCAACTGCCACCTTTTGCACCATGCAGATTTTTTTTCTAAATCGTTTTGCAGTTTGTTTTGATCTTCTGATGACTTTATTAGTCGATAAACGACAGCGTTATCCGCAAACAACTGAAGACTGCTGCTCAGATTGTTGATATAGATAAGTAACAGCAAAGGGCCTATAACACTACCTTAGGGAACGCCTGAAATAACTTCTGTTTTAGTCGATGACTTCCCGCCAACTTCCCATCAACTGTAAACTCTCTGACAGGAAATCGCAAATCCAGTCACATAATTGAAACGATATTCCATAACCACGCAATTTTACTACTAGCCACTTGCGTGGTAGTGTCAAAAGCCTTCTGGAAATCCAGAAATACGGAACCTATCTGAAATCCCTTGTCAATAGCACTCAGCACTTCAAATGTGTTCTCTGTTTCAGCTGAGCGCTGAATTATTTGTTCTCGAAAAAGATTGGTTGTACCTATAGTAATGTGGCACTTGTTGGTTTTCATTCAGTTTTTTTAACTCGAATATTACACCAAAAAATAATAAATAGCTCTATGTGCACAAGAAGGCTCTGACCTGTGGTCTGACAGAGAAATGATCGAAGTTCCTGTTGGCCAGTATAGTTTAAAAACTTAGAAAAATTATTAATACATAAAACCAAAATAATCACTTTAAAGCAGATGAAGTTTTAAAAATAGTAACTATCGAGAGTGATCTGAAATTATATATGGATATGAAGTAGAGTGTGCTAGGATTTAGTGATCAAATTATTGAAGCTAATAAAAAACTGTTGCTAACAATGTTCCTAGAAATATTTCATTGGAATTAATTCATATAAATTGAAATCTAGCTGATGGAATGTTTGTAAAACATACTGACCATCTTCACTGAGAAACTAAATATTTTTCTCCATTCAAGCCTAATTTTGAATTTGGTAGACCAATTATTCATGAACCAAATTATTATTTCTATATTCGAATTTTCGATCCTACTCAATATTTAGAAATTAATATAACTGATGAAAATGACAATTTCATGGACTTTAATGGCGTTTATGCAACTGTTGTTTTAGAAATGTCTTTAGCATTAGTAAATTTTTTCCTTAATCAATCATGAGCAAAACTGAGAGTTATCAGTTTTACTCATTCCCTATGAATGAGAGAAGTAGAAATAATTTAAATTTACCCAACAAAGATATAGAAATTGATATAAATATTGGTGATGGATGGCTTCATACTAACCATGCACAATTATGTATGAGCTTTAGTGTTAATAGAATTGGTCATACAGATTATCCAACATATGATGGAAAATCCAATATCAAAAATTAGTCGATAATTACATGACAAAACTGTATGATTCTATAACCAAAAGAAAGGAAATTATATTTCATTTAGAAATGAACATCCTTTTATTTCTTCATCAGTTCTGTAGAATTTGACTTTGTCTGTTACTAATAAAATGACTAATATAATCTTAATAAGGTAAAAATAAAGAGTTAGAAAAACGAAGACCTTTATTTTCTTGGAATACTGGAATACTTGATGGAATTTTTAAAGAATATAAGGAAATTATGTGGAAGACGATTTACCTGCAATTTTTAATTGGAGTTCAAGTGCTGGAGGTGCTACTTTACAATGGTCTGAATTTAAAAAAGCTGGTGTAGAAATAAAAGACTCTCTTCCAAACTACAGCGAAATTATCATAGAATCTGTTCAAATTCGTGTACCAATTGTTAAATATGAATGGAATTATGAACTTGATCAACCAGAAAATCTTCTGAATAATCCGAAAATTACCATATATTTTTATGAAATTCGAAGTACAGAAGTTGCAGGATTAAGTGGCCAGCCGACTTTTGAGTTAGATATGACAGATTTCTATAACTTTACAGAACCTTGATTATACTTCATATTTGTTACATTTCATGCAAATCGTAAAAATAATTAGTTACTTGACTCTTCATTATTCGAGCAGATTAATTTACAGAACATATACCTGAAATATAGAAGAAACGAAATTTTCCCAGAGGACATTTGGAATATTAATTCTCCAAATAATTTTCTGGCGGCTTACAATGCATTTCTCGATTTAAAATGAGTCACTCTTCTCAAAGCAGACACTGACACAACTCCATAGAGTTTCATAATGAACCATCCTATGTATATGATTAATACGACCAATAGGAAAGTGTTGTTTCAAGTCAGAAGACAACCACCGGAAACACTTAATGATAAAATTCCAAATGACACACTTGCATATGTTGTTATGTATGGTAAAAGAATCTGACTTATAACGTGCAGCATAGAATTTTAACTGAGAATTTTTAATAGATTATGATAGCATTTTCAATTTTTAAAATCGGTTGAAAAGTAAACAAAAATCGATATCTGATCTGCCTGCTGGTGAGAGCTGTTGTGTAACTCCTGTGTGTACGAAATCTCGCGGATGGCTGACTGACATTAAACTCAGCGTTTGTGGCTGGAGCAGTCTGCTTGTTGCCAAACCACAGCTTTCTGTTTACTCACACGAACACAAATGTAACTCTCACTCAAGTGTCATTTATTTACTGGTATAACAGATGGCTCTGATGTAAATTCCATTGACTTTAATATGGGAACATACTTCATTCCAAACGTACATCTTTCTTTTTAAATAATAACTTCTGTGTTGTCACTGGCATTTAAATGTTGTTTACAATTCGTCTCTTCAAATAAATCTAATATTGTGAAAAAATCATTGATTTTACATGTGAAAAAAAGATGAAAATGAGTAAATTAGAATCAAATTTGTTTCTCAGATACCAACTATGTATTGGAATTGTCGGCCTTTACTTTCTGTCAAACTCAGCATGAGTATGTCAGCTGAAGGACAGTGGCCATAGATCTGATGAAGTCTTACTTATGCCAAACATGTGGAGAGCTTGTCATTTGACATTAATATTTTCTATCGTCAACTGTGTATTTAATAACGACCCAAAAAAAGAAGCAGTTCAGCTAATTCTGAACTTAACTCTTCCTGAAGTGTCGTGTACACAGGATCAGAGGCCTGAAAATTGGAAACAAGACGAAGGTGTTTCGAGAGGACATCTTTTGCTGTTTTTAAGTATTTTATATTTGTTAAAGAAAAAAGAATCAGGAAAAATTTGGGTAAGGAATAGACCACATAAAAACTCTTTTTATATATTTTCTTTCATTCTCCTTTTTTACAGAAAAGATATTTTTTACAATAAGCGAACATAATAGGAAAATATATTCGTTCCTCTAAATTTTCTGTTTATTTTATAGTAAAACGTACGTTTTTTAATGATAATAAGTGAGTTAGACCTGAAATTTGCACGATAGTATAATGGAATGAACAGTGCATGAAAACCACCGTGACCAGGGTTATGTGTAACAAATTGGTCATGAGGGAGGTGGCAGAAGCATTTTAAACAATAAGAAAAGAAAAAGATCGCAACCAAAGAGAAGAGATTAAAAGCAGAAAAAATAAAGTCTGAGAGTTGAAGAAAGCTTATCTTAAGTTAAGTGTTCCGTAATAAAATAAAAACAAAAAGGTAGCCATGGAATACCAATTACAAGCGGCGAAGAAAACTGGCATTGACTGGAAATAATGGGTCAACAGTGCATTATGTTATTTGAAGACGACAGGGTACTGTGTAGCATGTGTAGAGGCTGGACACATGTTGGATTTGTGGATCAGGGGAATATTTTATACTTCTTTTGCGATGCATGTAAAATAATGAGCTAAACAATGGTGAAGTGTGCTGCAGTAGTGACAGTACATTCCAAGGCTTAAGTGTTCTATTATTATTCAATGAATATCAGTGCAATGTATCATTAGAAACCAGTATTATCACAGAAAAGACGGCCGATACTCTAAGCCACTTTCTACGAGCCCTATAATTGTAGGTCTTTTACTTCCTATGTAACGAAGTACTATAAATTAAAGTTATACAATATGTCTTGAGGTAACTGCCGTGAATATATAATAATCTCAAAAAAGTTAAGCCGACCCATGCATCACGACTCTCTCTTATCATATCTATGCATAGTAATATTACAATAAATATGGGGTGTTCATAACCTTTTGGGTACAACTGAAACAGGTGATAGTGGGTCCACAACTGATTACATTGAGATAGGGAGCCAATAGTCTAAAATGCATATTTATTGTGTTGGGATATACACAGCATACACCATTTAACAACAAAGTAGCTCATGGTAATTGTTCAAAGCGACGACCACAGGTCTTAATGCAAGTATAGTAATGGCGAATGCAATTCAGCCGCACTCTCGCAAAGATCCTAGTTGTCAGTTGTACACTGGAACAGGCAGCGGCTGATAAAAAGCGTACATACCTGACGACCAAGTAGATACACTGTGCGCAGCTCATAACATGGGCACATCATGTAACGACCGCATGCACCCCAAAGACGCCATCAACCTGTGCCGCACGCACACAAATATCTTGGGTGGCAGTTGTCCATTCAACACGATAATGCTCCAGACCACTTTGACGTTAATGTCCGCAAACACCTGAACAACAGGTACCCGCATCGTTGGATTGGAAAGGGCGGGGGTAGTCGATCCCGCCCCACGACCAGTGCGATCGCCGTATCTCACACTTCTACTTTTTCCTCTGCAGTTATGCCAAGACACTAGTGTTTGAAACCCGCTCAGAAACGGATGAACACCTACGTACTACGGTCCAGACTGCCTGTCCCATGGTATAAGAGACGCCAGGGCTCTTTGCGAGAGTTTGGCATAAATTCATGCTCCGTTGCCATACATGCACTGTGACTGGCGGTCGTCACTTTTTGAACAATTACTGTGACCAAAGTTGTTCTTATGAAGTGTGCGCTGCGTATGTCCATAACACAACAAATGTGAATTTTCGACCATTGGTTCCCTGTCTCAATATAATCCATTGTGCATCCAATATCACCTGTTCCAATTTGACCCAGAAGGTTTGAGATACCCTGTATGTAATACCACGCTTATGCTCGTTAGTGGACACGTTAGTGGACACGTTTGTGTGCTCGCTATATCATCGCATTTGCTACATTTCTTATCGGAAAATTTCAATGCACATTATCTTTGTTATGTGGAAGTTTAACAGAAGATCAGTATCTTTCTGTGATAGGGCATTCTGATTTGAGTGGCGATTCAGTAGTATTTACTGCCCTTCACAGATCTTACATCTTTCAGTTGCTGATTGTCGTGATAACAAGACTGCCCAAAAGAGCATTGTGAGTCACCTGACATTTAGGATGTCTCTGACAGAGGATTTTTTCTTTTGTCCAGAGAGAGAAAGGCAGAAGAAAGTGTGGCTCCTCGAAACAGGGAACAGTACACAAACATCACCCAAAACCAGGTCTGGACGCGATCACTGGCCCACACTGGACAACATTTTGTTGATGCGACTATGTCAATATGAGCACTGCAATAGTAGAACTAAAACAAAGAACATAACAACTGAAAAGAGAAAGAACTGTTCCAAGCTTTTCACAATAAGTGAAGCTGTCTGTCATTGTGGCTTTGTATTACGAAAATTATAAAATTGTAGTGATTATTCGGATTTCGTCTAGTAAAATTTGAGTAGCAAATACTACATTTGTAATAAATAAAAGTAAAATAAGAACGACCTCTTTTCCCGTTAATCATTGTTGTTTACCTTGACGGACTGGCTGTATAAATCTTGTGATGGCGCCTCTGACGTGTTTATCCGTTTGCTCCGTCTATAACAGAGGTTCTCAACCTTTCTTAGACCGTTACCTCTGAGTGCAATAAGACTTCAGGTAGAACCGTCCACTCCCCTGCTCCTTTAACCAACTTTAGCACTTAACTGAAGCGAAACACTTTTATTTCTCAAATGTTAAAAGATGAACGATGTTTACTTTTGTGAGTATTTTGTTAAGCCATATGTCTAACAACTATTTTTACAGTTTAGGCGTCATCGGTTACACATCATTAATCACGCTTCAAATCCATTTAAGTCCTTGTTTTTATTTTCGTGGCAATCGTAATCAAAAATTCGCTTTCGCATCTATAAAACTGGAATGCCATGCGTTGTGTTGGGGTAGTGTGAGTGTACGTGAATCTGTGTGTGTGTGTGTGTGTGTGTGTGTGTGTGTGTGTGTTTTGCAATGTATGATGAACCAATTCCCACCGCATCGCATGTACTACCAACAACTTCTTCTCAAATAAGAAATCTAACTGTCCACAGGGAGGCTAGATACTTTGCGACATTACTGTCACATACCGATACGTATTATTGATTCTTTATTGCCACCCATTTGTGGTACATTTTAGTCAGAGTGTATGGGGCATAGTTTCTGGAAGGAAATCTTTGCACTTTCTTATTGGGAAGGTGTACCGCAGGTGTGATCTCTTTGTCCTGTTAGTCGGTAGGAGGCAATCACTGAATCTCATCTGGCAGGAGCTAAGGTCCCCTGGGAGCTGGGCAGTTTTTACGGAAGTTGGGCTCGGGTCCACATCATGCCTTTGTCGGCACAGCTGGCGCCTCTCCCAGGGGAAGGAGCTCTGCCGCGAGTACCATCCGCAGAGAATAACTGAGCACGACATTTTTGCCTGTTGTGTTCGGACATCAAAGGAAGACACACCGAGACCCGTACGTCCAGCATTGGAGGATCCATTGCTTTCGCTTTGATGTATCAAATCGAATTTATTCCTCCCACAACTGCGCTTGGCGCGAAGATGCCCTCCAATCGATAGGCTACTGCTCTATCTCGGCATCAATCTCTCATTTGTTAAGGCGCATTTTGTATGTCAAGAGTGGTAAGTTCTTGCAGCTTTCCCAATTTTCTCATGAAATAAGACAATCAGAATTTCAAAGAGCTTTGGAAGATTTACGTTCAAATAAGGCAGAAGGGATAGATAATATTCCATTGTAACACCTAAATTCATTAAGGGAAGGATCAACTAAATGACTATCCATTATGGGACTGGTGATACATCAGATTTTCAGAAAAACGTCATCTACACAATTCCCAAGATTACAAGAGCTGAGGAAGTACGAGAATCATCGCACTCATGCTTCCACGTTGCTGACACGAATGATATACACAAAAATGGAAAAGGAATTTGAGGTTCTGTTAGATGACAATCAATTTGGCTTTAGGAGACGTAAAGGTGTCAGAGAGGAGATACTGACGTTGCGGTTGATACTGGAAACAAAAATAAAGAAAATCAAGACACAATCATATGATTTATTGACCTGGAAAAAGCGTTCGACAATGTAAAATGGTGCAGGTTTCGAAATTCTAAGTAAAGCAGGTATATTATCTACTCACTCTCCTCTAAAAGCGCAAGAAGTTTGTAACGAGAATTTCCGAACACTCTGTATGCAATATGTACAAGAACCAGGAGGGAACTATAAGAGTGGAAAACAAAGAACGAAATGCTCGGTTTTAAAAAGGTGTAAGGCAGGGATGTAATATTTCGCCCCAACTGTTCAGTCTATAAATCGAAGAAGCAATGACGAAAATAAAGGAAAGGTTTAACAGTGGAATTAAAATTCAGGGTGGAAGGATATCAATGATTAGATTCGCTAGTGACATTGCTATCCTCGGAGAAAGTGACTTAGAATTACAAGACATATTGAACGAAATGGATATTCTCATGAGTACAGAATATGGATTCAGAATGAATTGAGGAGAACACCGAGAAAGTTAACATTAGATTTGGGGATCACGGTATAGACGATGCTAAGGATTTGTGCCACGTAGGTAACAAAACAACCCAAGACGGACAGAGGAAGGAAGACATGAAAAGCAGACTAGCACTGGAAAAAAAGGAATTACTGACCAAGAGGAATCTACTAGTATTAAACATAGGCCTTTTTAAGAAGAAATATCTGAAAATGTACGTTAGAAGCACACCACTCTACGGTAGAGAAACACGGACTGTGAGAAAATTGGAACAGAAGCGAATCGAAGCATTTCAGGTGTGGTGCTTGTGGCGTCTCCTGGACAGCTAATTAAAAACTAAACAAAATCTATACCAGACGTGTAAATGTGAAGTGTAAAAAAGTACAAAAATGAATATATTTCTCCCGATAAAAACCGTAGCTAATACTACAGATAACTATAAAAGCTACAACTTATTAATTTGATTTTTTTGTGTTACAAATGTTAATAAAATATGTTTTAGTAGCAAAGAGTAACTATACAACGTAAGACATTCTTTGTAAACATGAACATCTTATCTCATTAAGATTAAAAAAGTACTTGGTTCAAAGATGGAATACTACTTTTGTCTCTGCTATTGAAGAATTAAGGCTCGATTCACACGGTGGGCAACGTCACGTCAACGTCAGTTTGCCTGCCGGCCGGTATACTTCGAAAGAATAGCTTGAGGTTGACGGTGGGGGTCACGTGGTTGGCGAACTGCTTTCGATTGGCTGTTACTTTTCTGTCTGTTCTGTGGCTGCTCGCATGGCACGAGTTTGATTCTGCTAGTAGTGTTCTCCACATCGAAAATATCTAATTATAAAATGATTTTATATAAACATGAACGACGAGAAGGTAATCGAACTTGTTCGCCAAAATGTGGTGTTGTATGACATGAGCTGCAAAAAATACAGGACACTTTGTTTAAAGAAGAAATATGGAAGAAAACTGGATTGGTTATCGGTCGCCCAAGTAAATAACTGTATGAATATTGTTGGCCTACTGCAGATTATATTTATTTTGTATGTAATGTATTTAGATGTATAACATCGCACCTGCATCTATTTATGTATGTATGTACTCACGGTTTCGAAGAGAAAACGCTTAGCAGAGGTTAGAGCCTTCCTTCTTTCCAATTTCACAATTATTCGCGAGTCGTGAAAGTTTATTTCGATCATATTTATATGAAATACTTATCATTCCGAAGCAAATATGAGTATTCTACGCTACATAGTCATTTTGGCTAGTAGTTTACTTATGTATAGTATTTATTTACATACTTTCTGATACTGAGTCTCAATCAACATTTCGTATGGATACAGCTTATTTAAGCACAATTTCAGTAAAAAGTTCGATGTTCCACATTCATATACAGTGGGCAGTTGGTTCTCTGCAGTGCCAAAGTTTATGCAGGACAAACTGTAGCAGATTTAGATCTACATGACAAGAGGTCATAAATTGTGATTGTTTAGCCTATAGATCAACTTGTTGATAGTGTGCAGTATTACAATAAATATTCTGTTCTATAAAAACACGTAAAGGTACAGAACAGGAGCCCTCAAAGGAATTTGTAAGGCTGAAGCATCAGACCCACCTCAAACAAACCATTAGTTTTTCTCGTGGAGAAATTTCACGGCGCATGTTTGTGTCTGCTTTCTTGATGCTGCTGCTTATCAAAGACAGCAAATTAAAAAATTGCTGTCTCGACATTCGTAAATATTTATAAATTGACGTCTCCTCTTCTTCAGCTCTCTATACAATGTGTGATATTCGCCTTCACACATTCTCTTCAAAATCATTTTCTTCACCCACGTTCGTTTTGATTGCCTTGCCAATTTCCGTTCTCTTTCCTCATCATCTAATTGCAATGGCAATCGTAGCAGGTTCATCAAGACTAAATATAATGTCCGCCATCCTCTCTCGTGAACACTTCTGCGAGTTTCCAATAACGCACCAAAACGTGGTCGAAGTTTTGCCGTCGCTTGAATTTCTGTCCAGTGTGAATGCAAGTGGATTTTTGACGGTGTGTGACGTCACTGACGTTGACGTGACGTTGCCCACCGTGTGAATCGAGCCCAAGTCGCTTACGTGTTCTGACGCTCAAAATAATTGATGTACGTATTTTCAGTTACAATATATGGTAAAAAGTGAACTTTACCTGTTCTTATTCAAAACCTCTCCCTCCCTGTGGAAATATTTAAGAGAAAATAATTATTTAAATTGAATTGCATTGGCCGGCCGCGATGGCCGAGTGGTTCTAGGCGCTACAGTCTGGAACCGCACGACCGCTACGGTCGCAGGTTCGAATCCTGCCTCGGGCATGGGTATGGGTGATGTCCTTTGGTTAGTTAGGTTTAAGTTGTTCTAAGTTGTAGGGGACTGATGACCTCAGAAGTTGTCCTATAGTGCTCAGAGCCATTTTTTGAATTGCGTAGAAAATTACCCAACTGGCTTTCTTTTGTCGTAATGGCGCACAGGCGGCTATTACGTTTAATTAAATATTGGCCTTCACCCTCAAGTTAACATAATAAATTAGTTGAATATTGATAACAGTTTTCAAGCATTAATGTTAACAAAGTTCATTTTATCACAATTTTTACGATCTACATGGATAGATTTAACTGTAGTAGGCAGCAAAGCTTAGGTTTGCTTCACATCTTTGAGTTTGCAGTTAAATTTACTTATGTCAAAGAAATGCTTAAGCTAATATGACGCCAGTGTTATATTAGTGAAATTATTTATCATGAGTACAAATCCTTACGCGACGGGGGTTGTTATATCGTCTGCCTCTTCGCAGCAATTAATTTAACGGGCAATAATAGTAATAGTTTCATGTTACATCAGATTATCTTTGAGCTAGCGGCGAGTAATTAAACCATTGTAAGCAAACTGTGCTCATTTTTATTAATATTTGTGCCTTCGTCGGCGTACATCTAAGCTGCATTTACGGGCGTGCAGAATATACGCGACGCCAACAGTGTATTAAATATCCCTTACCTTTTTCCCAACAACCCCGACCACATCTTATATTAAAATCAAAGGACTTTAATATCAGAGAGGAGGGAGGGACGATATAAGTGGCACCCTAACGCGTGACTCGAATCAAAGCAAAATACAAAGTTTAAAGAAACCATTGTTTTATTGTGTTGTATTTTTCTTGAATTTGTCATTAACTGATGAATGTCCCACATGTTCCACATGTTCATCATTCGTGCTTGACTGGGCACTTAAAATCCCAAAACCATGCTTGCAATGAAATTATAACGACAAGGAATTGTATATCTGATCAAGGATGCATAACATACAACCTGGACCTATCGTTGAACCTAATTAAGGTAAGGGCACTATTGTCTGTTTCCCTCGGTTTTCAGTGCTGATAGATCAGGAAAGCAATTTGATAGCCCATGGTACATTTTATTATTGTGAGTTAGGTATGGTTTTGTGCATGTGTTATGTACATAACAGCAAGAGGCTGTATTCGTGTTGGGTTTTAGTTAAGATTTTACTGCATTTTGTAGCGAGTAACACACGCAGCCGAAATACAGTTGGCGTAAGAATTGCCACAACTAGCACGTAAAAAACTGTATTTAATTACGCTATGCATCGTGCCAGAACTAGACAGCAATCGAGAAAGGAATCGTACCCCCAGTCCGAGTCTTTTGATAATATACTAGAACTACCAGGCGAAATTAATGAATTGAGTGAGCCCCTCTCACAAGAAAATATGATTGGATCAGAATCGGAGCAACTGATACCCAGTGAGTCCGACATGAATATCTTGGCTGACGATAATAAATTGGCAGCATCAACCTCTACAGAGGCAAGGTCAAACTGCAGTAATGAAATCGTCACCAACAGGAACACCCAAAGATGATTTCTTTAAAATGTCACGAGAAAAAGAGAAAGAACGAGAGAAAGCTAAGCTCGAACAGTTTAATGAACAATTTGAGACCGAAGAAAGAGAACGCGAAGTACAGTTAGCTCGCAAATAAAGAGAATGCGAAGAACAGTTAGATCGCAAGGAGAAAGAACGAGATAAATCTGTGTGCCAACAGTTTAATGAGATAGTTTCGACCAAAGAAAGAGAACGCAAAGAAGGTTAGCTCAGAAAGAAAAAGAACGCAAAGAATGTTAGCTCTCAAAGAAAGAGAACGCGATGAACAGGTAGCTCTCAAAGGGAAAGACCGTGAATAGAGACAAGAGACCAGAGAGAAAGCACGGGATCAGACGTCAATGAAATGAAATTCTAACAAAGGGTGACGAAGCTCTGTTAACAAACCTAGAATTGCGCAGCTAGAAACTCTTGAAACTGAAATCACTGCTGTGAAAGAATTATATGGTAGCTTACCTGAAGTACTATCTAAGGTTATTAACGATGTTAAGAAGTGTCAGGATTCTCAAAACGTCCTGGAGAAAAGACAAACAAATTAGATCGGCTTTCTTTAGAATTCATTGAGCAGGTCGAAGAGCGCTTTAAATTTCCATCGGAAAAGATTGAAATCGAAATAACTCAATGGTTTGATCACAAGGAAATAGAGATTAAGGAACATGTTACCAGTGAGCTACAAAATGTGGTACAAAAAGTCACAAACGAAGCTGCTTTCGATAGTGGCGAGCCCCCGAATGAAATGCGAAACGAAGTAAGCCAGATTCAGTACATCTTGGCAGAGAGGAACTTCCGCAGGGGCAAAGAGAAATACATGGTAGAATTACACTGCTAAAACGTAGTGAGTCTAGTGTGCAAGATAACGAGCGAAATATGATTGAAGATCGTAGGTGTTATGGAAACGAAAGTTGTTGTCAGTCAACAACTTTCCCTGAGCGAAATGTTTACAAACTTGCTCCAGAGAGGATTGCAGCGGTAGCTGACGAACAAAAGCAGAGCTACGATGAGATTAAACTGCAAGAAAGCCTCGTAAAATACAGACTCCTTAAAATAGTTTCTGCAGAGAAAAGACCTTACTTCCGGTCATTTTCAGTACAAGTTTTACATACGTTCTGCCCAAGGTTTGGACGGAGCGACAAAAAACACAGTGTACATATCGATGCCGCTTTGGAAAATTTTCATGTTAGCAGTCCCGATCGAGTTGTTGCCAAAGTCTCCAGGAAGCAGTGGCGAGTTCCTGCAACTAATCTGGGGGCTACGATCCTGATGCTGCACAGCCATCGTCATCGGCTGTTTACGGTGAGTTTGCTGTCCAACTGACGGCGGCTTGACAACCGGGGGGCCGCTGACCGCAACCAGGTCATCGATGCCTCCCGCCGTCTACCACATACCGGTCATCGACACCATAAACACCGATGAGGCATTCCAGTCGTTAAGCCCACTCAACAATGGCAGCATTCTGAATATTCATGCCGCCTGCTATCGACACAACGACGTCGATATTTCAGTTGTTGTCAGTTTATAAATGTATATGCGACGAACTTACAAAATAACTGATATGTATAATCTTTAAACATTAATGTCCTAAGAAAGAATTAACATAACTTTAGCAGCATGAATAATAAATGACAGGGCCCGTGAGTACTTGTCATTTTTCTTGCAATGAAGTGAATTGCTAGGAACTTGCATAGTACTTCAGATACACTAACTGATATCTTGTGTCGGTGTGCACCGAAGACTTTTGTGTACGAACTCATATGTGAACTGGAAAACTTGAACTTTAAATGTGTATCCATGGACAATCAAACTATATATTGTATTAATAAACAATCAACTAATGATCAGCTATTATTAATATTTCACACTTGAAGTACTTATTTCTTGTGTTGATAATATCATCGATCTGCATATTCATGTAGAAAGGTGCCATGAGGCACCCAATAACTTGAACATTTATTGCATTATTAATGATCTGATCTTTTTTTGTTTGAGGTAAACTTCTAATATGATGGTGTATTTTTTTTTCTTTGTTATCTGACTGAATGCAAACTGTCATATTGTGAATGTCATACACAGCTAGTTCAAAGCCTTCCGCCCAGGTTTTCATCTGAGGTTTCCCTTGCGCCGCGTAGAAAGGGAAAGTGAGTTAATCATCCCTGGCAAATGGTTACCGTACTTAAATTCGGACTAACTGTGTTGGTCACAATAATTAAACGGCAAATGTGCTGACGCAGTACTCACTCAATAATTCTAAATGGTCTTCAGCCATACTGTGAATACTACAATAACAACTTACCAAATATGCAAAATACTAAGTAACACAATTTTTTGTGGAAAGTTTCAAGCATGGTCTTACAAACAAGCATGCTTTAAACTTTCAAAGGGGCGTAGTGACGTCTCCTGAAAAGGCCTATAGAAATTAAACTAAAACTACACCAGGTGAGTAAAAGTGATGTGTAAAGGAAGATAAAAGAGTACGTTTCTGTCGATAAAAAGCATAGCTAATTCGACAGATAACTACAAAACCTACAACTCGTTAATAAGATATTTTTTGTGTTAAAATGTTAATAAGATATGTATCTTAATATCAAAGAGTAACTATACAACGTAAAGTCACTCTTTGTAAACATGTACATCTTATCTTAAGGCTAAAAAAGGCGTCGTTCAAAGATGGAATACTACTTTGGTCACTGCTATTGAAGAATTAAGTCGCTTAGGTGTTCTGACGCACTAAGTATTTGATGTTACGTATTTTCTGTTAGAATATATGGCAAAAAGTGAATTTCATCTGTTCTTATAGAAAACCTCTCCCTCCCTACGAAAACTAAGTGAAAATAATGATTCAAAGTAAGTCGTGTAGAAGATTGCCTGCCCATCCGCTTTCTTTTGTCGTAATGGCTCACAGGCAGCCATTACGTGGAATTTAATCAAAATATTAAATATCGTATATAAGTTAACACATGTAAGTTAACATTATAAAAAACATAATAAATATGTAAAGGAAATGCTTAACGCAAGATGAAGCCAGTGTTATATCAATGACATTATTTATTGTGTGTACAAATCCTTGAGCTGCGTAGGTGGTTATAACGCTTCTTTCTTCGCAACAACAGTATTACTGCTACTTCATATTATCTTTGAGCTAACCTCGAGTTTAGATAACGTAATTAAACCATTACAAGCAAAACTGTGCCCATCCTTATTAACATTTGTGCTTACTTAGTAGCCTTGATTATCGTCGGCGTATATGTAAGCCGCATTTACGAGCGTGGGGAACATATGCGACACAACAGCGTATTAAATATCCTTTAT
Source organism: Schistocerca piceifrons (assembly GCF_021461385.2). NCBI lineage: Eukaryota > Metazoa > Arthropoda > Insecta > Orthoptera > Acrididae > Schistocerca > Schistocerca piceifrons. The sequence continues at coordinate 283,157,017 of NC_060145.1, read as the reverse complement.
GTTTTTCCCAACAATCCCGACTACATCTTACATTAAAATCAAAACACTTTAATATCAAAGAAGAGAGGGAGGCGATAATTGCTACAGAAGAATTTTGAAAATTATGTGGACTGATAAGGTAAGGAATGAGGAGGTTCTCATCAAAATCGGCAAGGAAAGGAGTATATGGACAACACTGACAAGAAAAAGATACAGGATGCTAGTACATATGTTAAGACATCAGGGAATAGCTTCCATGACACTAACGGGAGCTGTAGAAGATAAAAACTGTAGAGGAAGACAGGTCTCGTACATACAACAAATAACTGAGAAGGTAGGTTGCAAGTGCTACTCTGAGAACAGGAGTTGGCACAAAAGAGGAGTTGGTGGTTGGCCGCATCAAACTAGTCAGAAGACTGATGACCAAGAAAAAAATAACATTCTCGTCCTTCTTCATAATGAAGAGTCATGCCCTCCATACAGTATTTTCGAAAGCTAAGTGACTGAAGATCGTGAACAATGATTCTGGATCATTCTGATCCAAACCGTCGTGCTGTGGTCCTGCCATCGACGTCCGCCATTAAATTCACTCGGCTCCTGGTCGTTTTTAGTGCTGATGGGCGCATGGTTTACCGATATTGAGAAAATGTAGCTGTCATAGTTACCGTAGCGTGATCCATACTCTTAGCAACTCCGTGCCTCATTACTTTGCCATGCAACTTCTGTTACTCGATTTACTAATAATTTGTGGCATCTTGTTGTTTCGTTAGCTCTGATTTCACGAGATGCACTTATGAGGAGATCTAGTTGCGTTTTTGGTACCACCCCACAGTGTTAGCGTCATTTCGTAATTTGTTTTTAGTTTAAGAGAATGTTGTTCTCTGTTAATTTATATTGTGACTGTTGTCAAACATTACAGCAAATAATTGTTTATTAATTTACATATCAAGATCCTTTGCATTGCCCTACGATTTTTCCATGTTTCGACGATCCACTATATGGCCTCCCACACGAGCAACAAATTGCAGCGATCCGTTGCATGGGCCATCGATCGCTTCGTATACCAATAGTATGTACACAAATCGCAGCTATTGGTCGCTGATAGTATGGAAATCCAAGGCAACCAGATGGAGCGCATATCCCATTCGTGAAAGCTATGTTTTCCTATCTCGTTAGCAGCGGAACGTGGCATTGTAAGTGTGGTCGTATTTTCATTTGGTTTCGCTTTGCCCACGTTAGATAAGAAGTTCACGTACAGATTTACAGTTAATCGGGGACCACGACTCCTTTGAGACGTGATTTTGAGGCCGGAGTTCCCATTTGTATTAACAGGTAAAACATTACCAGCGAAAAAATGCTCCTATCGAAGCACAAGAAATGCGAATATGTTTCTATTTATTTAAAAGTCTCTGACTGAAAAGTGGAGTACCAACTGCCTCATTTTACCCTCTTCAGCACTCTTAAAAATTTCATAAAAATGTTGGCATGCAGAAATATTCGCGCTTTTTTTTAACATGCAACTCACCTCAAACTCCCATTAGCTTCCCTAACTGTAGCTCACTCACTCTCCACTAGTCCATCGCTTTAAATCGCTCATACTCATCCACTCTCAGCTGCCTTTTCTCACTCATTCATCAGTACAACTTACTGTCATTATCTTTTGTTTCCCTCTGTCATTGCCTCCTTCACAGCCACAGCCACTTCGCTCCGTCCTACTACTACAGTCTCTTCTCACTATCACTCTCTCCATCTTGCACACTCTTACTGCTAATATCTCAATCCTTCCTTCCTTCCTACTGCTGCTCTTCTCGCTGTCACTGTCTCTCTCTTCCTCGTTGTCATTGTCATATACTCTGCCTCACATTATCACTGGCTGTCACCTACTTTCACTTTTCTGTTTATTCCTACCCCCTGGCATTATCTCTTACATTCTTTTCGTGGCACTGTTCTGTCACTGTCAACTATGCTCCACTGCCACAGTGTCCATGTCTTTCTCTCTCTGGCCATCGTCTCCTTTGCTCTTTCTATAATCCTAAGACTGTCTAAGATCTTACAGTATTTGTTACTTTTCCGCCTCTTTGCCATTGCCATTATCTTCCTCTCTTTCAGTATAAAAAGCGCCAGTACGTTCACAGGCCAAAATTTTTGGGAGAATATTAAAGGTAGAGAGGAATGTAAAATAAGGCAGCTAGTATCTCACTTTTCAGTCAGAGTCTTTTAAATAAACAGGAACATATTCGAATTAGGTGCATTTTTCCACTGGTTCCCTTCCTTTCCCAGCTGTAGCAGTGCTTGTAACTGATACGAAAAGAAAAAGCTGTTGGTCAGTAAAATTTAGATGGGTTAGTTGTGCGACGCGGAAATAACGCAAAAACAATTTTGCATCTCAGAGTGGATTTTACGTCTACAAGTAGGATAACTTTGAACTTTTATATCTCGGAAACGGATAAAAAGATGAAGATATTTTTCATGGAATCTTAGGAATATATCATAAAAATTTCAGCCATTTGCTCTCCATAGCCGTCTTGGAATACTGGGCTGGGCTTTGGTCCACTGGTGACAGGGAAAATAAAGGAAAAAACAGTTTTTGGTGTTTTCTGAGGAATCGCCGATGAACTAATGGTTCCTCTACAAGTCACATCAAATCCTTCGTACACCACATCAAATTCGAAAAGAACAAACCGACTTGCTCCATTTGTCGAAGCAACAGGGAGTGTTTGATATTCGTATTTGGCCCTGTACTGTAGCATAGTGACAGTAGAACGGTTCTTCTGCTGGGCACACAAATGGTCCCTAGCCAAAAGGCTATCCAAAACAATCATAACATTTTATCACAAACAGAGCCTGAGCTATGAGAAATCGAAAAACCGGTTTTTATGCACGGCGTTTTGGAACATACTAGGTACATATGCCGTTGCATGCATACTGATACGGTACGCTTTCCGATTTTGCAGTGATTAGCATTTTGAGGCTAGCGTCATAGAGGCAGAATTCAAGCACAGTATTTCAGTTTCCACTGTAGAATTCCCCACGCCCCAGTGCTCGTAATAATGGATGAAACTGCTTGGAAAACTGCGCATGTGTTAACGGGACGAAGCGAGCGACAATTTGCACCGATATCGTTTGCGGCGGATCGCTGCGATCCGTCTCTCGTGTGTACTGTTCACATCTAAGATTGTTGCTCTCAGTTAGTCGGCGTTATGATTGTGCGCAGTAGTGAAGCTCAACGACGAGTGTATTCAGAATTCAGAGAATAGACTGAGCATTGCACTGACTGATCTCGTATGATCAAAGATTTGTTTCACAACAAGGATTGCACTTATGCTCCTGGACTGATCGAGAGCTGGGACTCAACTTTTAACTTGTTACAAAATATGCTACTCCTGCACAACTCCTCTCTTTAATTCTCTTTACTGACAATAAATCATTTGATTGCTGATCTTCTCACTTCTGAATTGGCAGGAAGTGGAAGACTTCAGGCTTGTTGTATGACCACTCTAATCCATGCAAGTTATAAAAATGTGTGTCTGTACATATGTGTGTGCGTATGTTCCATATCTCCTTCTAAATAAATGCACAGATTTCAACTAATTTCGGTACACTTACCACTTACTGTCTGGAAATCTTCAGTGTGGGTGTCAGAACCACGGACAATCAATGTGGTGAGTGTAAAAAAGCAGTGTAGTCCACGTCGCGCGGATAACCATAATTTAGTCACCCAGTATTTGAAAATGGAAGACTTAGTGACTTACAACAAATTTTACATATAATTTCAAACTTTTACGAACCTTTTGCTCGCTGGCATCACTCACAAAAAGATGAAAGGAAAAAAATTTTTTCGTTTACAACATTTTCGCTGTTCGTGCAGTAAAACTGGCGCATGAAGCATGATGTTTTAATTTAGTATTTCTATACTTCTAACTTTATTCGCAACACATTTTTCTGACCGTATTCACATGCACCACTGAATTACCAGCAAAATTATAGCACCGTACGACGCATAGTTCAGGTGATATGACATCACGAACACAGATTCTTGAAAATCTTCTGTATTATGCAAGACGTTTAAATTTATTACTTAATTGCTACTTACTTTATTCCCAAAATTTCTCACAGGCAGTATCCATATACGCCACTGAATGTACCTACAAAAATGTGGCATATCATGACACATAGTTCAGGAGATAAACATTAAGGTGCTTGAAAATCAAACTACAGGGTGAAATTCGCTAGAAATACCGATGAAATATGTGTACAGTTATGTGTGAAATACGTCAGATATTTGTTAAATATATTTTACTTGTGCCTATGTGGACAAAGCCAAAAGCTCATGCTATACAACTGGGACAATTTCAGCGAAATTTGGTACACATATTAGTTACGACTGGAAAGAAATACTGTGAGGGTAAGAACGACGAGCCTCCTAATGGAGTGAGCGTGATCACATGGAGAGAGAAGTGGACAAACAGCAAGGGGGAAGGGGGAGAAAGATACGGGGGAGAAGGACATGGGCAGAGAGAGGGGGAGGAAACGATAGACAGAGAGAGGGGTGGGGGAGATGGACAGAGACAGAAAAGAGGAAGGGGTAGGCAGAGACAGGGAGAGGAAGAGATAGGCAGAGAGAGGGGGAGGAGGAGAGTAACAGAGAGAAGGAAGAAAGAAATGGACGAGTAAAGATAAGAGGAGGACATGGACTGAGAAAGTATATAGGAGGAGATGAACAGGAAGAGGGGTAGGAGAAGATGGACAGAGAGGGGTTGAAGGATGAGACAGATGGAGACAGGGGGAATGAGGTGGACTAATAGTAGACTGGAAAAAATGTATTCCCAGGAAATGCTGGGTACTTGTAACCGAACCCGCCTATTTCATGTGTGACGAACTCGCCTTTGCATTTTAAATGTCAGAATTGCGTGAAATAGAACTGCAGTTTTACATTACATGACAGGGAAACAAATGCTTTTTACCTACGAACGTGACAATATTTTGCACATATACCCGCCAATATTACTTGAAGTGAAATTAATAATGAGCAGAATAATTTTCGTATCTCTCCAAAAGTAAAAATACGGTGTTGGCCGCGCTACGGAAAGTCAACCAGGTTTATGACTCCATGTGCTTGCACCGTTATCCGCCGGGATCATCTCACGAAACAGAACTTTTCTCCTGCATTGCATGCGTGTCACTGGTCAGATAAATACGACTTTTACTTTGCACACTAGAGAATTTTGGGTGAAACTAAACAACATTACATCCTTTTTACTGACTTTAAGAACAATTTCTGACAAAAATTTTGACCCATGTTGCCTAGCAGAATACTATTATTAGTAAGATACCTATTTATGATTTAAACTTCATTTCAATGTGGACTATGGATGATGGGGCTCGTTTTTGAGGATTGGTACTCCACACAAGCTATTACAGGCACACCACTTTATATGGCATATCTGTATTTGGGCTTCTCTGCACCTCTTTAGCGAACAGTTTGTAGCTACTTAGCCTTACCTCATAACAGATGCACCGAAAGAAAACGGTATCTACGAAGAGTGCTTTGGTCACCGGCTTTGAAGGAGCAGTTGAAAAACTCTCTGTCGCTTACGTTTATGAATGTCTACGACGTAAATTTACGTTAATAACTTTTGTGGCAACAGTTTTATTTGGAAAAAAGATGTAGGCAGACTGAAATATTCTTACAGGGCTTAACGGGCGCCATTTTTACTTTGAATAATTAAGTAAAGCTAATATTCATCTAAAGCAAATTTAAAAAGACATCTGATAAAATTTACTTTACAATGACATATCAAACCGACCACACTTTATATTTCTTCAAAATAAAAGTAAACCATTATTCTTGGAAGTTACTTTTATACGGCACTGAAAGACTGCCGTAATACCAAAATTAACTAACTACAACCTTTAGCCTGTACAGAAAGACACAAAAGCTTTAGGTAAAAAAATGGACGAGAAACTTTGGATCGGTATATGACTTTGGGGCAATGATTCTAACAAATAATTTTAACAAAACTATATAAAAATTATGAAAACTATGGAGTTGACTGTAACATCTTGATACAGTGCTAAATGCGGTTAACACGAAAATGTCTTATTTTGTTGGTTGCAGTAGTATCGGTGTTGAAGTTGTTACTTGCTGTATAAAAATCTGGATAGGCTCTTCACGTTTCCAGGGATAGTATTAATTTATAACTACCATGCACATGCGGTAGCAATGATAAGTTGCTGCATTGTCGGTTTCACATTCCATCATATGAAAAAAATCGTATGTTCTTGCTTTCCGACACAAAATAAACTGGAGAAAATTTGAGGAAGTATAACCCACTGTCACCCACTGTGCTGTTTTAAGCAATTTCACTTTGAATTTTTAATTATTTAAGCTTCACACCGACAGACATGGCAAGCCGTGATACGTACATTGCCACGGATCGAGGGCAACTGCCTCTGGTTCTCCGTTGTTTCCCTCCCTTGCGCTGCTTGCGCCAAGGTCATCCACGAGACTGGCGGTCGAAAAACCATAGTGGATTCCCTACCTTTATGATTTAAATTTGTATAAATGAACTAAATGTTCTAATACCCTTAGAATTTTGCAGTCAGTACATTTATAAATTACATTCATTTCCATATTTCATTTTCTCTTGAATTATGATGTTGTCGTCCACCTGCTTAGCGGTCCCGGGTTTGATTCCCGGCTGGGTTGGAGGTTTTATCCGCTGAGGGACTGGGTGTTATGTTGTCTTCATCATCATTTCATCCTCATCACCGGTGCGCAAGCCGCCAAGCGTGGCGTCCAATGGAATAAGACTTGCACTTGGCGGCCGAACTTCCCCGAGGAGTGACCTCCCGGCCAACGATGCCATACGCTCATTTCCATTTTTTTTGTGATGTTGTCACAAAATACGCTATCTTTCCAACGAAATTTTTTCACAGAAATAACACATTTACATCTTAACATAGTTACAGATGTTTCCTTAACATTTACCTTTAGTATAAGATCGATAAATTTACTGAGGCGATTTTCATTCGATACTGTTTAAACAAAATAAAAAAAAATTGATATTTCAATTTCAATTTAATTGTATCATCACCTACTCAGCTAGTAATAATAATAGCAATAATAGTGTGTGCACCTCTACAATAGCTCTTATGTAGCTACAGTTGTCTCGTTCCGTCAAGTAGTTCATGTGTTGGTTTTGAAGCAAGCAGTGAAGCAATTACTGGTCTACTGCAGGAGCCATCCACAACTTGGAGACACATTTTCATGAGACATTTAGCGTTTGTTACATATATGATTTCCTTCACAGTCGTAAATGTTTGGTACATTGCTCAAAGTATTTGTGTGGTGGATGGAGTATGTAAGGAAATTATAACCCGCATCGCGTAGTGTCACGTATTTGTGCTAGCAATGAACAAAAAGGTTATTACTGATAACTCATATAACCAATATTAGACCAATATTAGAGTTTTACATAGCAGTGACAATAGTAATGCTATTTTAAAAGCAATTTAGTTTCGTGACTGGAAGACAAAGCTTTTTGGTTTTTAACCCTCAGAAAATTTCATTTTAAGCCTCAGGGGTTTATTACCTCCAGAATGGGAACAACATTACAGAAATGATTAGTACGATGTTCTAAGTACGCTCTTCATTACAAGGAATAATGAGCATTTAGCTCCAGTTCTGGTACAAGTATAACCTACCCTGTCTATGATTTTAAGTCCACTCACAAGTCTTTCTCTCCTCAAGTAAACACTGTCCAATGTGGCTGGTGCAGTACCGACGCGGCGTGACGTTGGTGGCTGTGGTGACTGTTATAGGTGTAGAGAGCTGAGTTAGTTCCACTCTGCGACTACAGTTCAAGACTCCTGCTGAAGAACTGTTTTCCTCAGCCTCGAAACGCGAGTGAAATAACTGCGATGAGAGATATAGTGATTCGGCAGTATTTTTTGTTAACGTTGAGTGATTTCACACTTCCACTTCGCTGGTTTCTCGTGCGGACTGATTCCACACTTCTATCTGATTGGCTGCACTTGTTAGAAATGCGCTAAGTAGTGCAGCCACCGCCAGTGATTTCCGTTAAACACTGCCGAGGACTGTCGTGCAGACTTCGCCTTGACGTTCTGACCGTCCTGCCAGCACTGGTGATTGAGGGGCGGGCAAGACGGCAGCGGTTGTGGTGCAGGTCACAACCATCATATAAGGACTGATCAGAATGTTTCTGTTTGAAGGCGTTGCTGTAGCGTATATGTGTTACAGTGAAAGTGGAAGTTTGAGGCGAAGTATACCATCACTGGTGATAGTGCACCTTCACTGACCCATTTAGTGAAAGTGGATTACTGATTCCACTTCTGTCAAACAATACACTTTGACTAGGGTTAGTGCTCTATCACTAGTGAATGTAAATCGTCACTGCCGAGAGGTAAGGAATGTGAACCATGGCTGTAATAACAAAACAGTCGTACTTCGAAAGTAGTCACATTATGTAAAATTCATCTACTGCAGCAAAGACGTGCACCACGGCTCTCTGAGTTGCACAACACATTTTTGTATTCGCAGAAGCATCTCAGAGAGTGACATTTCTACTGACAGTTGCATTTGGAGAACTATGGCCGCTTCCCATCGCTTGAGACGTCGCAACTATCCTCAGGGCAACAGTTTCCTGTGATGAAACTTCCTCCTCTGAGATTATTCTTAGAGGGAAAGTACTGTACTGGGACCTGAAACAAAATGTTGTAGTTGTAGCCGCAGTGGCATATCGCATCGTCCCTTCCATAATTATTTAAAAACAGACAATTTATTAGCGTGCGAGTAGTTGGCGCAGCGCACCATCTCTCGTCCCGGTTCGGTAGAAGCCATCGGCCGTTGTCTCGAGGACGACACTCAAGATCGACCTAGCATCTCCTCTTCCTCTATCGAAGTCGGGAACTGGAACTCTCACAGTACAGCCTTTTCCACTGTTGGAAAACAGCGACCTGAACACGCCGTATTCTTTCCGCTTGTTATTCTAAGCACTTGTACGCTTCAGTCCTGTGTTTTTTTAATAGCACGAGCTGAATAGTCTAAATCAGTCAGGCAGTGGTCATTATTGTCAGGAATACTTTCTTTCTCTCTGTTCTCAACCTCTGTTCCTTTGGGTATGTTATCCTCTTGGAATGGAGATTTACTGTGGCTATTATCCTGCAACGTTTCAGTTCCTGTCTCAATGCAAACACCCACTTGATTTATTATATTTTCAAGGTCATACTCAGAGTGAAAGTTCATCAGTGCTTCAGGAGGTAAACTTGTTGAACACAAACCATGTTTAGGAGGGCAGCCAAACATCGATTCGTGCGGAGATCTTTTAATTCCAAAATGTGCAGCGCTATTCTCCATTAGCTGTACAAATCTTAATGCACGGCCCCACTCAGCAGTGTTGTGCTCCTGCATTCATGTAGTTAACATATTTTATATGTCTTGAATTGCCCGCTTTACGTTGCCTTGGCTCAGACTGTGTCTATGTTAGTCGTTGAAAATCTTAAATTTGAGCCTAGTTCAGTTAAGCTGCTCATTATTTTGCTAACGAACTCTCTACCATTGTCAGACTACAATACTGAGGGAGCGCCTAACAATGTAAAAATGTCAATAATGTTATCGCATACGTCTTCAGCTCTTGGACTTCAGTGGCCTGAGAACAACGAATTTAGTCACGTGCTCCTGATAAACCATTACGAACTTATGATCTCCATGTGGTTGCGATTGGAAGTCGATGAGATCAACTTGACATCTGGAATTTAGCTCCTTGAACAGCATTGGCTTCACTACTATTCATTTTTCTGACCGTTTTACTTTTGTAAACAAGGCTCACACAAACTAAGATAAATTTGGACATCTCTGTATGTTATATTACAGAACTTTGACGTCAAGCATTTCATCATTCGGTCGCGTCCACCGTGGCCAGTTATTACATGAGCATCATGCAGAGTGTCATACAGTTCCTCGTCATGAACATAGTATTTAATATTACCTTCTTGAGTTACAGCTTTTATTAATTTGGTTACTCCAGTAACTTCCAGCACTTCATATCTCTTCATAAACTTGGAGTCGTTGCCGTCCCTTTTTAGTCCAGATTTTAGTGATTTAGCCTTACTGATAACTGAATCGTACTTCTCTGTCCATGAAGACAGAATTGTAACTGAGATTTCCCCGTTCCACTCTAAGATGTTCGTAGAACTTCACTGATTCAACCATAGCTGTACTGATGTGAACCGTAACTGTACTACTGTGAACCATAGCTTCACCGCTGTATAACATAACAGTAACGAGCTGGCAACAACTGCATTCATGCTGATACGTGGTAGCGTTGTTGGACGCACCGTTAATAACCCGGGAGCAGCGATGGTACACCTACACTAGTGGACAGTATGCTACTGTAACTTTCCCTAGCCGAGTACAGTGATGGATCACCTTCACTAGTGGATGTGATTTTTTCAGTTTATGGTAAGCTTTCACTGATGATTTTAGTGGTAGCGTAAATCCGCTAGGGAAGGTTTACATTCCATAATCTTCCACTTCCACTATAATATAAGCATCGAATCCCGACTCCGATCTGCTTATGCGAGCATCGACATGAAGGCAAGGGATTAGAGTGGCATTCGTGCGTTTCCAACGTGCGTGCGGTCGCCGAAGGACAAACATCCATCAGATAACGAAGAGTACTTGTGGGGCAGGATGTCTGTCCAAAAACATCCCAGTGCAACTGCTTCACGATGACGCATGGCCCCACATCGCCAATGTCGTAACGCCAAAGTTCCGCCACCTCAAGTGGGAGACTCTGGAGAACCCGCCCTATAGTACTGATCTCTCACCATGTGATTAAGACGTCTTTGGTCCCTTGAAAAAGGCCCTGAAGGGTCGAAGGTTGCTTCAATGCTGAAGGCGAATTTGCCTGATTGGCATATTGATTCTGATCGGTACGGTCTTCGGACGGAAACTGTTTCATTGCTCTTTATGATATGGTGGATGTGGCAGACAGTCAGAGGACAATTAAGCTGAAACAAAGTCAGATCCCAACGATAGCCTTAGACCTCTTCCCATTGCATTTTTAGTGAAAGAATAATTTTTAATACACATATCAAAAAAAGTTTAGCATCACCTCGATACCGAGAGTTCCAGAACCCGTAGAGAAAACTGGAATAGAGATCAACATAAACATCATTTTCGCCCTTTTTATTTCTCATGTAAACCACACATTGCATGCTGTACCACCATACAGCGAGAACTTCAGAGGTGATAGTCCAGGTTGCTGTACACACCGGTACCTCTAATAGCAGTAGCAAGTCCTCTTGGATTGATGGATGCCTGTATACTTCGTGGCATACTATCCACAAGTTTATCAAGGCACTGTTGGTCGACATTGTCCCACTCCTCAACGGCGATTTGGCGTAGATCCCTCAGAGTAGTTGGTGGGTCGTCGTCCATAAACAACCATTTTCAACCTATCCCAGGCAAGTTCGATAGGGTTCATGTCTGGAGAACATGCTGGCCACTCTAATCGAGCGATGTCGTTATCCTGAAGGAAGTCATTCACAAGATGTGCACGATGGGGGCGCGAATTGTCGTCCACTATCGGTCGGAGGATTCACGTATCGTACAGCCGTTACGGCGCCTTCCATGGTCATCAGCGGCGTACGTCGGCCCCACATAATGCCACCCCAAGCCATAATCCATAGGTAGCGGTCATTCACTGCATTAGTAGCCCTTGGGCGACCTGAGCGACACATGTCATCGACAGTTCCTGTCTATCTGTATCTGCTCTACGTCCGAACAACATCGCTTTGGTTCACTCCGAGACGCCTGGACACATCCCTTATTGAGAGCCCTTCCTGGCACAAAGTAACAATGCGGACGCGATCGAGCCACAGTATTGACCCTCCAGGCACGGTTGGACTACAGCCAACACGAGTCGTGTACCTCCTTACTGGTGGAATGGCTGCAACTGATCGGCTGTCGGACCCCCTCCGCCGAATAGGTGCTGCTCATGTACGGTTGTTTACATCTTTGGGCGGGTTCAGTGACATCTTTGAACAGTCAAAGGGACTGTGCCTGTGATGCAATATCCACAGTCAACGTTTATCTTCAGGAGTTCTGGGAACCGGGTGACGCAAAACTTTTTTTGATGTGTGTAGTTTTTCATGGTCTAATAAGCCAATTAACTTATAAAATTGTAATTAATTCCCCATTTTCTTAAAAAAAGTGTGTAGGGTGGAAAAGGCTATAGCACTATTATGTTCTTGTTGCTTGCTTTACCACTATCAGTGGATTCTACGACTATCAATCTACAGAAAGATTTCGCTGCACCGCTATACACACAGACATCGAAACCTGGTGATTGTCTTGTACTACCTGACTAACCATTGACGATCCTGCGTGAATTAGTGTTGTGTTTTGTCTCTGATATTGTATGGCTTGCCCTGCAGTGGAGCTTTATTGTACTTTGTACCTCAGTGTCAGCGAGTCATTGTAATTCTGGCAGTGGGAGGCTCAATGCAAGACTCCTAATTTATATGTCACTTTCAAGTGACAACTGCCTACTATTCCATTCCACAGTGTATTCGGCCACAGAGTACATGGATAACGGGTGAGGTGAATTTAGTCTCGCAGTTCATTACGTAACATTTATAAAGTTTGATTGTCTTGCTCGCTTTTACGTTCTTTGGCTGTTTTTGTGATGTGTCCGAAGAATGATCTCACATGTGAATCTTGGCACTTCAGGACGGAAGCACAAGTAAGGGCAGCAACGAATGAGAGATGTCGGCGTAGATGCGGCCTCAAGAGGTTCCATACGCTGCCGCTGCGCGAATAGTAATTACGTCAGAGCGAGCTGCTGCTCGCGCCAACTCGTAATCATCGCTTACGATGCATCATGTGAAAAGAATAGCGTACAGTGACAGTAAATGGAAATGCCGTGTGGCTAGAGCCTCCCATCGGGTCGACCGTTCGCCTGGTGCAAGTCTTTCGAGTTGACGCCACTTCGGTGACTTGCGTGTCGATTGGGATGAAATGATGATGATAAGGACCACACAACACCTAGTCCCTGAGCGGAGAATATCTCACACCCAGCCGGGATTGGAACCCGGGCCGTTAGGTATGACATTCCGTCGCGCTGACCACTCAGCTACCAGGGGCGGACGCAGTGACAGTAATAATCACACATACATTCCAGCAGACATGAAGTATTTCCAAGTTAAATATTTCATATTGATGAAAGTTTAGTACAGTAATGTAATATACGTGCGTTGTAGTATTTGCTCTACGGCGTCAGGAATTAGATCTACGCTTACTAGGACCCACTGCAGTGCCGACGAGAATGTCTCAAGCGTTTTTTTGTCAGGAACTAAGGTTTTCACTTCTTGGAGACAGTATCCAATTTTATTTAACAGCTTGCTTCCTGTCAGATGAAACCCTTTCATTACGACAAGAGAAATTAATAAATCACATTTAATTTACAGCATTGTGGGTATTAGTTACAGAACCCGGTGTAAGGCTTAACATAATAGGATTATCTTATCAGATCGAATCCTCTTACCTCTTCTGCTTGACTATTATGTACTAATTAGATGGCGCTCATTGAGAGGATTTTCTAACGAACTTATTATGCTGCAACGTAATCCTCTTAGCTCATAGCTTCCATTTCTGTTTGCCATATATGCGTATGATTTCTCTTGTTGTCAAACAAAATATATTTCTATACTTTACTTCTGTATAGTCAGCTGAGTTGTTACTTTCATTTCGCACAGAATGGAATCAACAACTCGGATGAGCCCAGAAGAACACTAATAACCAATCAAGCACACCAAAAGTACCTGGGAGATCAAATCAGAAATGGATCACATAAACTTGCAGATGTGAGATGAATGATCGTTATTTGGGTTCTTCGGCGGCCTGGTGCAAGTCTTTCTCTTTGACGCCCTTTGGAGACTTGCGTCTGGATGACTCGGGTCGTCAACACAAGGACCCAGTTTCCGAGCGGAGAGCCACCGACTCACCCGGGAGCCGAACCCGAGACCCGACGATCTAAAGGTAGAGGCGCCGACTATTAGACAGCGACCTGAGAGCTCTTACGTATTAAGACATTTTGTAGGCAGTTCGATCCGCACTCATAGTGCGGTACGTCAGTATCATATAAATGAGATGAAATCTACTAATTGATTTATTCACAATTAAGGAAATGCAATCCTGAAACAAAGGAAGTAGGTTAGAGTACACTTGTGCGCCCACTGCTTGAATACTGCTCACCAGTGTGGGATCCGTACCAAATAGGGTTGATAGAAGAGATAGAGGAGATCCAACGGAGAGCAGCGCTTCGTTACAGGATCATTTAGTAATTGCGAAAGCGTTACGGAGATGATAGATAAACTCAAGTGGAAGACTCTGCAGGAGAGACGCTCTGTAGCTCGATACGGGCTTTTGTTGAAGTTTCGAGAACATACCTTCACCGAGGATTCAAGCAGTAAGTATATTGCTCTCTCCTACGTATATCTCGCGAAGAGACCATGAGGATAAAATCAGAGAGATTAGAGCCCACACAGAGGCATACAGACAATCCTTCTTTCCACGAGCAATACGAGACTGGAATAGAAAGGAGAACCGATAGAGGTACTCAAGGTACCCTCCGCCACACACCGTCAGGTAGCTTGCGGAGTATGGATGTAGATGTAGATGTAGATGAACTGAACAAGCGACATCAGCTTTCATATCACCCGTCGTCAACAGCCACCGACACTTTCATGGACCGACCACACAGAGAAGGTTATCACGCCTTCTTAGCTATAGGCGAATCTTATACATTGTATGGTCTCGGTCCATTAAGCTAAAGTTTCGTATTGAGCTGCGTTGACCGTCCTGAGAGGTCCTCCTGGTTTGGCTGACTATTGCCGTGTGACGGGCACGCCGTCGTAGAGCGACATGAACACTGTCAGGGGCGTAGTAGACTTTTATACGTGGTCGCTAGAGATGATGCCTGGCGTTAGTAATTACATTTTGCCTATTTAACATGTTATAACACGGAAACTAATGACTGCACGTGTACCAAACGTGGTAGCAATAATGTCCAGAGTATGGGATGCATGATTTCCATGAGTCAAAGTGCCATGGTCCAGTTCCGACTATAGCCATCAGGTGCCATGATCAGTCATCGTGAACCATAGTCTCACACACCTGACTAGTCGCAGTGCACTTGTTGACACGTCAGCATGACCTTCGAAGAAAGGAGCAAGGCGTTATTGAGGAATCTCTATTATCAAGACAACAGTAATGCTGCAGCTGCACTTCGAGAATATCGCCGTCTGAAACAATTACGGAGGGGTCCTTTAATCTTCACCTGCTGTGTGGAGTATGTCGAAGAATTCGAATCAAATGGAGAACTAGGCGTCGCTCCGGTCGGTTGCTCAAAAGGTAGTTGATGAAATCGCTGTTGCTACGGTAGACAATGCTGCGCGTAGTTCAGGCAGTGGAGTGCTATGTCACGACAGTTGCACATGCCGTGGTCCACTGAACGGAAGATGCTTCGAGTCATTCTCAAATGGTACCAGCACAAGATAAATATGACACAGCAGCTTACACAAAAGGGCACACGGGGTTCGCTGGCTCGAGAGAGGAGGCACGAAGTTTGAAGATAAGCAGTAGCAACAAGAGGTGGTCACGAGGTCCGAGCGGCCAAAGCCATGAGCTCCGCAAGGAGGACCTGCGCAGAGCGACGACATTGCAGTACTACGCTGGGGTCAGCGTCGACTACAAGCAGTAGGCCGACATTCCGTCAGTTGGTTGGCAACATTCGTGTTGGACGACCGCTCGTGACCTGGCTGCCATCTTCTACCTGGCTTCCATCCTCACCACTCAGTAACCGCTGCGACGCACCGTGGATCCATGCTGATGAAGGGGAGTAACGTTCTATAATCCTCATGGTGGATTGTTTCTTTGTCTACCTGCCATTCTTATTATTTTCTGGTTTGTACTCGATTCTCAGAGTTTTTCTCGGTCGGCTCTTTGGTCATAAATATAGGCCGTAGTATTGTACTAAGACATTATTTGTCGTTTGAAAATTTGTCCCACTATTATATTGTTTTACCTTTCTGGTTTGTACCCGATCATTAATGCTCTAATTAATCAGCTCTTGGCACAGGTTGCCATTAAACAAAAGAGCGACTTTGCCGTTAGAATCAGCTGTTATCCGGTTCAGTTCTTTGATTGTAATTGCATTTCCCAGTCATTAGTTATAATCTTAACAACCTGTTGTGCTAAGCTGTTAGTTTCCGTGTCTGAAAGACTGGGTAATTATTGGTGTATTTTAGATTTATCTTCTGGTTCCGTCGAATGAGTTCTCTTGTAAAAAGTGTTCACAAGTGATCTTTTACGACGTTCCTTCAGAGCGGTCCTAATAACAGACAATCAGTTTAACGATGAAAATATTAACAGCCAATTGTCACCACGGCTTTAGTCAGTTGTCAGAAGGGACGGGGTGGGGTCCAGTCACACATTGGTCGCCGATTAAAATTAAGAGGTTGGTTGCTTTGAAGTAAGCCTTATCATTGTCATATTGTTTACTAATCTGTTTAACCTTTAAGCATAGGTCCGCATCTTCAACAAGAACCTTTCAACATACAGCTTTCAAATTAATAGTTAAGTCATTTGTTTTGAGTAATTGAATCACTCTCGTCATCAGTGGTGTTTATATAGCTTTCACGTGTTGCAGAAGGGAAGTTAATAAGACGGACTGTGTCCAGCGCGGTAGTAAACACTGCTGTTTCACCCGATAATGGGCTGGCTGCAGGTCCTGCCGTCTTGTAATCATTGTCATAGTTCTTGCTGTTATTCAATAGAGCAGTTCAGATTTCTTTTGTAAGGATTAAAAGCTTATTCAGCTTAAGGTTTAAAGTCGAAAGATTTATGCAAATTTGTTCATTTTGTTAAAGCGAATTTTATGGTTAAATGCTACGATTATCTGTAAGACACATTTTATATATTGTTAAAGAAACAAGCTGTGTGAAAAGAAAGTTATACTGGTGGGTCCTCCCTTCCACGTTTTCCTTACTTCCAGTAGGTACCACGTATCATTAATAGCAGAGCATGGTTTTCGACCCTTCAGCTTGGGGTTGTCTCGATTTTCATTTCACGCAACCTGCTTCAGTTTAAATTTTGTGCGTTATTATTTTGGGACATTTTTCTAATTATTCTGTTTCGTCCACATCCACATCATGGATCCACGTTAGTATTCCGGTGTTTCGTACCTAAAACTGGATCAGCTCGAGTATGAACTGAGGATTAGGCAACAAAATGTTCACAGTACGGAGGGGGAGCTGGCATCCAGACTACGGGCAGCGTTGTCAACACCACTCTCCATTTCTGTCAGCACGGTTGGCGATGTGAGCCAGAATTTACAGACTATTACGGTAGCATTGAATAAGCTGCAAGAAAATCTCTCCTTTCTCGAAAATAATCAGCCAACGGTGAGGCAGATGAACTGCATTCGTGCACAATTATTCCACATGGGCAATAAAGGATCTTGAGATTCTAGAACCGAGCTCTGAGCAGTTAACAAGTGTCATTCAGTTAAATAATCTTTTGTTTAATTTGAAAATCCAAACTGCAGCTTTAGAATTAGAAAGTGGTACTGACCAAATAATTTAGAATGTGTTTCTGACAATCCAGTAGCCGAATGTCGACCCGTCGCCCTAGGTTTAAATGAACGGTCTGGGGAATATTTTGGGCGCCTCCCTAACCCCATGATGTGTCTCTTAAATCGTATTAGGGAACTGTCAATTGAAACCTTAGAAAATATACAACAGGTATTGTGGCTGCTAGTTAAGTTTGAGTTGCATGCTGACGCATTAAGGATCCCCCATCACGTAGTACTTATCGCAAATCTACCCGCTAGCACGCGGTAGCTTAAGTAATCTGCTGTCCGAAACCTTACAGCAGAGTAAGACGATCGGGCAATAGAGGCAATCGGTTGTGGAGATTATCAGACCGTATGCGCAAAGAGCTAGAGTGTAGATATTATTGGCGCGTGCAGGAATCCCTCGAGTCGTCGTTTGAAAATGTAGAGCGGTTTCGTGAGGCAGTATCGGCACTATGTATGGATGTTCCCGAGGCGAATTTAGTTGCTAATATCTTGGAAGGTATTCGGCCTGAACATAGGTCTAGGATCGCACTCTTTCCTCATCCGGTCACTCTTCGTGAGTTAGAGAACCTAGTTAATTCTGTTATGAAATTGTCTTTTGCCGACAACCAGCGAAATGAGCTAACGGGGGCACATCAAGACCT
This sequence comes from Schistocerca piceifrons, assembly GCF_021461385.2. NCBI lineage: Eukaryota > Metazoa > Arthropoda > Insecta > Orthoptera > Acrididae > Schistocerca > Schistocerca piceifrons. Next base: position 283,138,731 of record NC_060145.1, on the reverse strand, counting down.
ATCTCCGGTCCAGAAGGATGCATAACAGGTAGAGCGCGCGGCTCTAGGAAGTCAGGGGCTTGTTTTAGATGTGGCTAACTTCACCATTTAGTACGAGGATGCCCGGTTCCAAGGACGCCTCGTGCTGAGAAATGACGCCACGTGGGGGCGGGGTCGCTACCTCAAAGACAGGGGTGGTGTAGTCGTATACAGGGAGCCACTACGCGTATCTTCCCGTTTATTTGTGCGGCTATAGGGCTTGAACCGTTGTGTGAGTTACTAGATTCAGGCAGCTCAGTGTCACTCCTTAATTACGAGTGATATATTGAATATGGACCTTTATGTAGATTATATCCAGTACGCCCCTTGATTGAGAGATGTCGGGTGGCCAATGGACAAGAGTTACCTCTGTGCTGGGAAGTGCGGGGAAATCTTTCCGTGAGTGAATTTTCATGGCTTGTCAAGTTCTTATTAGTTAAGGGACTAGTGGCTGACTTAATTCTAGTGCATGATTTCATCCGTGAGGCCGGTATGGGTTAGATTTTGGTGCCCGGACGTTTTATTTCAAATTTTCCCCCTTGCTTGGGGTAGACCAACTCTCGAGTCAACAAGGGAAAGAGTTAAGTGAACTTTTGGTGGAATTTCCTGACGTACTTTGTAATTGGTTGGGAGTCACAGACGTCAGTAGGTACCATATTCGTGTCATGGAAGACGTGCCGGTTCCTCAGTCTCCATATCGTCTGTCACCACTTAAGATAAAGATATTGCGGCACAAAATGACGAAGTCATAAGACCGTCCACCTCTCCCTATACTTCCCCCATTTTCTTAGTACCTAAAAATCAGGGGCAGGATTTCCGACCTGTGGTTGATTACAGGTTGCTCATTAAAAATGTGATCATGGGTGGCTGCCACAGTCTGATCTCCACAAGTGTTTCACCTAGTGTTCTGGTGCACCTTGGTTTACGGTCCTGGATCTTAATCAGGCTTATTTTCAGATACCCTTAACGGAGGAATCCAAGTATCTCACCGCCTTCGCCACGGGTTGGAATTTATGAGAGTTAATCCGGGTTCCGTTTGATTTGTCAACCGAGGCAGCAGTTGTAACCCGTTTATTGGATAAAATTTAGGTGATTTTAAGTTTAATTGTGTCTTCAATTATTTGGACGATGATCATATTTAGTGCCTCCTTTGAAGAGCATTTAGAGCAAGTCCGGAGGGCTGACTCTGAAACCCTCAAATATAACCTTGGATAAGCGCCAGGCGTCATTTTTGGGTCACTTGGTGACCGGGGACGGAACTTGAATGGATTAGGAGGTTATCTGATTTGTACGGATGGATAATTATTTCTGCAGATTTATCCCAAAACTTTGCATAATTTTGCAACTCCGTTAAATTTGATACGCAGAAATAATGAGAAATTCGTTTGGGCTGAAAGTCAGCAGGCAGCCTTTGAAGGAATTAAAACTGCAATTGTCAGCCCACCGGTTTCAGCAGTACCTGACTTTAAGAAAAGATTTGTGGTCCAGACTGATGCTTGCTGTACTTGTGCGGTGGCAGTTCTTTTACAGGAAGGTCAAGATCAGACTTCCTGGGATAAAGGCTTAAGGAAGCTTGCCCCGCGTTTCCTAGGTCAATATTCCATAGTCAAAATTTTAATCCCAGGCAGTCTTTTGGACAGGGACCTGGGAAAGGGGAAGCTCATAAGGGTTCATCTCAGTCAGATTAGACAATCCAGCGGAGTGAGGAGTTCTTAGTCATGGGGGAGGTTTGTTCAGGTTTGAGAGGGAAAGGTTGAGCTATGGCGCCATTGAATTAGTAGACTGTTCTCTCTGGCGTTAGTGGCTCAGGTATAGTATCGACTATACCTCTTGCGGCCCAATTGCCAGTGTCTATGAGGAAGAGTTGGTCTCTGTGGGTTGTGTCGTTAGAAGGTCTTTGCTTGCCGATATACATACGGGGTTCGCTGGCCCGAGAGAGGAGGCACGAAGTTTGGGGATTGGCGTTAGCTTCGCGACAAGACGTGGTCACGAGGTCCGAGTGGCTGAAGCCACGACCTGCGCAAGGAAGGCCTGTGCAGAGCGAAGACACCGCAGTACTTCACCAGAGTCAGCGTCGACTACAAGTAGCAGGCCGACATTCCGTCTGTTGGTTGGCAACATTCGACCGCTCATGGCCTGGCAGCCCAAATCTACCTGGCTTTCATCGGCACCACTTAATAACCGCTGCTACGAACAATGGATCCATGGAACTGCTTGCTGATAAAGGAGAGTAGCGTTCTATAAGCCTCATGGTGATTTGTTTGTATGTCTACCTGCCCTTCTTATTATTTTCTGCTTTGTACCCGATCCTCAGAGTTTTTCTCGAACGGCTCTTTAGTCGCTAATACAGGCCGTAGTACTGTTCTGAGACACTAGCTGTCGTTTGAAAATTTGTCGTGCCATTATATTGCCTTTCCTTTCTGATTTGTACTCGATCATTAATGTTCTAAATACAGCCGGAACTATTCCACTAAGGCACAGGTTCTCGTTAAACAAAAGAGCGACTTTGTCGTTAGAGTTAGCTCTAAAACTGGTTCAATTCATTGATTGTAGTTGCATTTCTCAGTCATTAGCTATAATTTGAACAGCTTGTTGTACTAAGGTCTTCGTTTTCGTTTTTGAAATACTGAGTGTACTTTACATTTATATTGTGGTTCTGTCGAGTGAATTCTCTTGTAAAAAGGGTTCACAAGTGATGTTTAAGACGTTCCTTCAGAGCGATCTTAATAACTGACAATCAGTTTAACCTTGAAAATATTAACAGTCAGCTGTCACCAGGGCTTTAGTCAATTGTCAGAAGGGACGGGTTGGGATCCAGTCACGGCTTGGCTGCCGACTGAAATTAAGAGGTTGGTTGCTTTGAAGTGAGCCTTATCATTGTCATATTGTATGCTAATCTGATAAACTTTAAACACAGGGGCGCATCTTAACCCCGAACCTATCGACATACAGCTTTCAAATTAAAAGTTAAGTCATTTGTTTTGAGTAATTGAATCACTCTTGTCATCAGTGGTGCTTACATAGTTTTCATGTCTTGCAGAAGGGCAGTAAATAAGACAGACTGTCCAGCGAGGTAGTAGACACCGCTGTTTCACTCGATAATGAGCAGTCTGCAGGTCCGGCCGTCCTATAATCATTGTCATATTGTATGCTGTTTTGCAATACAGCACTTCAGATTTATTTTGCAAAGATTAAAAGCTTATTGAACTTAAGGTCAAAAGAATTTTGCAAATTTGTTCATTTTGTTAACGCAATTTTATGGTTAAATGATTCGATTATCTGTAAGACACAGTTTATGCACTCCTGGAAATGGAAGAAAGAACACATTGACACCGGTGTGTCAGACCCACCATACTTGCTCCGGACACTGCGAGAGGGCTGTACAAGCAATGATCACACGCACGGCACAGCGGACACACCAGGAACCGCGGTGTTGGCCGTCGAATGGCGCTAGCTGCGCAACATTTGTGCACCGCCGCCGTCAGTGTCAGCCAGTTTGCCGTGGCATACGGAGCTCCATCGCAGTCTTTAACACTGGTAGCATGCCGCGACAGCGTGGACGTGAACCGTATGTGCAGTTGACGGACTTTGAGCGAAGGCGTATAGTGGGCATGCGGGAGGCCGGGTGGACGTACCGCCGAATTGCTCAACACGTGGGGCGTGAGGTCTCCACAGTACATCGATGTTGTCGCCAGTGGTCGGCGGAAGGTGCACGTGCCCGTCGACCTGGGACCGGACCGCAGCGACGCACGGATGCACGCCAAGACCGTAGGATCCTACGCAGTGCCGTAGGGGACCCCACCGCCACTTCCCAGCAAATTAGGGACACTGTTGCTCCTGGGGTATCGGCGAGGACCATTCGCAACCGTCTCCATGAAGCTGGGCTACGGTCCCGCACACCGTTAGGCCGTCTTCCGCTCACGCCCCAACATCGTGCAGCCCGCCTCCAGTGGTGTCGCGACAGGCGTGAATGGAGGGACGAATGGAGACGTGTCGTCTTCAGCGATGAGAGTCGCTTCTGCCTTGGTGCCAATGATGGTCGTATGCGTGTTTGGCGCCGTGCAGGTGAGCACCACAATCGGGACTGCATACGACCGAGGCACACAGGGCCAACACCCGGCATCATGGTGTGGGGAGCGATCTCCTACACTGGCCGTACACCACTGGTGATCGTCGAGGGGACACTGAATAGTGCACGGTACATCCAAAGCGTCATCGAACCCATCGTTCTACCATTCCTAGACCGGCAAGGGAACTTGCTGTTCCAACAGGACAATGCACGTCCGCATGTATCCCGTGCCACCCAACGTGCTCTAGAAGGTGTAAGTCAACTACCCTGGCCAGCAAGATCTCCGGATCTGTCCCCCATTGAGCATGTTTGGGACTGGATGAAGCGTCGTCTCACGCAGTCTGCACATCCAGCACGAACGCTGGTCCAACTGAGGCGCCACGTGGAAATGGCATGGCAAGCCGTTCCACAGGACTACATCCAGCATCTCTACGATCGTCTCCATGGGAGAATAGCAGCCTGCATTGCTGTGAAAGGTGGATATACACTGTACTAGTGTCGACATTGTGCATGCTCTGTTGCCTGTGTCTATGTGCCTGTGGTTCTGTCAGTGTGATCATGTGATGTATCTGACCCCAGGAATGTGTCAATAAAGTTTCCCCTTCCTGGGACAATGAATTCACGGTGTTCTTATTTCAATTTCCAGGTGTGTATATTACGTGCTCAAAAGTATCAGGACATCTGGCTGAAAATGACTTACAAGTTCGTGGCACCCCCCATCAGTAATGCTGAAATTCAGTATGGTGTTGGTCCACTCTTAGCCTTCCACTCTCGCAGGCATACGCTCAATCAGGTGCTGGAAGGTTTCTTAGGGAATGGCAGCCCATTCCTCAAGAGGAGCTGCACTGAGGAGAGGTATCAAAGTCAGACGGTGAGGCCTGGCACGAAGTGGGCTTCCAAAACACGCCAAAGGTGTTGTGTAGCATGCTGGTTAAGATTGTGCAGGCCAGACCATTACAGGGACGTTATTGTCATGTAACCACTCCGCCGCAGGCTGTGCATTATGAACAGGTGCTCGATCATGTTGAAAGATGCAACTGTCGTCCCCGAATTGCTCTTCGACAGTGGAAAGCAAGAAGGTGCTTAAAACATAAGTGTAGGCCTGTGCTGTGATAGTGCCATGCAAATCAAGGGGTTTATGCTCATCCATGAAAAACAAGCACACACCATAACACCATCGCTTCCGAATTTTGCTGTTGGCACCACACACGCTGGCAGATGACGTTCACACGGCATTCGCCATACCCACACCCTGCCATCGGATAGCCACATCATGCACCGTGATTCATCACTTCACACAACGTATTTTCACTATTCAATCGTCCAATGTTTACGCTCCTTACACCAAGCGAGGAGGCGTTTGACATTTACGGGCATGATGTGTGGCTTATGAGCAGCCGCTCGACCATGAAATCCAAGTTTTCTCATCTCCTGCCTGACTGTCATAGTACATGCAGTGGATCCAGATGCAGCTTGGAATTCCTGTGTGATGGTCTGGATAGATGTCTGCCTATTACACATTACGACCCTCTTCAACTGTCGGCGGTCTCTGTCAGTCAACAGACGAGGCCAGCCTGTACGATTTTGTGCTGTACGTGTCCCTTCAAGTTTCCACTTTACTATCACATCGAAAACAGTGGACCTAAGGATGTTTAAGAGTGTGAAAATCTCGTGTACAGACGAATGACACAAGTGACACCCAATCATCTGACCACGTTCGAAGGCCTTGAGTTCCTGCTCACTCACGATGTCTAATGACTATTGCAGTCGCTGATATGGTGTCGCTGGCAGTAGGTGGCAGCACAATGCACCTAATACGAAAAACGTATGTTTTTGGGGGTGTCCGGATACTTTTGATCACATATTGTGTATTGTTAAATCAAAAGGTTGTGTGAAAAGAAAGTTATATTGGCGGGTTCTCCCTTCCACGTTTTCCTGAATTCCATGTATCATTGGTGAAGTGAACACACAGAGTTGCGAGTATGGGGATCTGCACCTCCAGTCACTGTGTGTGAAGTTTCTCTGTATCGTGAATGTGCCACCGTATGGTGTGGTTTCACGGCTACGTTCATCATTTGCCCTTCCTTTTTTATATAATTTGGCACTCAAGGACCAAAGGCATGCGGTATTACTGGCCAGCGTTACTGCGATATGCTTCGCCAGCATGTCATATCCTCCCTACAGGAGAGAGACGCACTGAACTCAATAGTTTTCACGCAAGATGGGGTCCCGCCACACGTCGATCTTGAAGTTCACCTGCCTCTGTGAAACGATGTAATTATCAGCCGATCATTTCCAAATGGTTGGTCGGTACGATCACCTGAGCTCAGTCCCTGTGATTAATAGGACAGGATCAGGGCAACAGAACCTGACACAATAAGTAGTACAACAGGAAAATGATGTAAATGCAATTTACCTATGTCTGGGGGAGGGAGCACAAAGCTGTGTGCAACACCCTAGAGCGCTTGAGAATTTACGCCACTGGTGGCGATGGCTTCGATTATGAAGGCGACTTTAGCAAACTAACGACCACAGTCAAATAACTCCCCTGCTTGAATTACTGAGATGTAGTAGCGAGCAGCTATTTTGCACAGGAAGAGTTTGTATCATGCAGCAGCAAATCCAATTGAACGTTGTTTCGAGAAAACTAGAAAGCCAGTACGAATTAACTACTGAATGAGGCACAGAACGTGGGTGGAGTGTATTCCGCAGTTAGAGGATATTAACATAATTTAATTTACGACTGCACAGCTTATACCCCGGCCGAAATCGTGCTAGAGGGACCTGTAATCAGGCCAATGAGAGCAGCGGTGCTCTTACCCCCTTCCCCTGAAGAGAATTTACAGTCACAATTATCAGTTTCTCTGAGAAGGATTAAAGGAAGCGAAGCATTGAGAGACGAATGGGAAGATTATTCTGCCAAGAGACCAATAATTAAGGAGGGGGATCTCTTTCTGGTCCTAAGTCATTACCAGTCTGACAAAACTGAGAAGAAAATATCTAAACTGTACTTTCTATATGAAGGCCTCTACCTAATAGAGAAACTTTACAGGTGACCTCATTTATATTGTCATTGACACAGACACTGGTGTCGAGAAAAGCTTCCAGAATATTGACAACATTAATCTGATTATCAGCTATGACATTCACACCTTAAGATTAGCAGTTTAAGATATTGTGCAAGTTGTATGGCCAGTTGACTTTCCGGTATGTCACAGAGATAAGTAGGAGATTTGAAACTGGACAGTTACAGGTAGTTTCAGGATAGGAAACAAAAGGAGGAGATAGTGAGACCTCTGACATGACAAATTTACTAAGATCTTGAAGTGAGATGTAGTTCAGAAGTAAATGAAGGGATCCCTAAGTATTGGTCGCGTGTCCCGATGGGGGAGATGAAGATGCCAACAGCATGAGGATTGTTCCTGTTGACGCAAGAGGTATGTGAGCGGTGAGTACCATGTGTCAAGGGTCGTAGCCAGTTCACTAATAAACCCAGCTGCACACAAATACTTGCAGAAGGCTGATCAAGTTTGATCCTGAAGTCCAACAAGGAAGTGTTCCAGTTAGTACCATTTCCAAACACAACAAGCAAACAGCAGACACATCTCCCTACACACACACACACACACACACACACACACACACACACACACACACACAGCTGCACACACACAATTATAACACTCACTGAAGACAACCATTTACAGCAAATTGTGATTAGTTGTGGATTAATACCTATTACTTGTGTGAAAGTATGGAAGAAAGTAGGGCGAATCCCAGTATTTGAAATATTTCCTCACCTTTCTCTTCTCTTCAGGTATCAGGTGAACTGCCTATTACGGTTCCTACCGTATCTGGAGTCTTCCTCTATCTCTTCTTCCTTGGCACTTCTTTTAGCCTTTAGGGGGTGTCTGTCACTCTCCATTCTTCCTAGATGTTTGTTCACTTTTCTGCTATTCTCTAGAATATCATCATTTAGACTTGAAACTTTTAGTTCTTCTCCAGTATCTTAATACCTTAGTGTGTCTTATGTAGTACAACTTTCCACTTGTCTGAGGAATTTCAGTTTTGTACCAGAACATGGTTTTCCAGCTTTTTGCTAATCACCCAAGTCTCACTTCCACAGAGCTGTGTAGGGGCTGCAACAGTTATGTAGAAATTAAGTAGCTGTTATGTGCTGAGTCTGGTGCAAATTTTTTCAAATTCTCACATTTAAAGCCAAGATTTTAATTTGTTTTTTCCCCATTTACAAATTTATATATTTAACAAGCATTCCATCAGCTAGATTAAAATTTGCATTTATTTATTCAAATGGAATAATTTTAGGAAAATTATCAGCAATTTTGCTTTAGCTTCAATGATTAGAGTATTATACACAAGTAATTCAATATCGCTACTAATAGTAACTATGTTTAAAGTTTTATCTTCTTTATGTGTATATTACATTTTTTTCAATTGTATGAATTTTTCTAAATTTCTCAAACTATATTGACCAATTGGAATGCCTCACATTTCTTTATTATTTTTTGATGTTATATTTGGAGTTGGAAAAGTCAAATAAGAACCAACTAGCAAAACATTTTTATGAGTTTCTTTTGTTCAAACAGTTACCCATTTTTTAAAAATGGGTGAATCATCACTGAACTGAAATAATCTACTCATTGATATTAATAAAAATTATGTAAATGAATGATAGATTGGGAACCAAAAATAAGAATTCCAGAAAAGAAATTTAAAAAAACACATTCAACTTTTACCAGATTCTATTCAATGTTCATTAATAGGCTCAAGTGGTTGTGGAAAAAGAATACTAATGATTGGAGACTGTATTTTAGCACCTGGAGAGTTAAATAGGAAAAAAATTACTCATTTGTATGTTTATTCAAAAGTTTAGTTCAACCAAAGTATCAAGAATTTATAAAAAGATGTGAAAAAATAGAAGATAAAATTAATGATGAATACTACTTTTACTGAAAATCGTGATGAAATTATTCAGTTGGATGAATGTGGTGTTTTTGATGTTTTTATACTTAAAAATCAAGACATAGCTAGAGAATATTTTACTACAGATAGACATTAGTGAATAGATTGTTTTTATTTAGCTCACACACATTCAATAGTAATAAAACAATTAGAGACAATCTTACTTTTTACAATATTTTTCAGACAAGATGATTCAAATTTAGATCTAATATATTATGAATTTTTTGGGGGTGATTTAAAATTAGACAATGTTAAACATATGTGTCTGAAATGGTGGAATAGTGATGGATTTACTTTTATTAGAATATGTATGACAAGAAAAATTATTAATGGTAAATATAAAGAAAGTACTAAGAATCTTTTAAGCATTAGACATTAAATGTAAATTTTAAGGATAAGAACTTTGAACATAAGAAGTGAAACATAAATGATGAACCTAAAATAAAAAAGATTATTCTATTTTTATCCTTGATAAAAGTTTGCAAAATACGATCCAGAAATTTTTAGTAAAGATAAACGAAATAAAAAATAAAAGAAAAAGTGAAAGAAGAGTTTAAAAACGAAAAAAGTAAAAAAGAAGATCAACCAGGTATTGATGCAATGGAGTAAGTTAAACATGTAATTGAAGGATTAGTTGATAATGTGTTAATAGCAACTGACAAAATAGTGAAGTTGAAAAACCAATGATTCGTTATAATCAACATTACTTAAAGAATTTAACGATATTCCAACAATTAAACAATATGATAATGATAAAAGAGATTATATGTAAAGTGAGTAATAAGTTAATAATTTGTTAGAAAATTATGAAAAAGAAAGAAAAAATTAAAAGACACAGATGGTAAAAGAATAAAATAAGTTAAGGAATGTTAAAATTTATGTCGTAGTGAAAGTACTGTATTTCGATTAAGATTTATTGGTACTCACTTGATTCTCCTGATTTACAAAATAATGATAGAATTTTATTCGAGTCAAATACTGTATCATCTGACAATAATCAAAATAAAATTAAATTAAGTAAAGGGAACAGATATAATTATTTGATAAAAACAATTGTTGAAGATTGTTTTCCTAGTTTTCCAGAGAGAAATCATAATCATTTATTTGAAAAATTTGATGTAGATTTAGTAAAAAATATTCAGAATATCGAGTGGAATATATTTCCATGAATGATGTTTATCAATTAATTTTCAGATTAAGAGTTGCCCATGGGGAAGAAATAGATGGAAATAAAAATTATTACAGTGAAAATGTTAGATATAAAAAATGTTTACTAATAAATTTCATGATCTGATAACTAATAATTGAAGATGAATTTCATATTTTTTAACGACTTTGTTACTTTACCAAATACATTTTGGGAAAGTGAACATGGTAAAGGCATCATTAATGATGGAGTTAGTAATATACTACTTGACATACATTTACCTGGTTATATTTGGTGTGGCCCTGGGATTAAAGTAAATGAAAGGTTAGCACATAGAGATGAAGCAATAAATCCACTTGATGAAGCATGTAAAGAATATGATACTTTTTATAGAGACCTGAAAAAAGTAGAAAACCACATGAAGCTGATAAAAAATATCAATTGGTTGAAAAAGAAAGAATTTATGCTTCAGATGTTTCTGTTGGTGAAAAATAAGCTACAAAAGCATTTAGAGGAAAAATGCATGGAAAAAGAAAGTTAGTACTTGGATTAAATGTTGATAAAATGGATAGGGATTAAAAGAAATTTTTTATTCATTTTTAATCCATATAAATGTGTAACTTTAGTATTGATTATACTAAACTTCCAAATGGTGAAATAAAAGCCAAAATCAATTAAAGCTAAACTAAGTAGTGTTCACTTAAATAGAACCATTTTAAGTGATGCACAAAAAAGATAAAAAGAACTGGTTGGAATTTGATTATTACATTTAGTATCCCTGTTGTGAAAAAAATTATTGAGTATTCAATGAACAAAAGAGAAACAAAGCACAAAAGTAGAATTGTACTATTATTATTAGCTGCATTACCATATCTAGCAACTGTTAGGTTACTCACTGATGGACTTGCAGCAATTGCAATTGCAGATATAAATAAGGAAAAAAATGAAAAACAATTAGAAGAACAGAAAGACAGACTTTAGCAATGATTGAGCATGTTGAAGCAGTGCCTGTGACAGGACATCCCTTGCATGGCTGATCATGGAGCTGTATTTTAGGATTTTCTGAAGCTGTAACATTCTTTACATATCGCCAACCTGCACTCTAATCAACTGCAGCATTACATTAAGTGATGTTCACCACGGTTTCTTTTTCTGGACACCAGAAACCAATAACAGTACACTGCTTGTAACATGAGTCGTAGGACGACGTCATTTTGGCGCTGGACTGTGGCTCTGCCATCCACCACAAGAGTTTGAAACTTTCCTGGTGCACAGAACAAACATCAAATGTGAGGCACAAATGCGGATGTTTGTCTAAGTATGTTAAAGGCTTTCTTTTTTAAGAAAGCCACTACTCACTCAAACCCTCATATGACATCAAAAAGATACAGAATTTTAATGATATTACTTATGGTCATTTGTGTCTATTTGTTTTAAAGCAATTATGTATGAATTATAAGTTTAATGGTGTTTTCAGTTTAAGAAAAGGACGTTTTTTGGAAGTATGATCGATAAACAAATTAATGGTGGATTAAAAATTAATTAGCTTCATTCTAAAAAATAGTTAATGCAAAAAAATAATAGAATATATACTTCAACAGTTTCATAAAGAATTCTGTAACACTTTTAAAGCAACAAAAGGATATTTTGATTTTAAAGATCGAAGAACAGTAGTTATAAAAGATCCAGTAAATGGTTATGAAGCTCAAACTAAACAAGACACAGAAAAAGAAATGTTACAGAATCTGAATATACAAATATTTTAAAATATTTGAATAATTATGTCAGCAAAATGAACTTTAATTAACTGAACAATCTGATACATCAAATTACTTCCCAAAAAAGGAAGTACAAAAAGATTTTTCAGATTAATTTTAAAAACCAGATTTAGCTCAATCTTTAAACGATTTCAGTAACATCTAAAACAAAAGGTATGATCAACAAATTACCCAACTCTCAAATATAACAGAACTGAAACAGAAAATGAACAACTTCAATGAGTATCATTTTGTTCTAAAAAAATTTGATGATGTTGGTAAAAGTAAAAACAGTGATTTAATAATCAGTGATTTTGTTTTCTCAATGAGTATTTTTGACAAACTTTACTAAATAAATAACTCTACCTGGCGATAATAATAGTGCACAAATCATATTTTCTAATTATAGGGTTAAAATATTTTGTTAAAACTTTTCCAATTGACATAAAGTTAATTATACTTGTGAAAAATTTAATTATCTTTTATTCTATATAAATGATGAATTGTATTCACATCTACTGTTTGAAATATAAAAAGTTTCCTGAAACACATAATACTCATATAGAAAAAAAATGAAAAAAAGAATTGTATGAATATGTTTAATTTGTAAAACTTAAGAAAAGGAAATTTGTTACAAAAAATTTTTATTTAATGGATTAAATATTCATGAAGAATTTATTAATGAATTACATAAACCAATGAGAAAAGATTTTTAAAGAGGAATTAATATTCTTTTAGAACAGATGATTGATGCAAGGTGATTTAGTCGAAATGTATTCTGGAAAATTTAAAGGATTTTCAAAAATGTATAAGAGATTTTAGTATTTATTAACTGTTATTGATGTATTTTCAAAATTGTTCCAGTTAAACTTAAAACAGGCATAAATCTAGTTGATTCTTTTGAAAAATATTATAGTTTAGAAAACAAAAAATTTACAAACAGAATACTGTTAAGAATTTTATAACAAAGAATTACAAACTTATTGGCAATATTAATCATTATTCAACTTTTAGTGAATTCAAAACATCTGTTGTTGAAAGAATTAATAGAACATTAAAAGTAATATGTGGAAAAAGGTGACTTACAAAGAAATTATAATTGGGTTGATGTGGATAAAAATTTTGTTGATGAATTTAAAAACGTAATTTACACAATAGCTGAGTTAAAATAGTAACATAAGTTTTTAATATGTTAATAAAAATTGCAATTGGAAATGGAATTAGCAATTCAAAACTGAATCATGTTTGGTTCTGAATATAATATTCATTATCATATTGTTGTATTAAAAGAGAGTGTATTATAATATTCAAATAAAGGTTAAGGCAAGTGATCTGATGTCGAAATTACCTGATAATTATAAATTTAAATTAATGCAATCAACGATTTTTAATGGATTTTGTTTATTAGGTGCATATGAAAATCGTTGTGAATATTATTTAACTTTTACATATGAAATAGTACTTGAAAATTAATTTCTAAGTTCTAAGAAACATTTGTTATTTTAATTTTATCATCATGTAATATCTATCTTGAATAATTATTCAAAGTACTCAAATAATTCTGACAGCAAATAATTTATTCATTGATATATATTTACATAATTTGCTATATTAATAATTTAAAAAAATTCTTCAATACTTGGTTGGATGTTTCTGACAATATTTGCTTGTTTTTGAGTATTTTACAGTTGTTTCCATATAATGTAGTAATAATAACCATAGTCGTATAATCTTAAAATACAAAAGAAGGTCTAAAATTTTCATCAGTTTTTGAGGGACAGTATGTGATAAGAAAGTAATTATTTGTTCATTTTTAACCTAAAATTACTAAATTTCTATCATATACCCCATGTAATTTTTTTGTTTGGTAAATTTTATTTTATTTAGATGTTTTAAATGATTTGTTTGCCATTCATAGATTTGTTTCACATTAATAGTTGTTTCATATGCTCTGATTTTTCTTACTGAAGTCAAAACATCATGAGTAGCCCATTTTTGAATGGATTGGCTTATTCTTTTTGGGGTTTTAATATGGAAGAATAACGACCTCCTTCAATGATGGAAATAGTTGATGTTTCATTTCCTTTCAGTACCTCCAAAATGGATGAGTTCAACTTTTCAGATGTAGTAGTATCTTCATCATCTAAATATTTGAATTTTTTGTCTATTTTTTCATATTCTAAAATTTCAGCCACATCATTGGCATAAATCATGGATTATGCTTTCGTCAATACCATTATAGATAAGTATATTATGACATAGATCTAAAAAACACTCCATTTATATATAATAATATTTATTATGTTTTTACTTTTTTATATTCAAATAACTTTTTCTTTGTAAATGGAAAGTGAATATAAACTGGTTTGTCCACTAAACGTACAAGAAAGAGAAATTCATAAAGAATGCCCCTTCAAAAATGATTTGTATTGATGGTCTAAAAAACAAAGAGAATTTATAGAAAATAGTTATAAACGTATATCAGATTAGTTATGAACATATAACAGATTAAACAGACATTTCCTTGAGAAAACTGTAAAAAAGAAATCATAAATTTGTCTAAATATTTTCGTAGCTGTAAGTAAAGTGAATGAAAAAGAGAGAAAAAAGCCTTTGATTATCAAAATCATACAGAAAAGTATTAGCACTAAGTTTAATGCCTGTAAACCTGGGTTGTAAAATATATTTGAAAACACATACAGAAGTACCACATATTCAAAAAATATTATATACTGAATAGTTCTTTATAGTATTATTTGTGTTTGCTTAATAATCTATGGAGCTGTTTAGTTTGAATAATAAATCGTTGTTATTGACTATTATTTTATTTGAGTTTAATTTATAATAACCTTATGGTAGTGTATTAATTCCATCTTGTAATATTAATTCAATCATCAAGACTTAAAACAATTTTATTACATTCAACTCCATACAATTCATGTTTAAATGATCTAATTAAATTCTCTTTGCTGTATTTTGTTATCTAAACAGTTTTTATAACCACCAAAACTAATTTCAATTTTTACAATAGATTTTCTGTCTATTTACCACCAACTTAAAGTCATACAATTTCGATATTAAGCTAATAAGCTCTGACATGATTTTTCCACAATTTTAATCTTTTATTTTTCCTAAAGCGTTCTTGTTGAGTTGTATAATTCTATGTATATTATCTTTTGGACAATCACTTGTGTGTGTGTGTGAGTAAATTCCTTATGAATATCCTCTTGTATGATCATTGAATCATCAGTATAAAATAAGTTACTTAGAAGAATTCTCCTGTCTAGATATATAACTGCCTGAAATTATGTTTCCCATATAGACATTACTTCAAGTATACAGAGGTTAAACAATGTTTGGGAGATGTGTCAGCCTTATCATACTACTTAGTTGAGATCTCATTAGTCATTTTTTAGATCTAGTGTGATAGTCATGTTCTGATACAAACTTTTTATTGTATTTATTATATGTTGTTATCTGTTGTAAAATAAAAATTCTGTCTATAGTACAGAATCTTTTGATAAAATCCATTTGTTCTCCATGCAGTACTACCTCTATTTAGGTTTTATGTATGAGGCTCCTTCAATACCCAGTGCCTCACACTTTTAAAAAAGCCATTAATATACGAGTAGGCAAGCGTCGTTGTTGGTTCTTCGTATTTGATGTTTGTGCTGTGCGCCGGTGAAGTTTCGTTCCATTCTCACAGATAGCAGAGCCATAGACAGTGGGAAAAAGGCGTCTGCAAATGACTCATGTTATAAGCAGTGTGCTGTAATTGAATTTTTAGTGCAAAAAAGAAACCATGGTGAGCATCTGTAAATGTTTGTGTGCAGTGTATGGCGTTTAGCAGTTCACATGACTACAGCTGGGCAATGGGTGAAGAAAGTTACAGCCTCAGAAAATGCATAAACAGTGCTCAATGATCAGTTACCCTTGGGGTGCTATTATTCGTGACTACCGGCGCATCACAAATCGGGAATTGGTTCTACAGTGGTTGGTCAGCATTGGAAGTGCGTCTTCATTGACCGAGACTCTCGGATATTCAAAGAGATGTTCACAATGTGTTCCACAAATGCTCACAGTGGACCACAAGACTCAAATAAAAGCCATTTCACTGCATTGTTGGAGCATTGTGACACCTATCGTTATGGATTGTTACAGAGGATGAAAGCTGGACGCAGCACTATGCACTGGAAACAAAAAAGCAGTCCATAGAGCGGCATCATCCTCATTCACCAAAGAGGAAGAAATTCAAGAGAACCCTCTCTGCCAGAAAAGTCATGGTGACAGTCTTCTGGGACTGTAATGGCGTCATTCTCGTTGATATGATGCCAAGAGGATTGACCATCAATTCAGAGGCATAGTGAAGTCTCTGAATATAGTCAAGAACCATTTCTGACGTGTTCGATTGAATAAGAAACCAGCAGAAATCTTGCTCCAACACGATAATGCATGCCCACACACAAGTCTGAGATCCCGGGAACACATCGCCAAATTGGACTGGACACCATTACCTCATCCACCCTCCAGTCCAGACCTGGCACCCTCGGACATCCTTATCTTTGGGCCGCTTAAAGATTCTCTGTGGGGACCACACTTTGAAGATGACGGGAGTGTCAGTCATGCAGTGAAAACATGGCTATACCTACATTAGAGTACGGCCATAGAACCTGATGGAGACTAAGTAGAAAAATAGTACATGGACAAGACATGTTGATGTATATTTTCACCAAATTCTGACCCTTAACAATAAATATGTTTTGAGAAAAAAATGTGGGTCATTACTTTTGAATGACCATCATATTATGTTTCAAATCTTAACATGAATGTTGTATGCTGAGTCTAGTAATCTTATTCCTCTACAGTCACTGCATAAGCTTTTGTCTCGTTTTATAGATAGTAATATCACTCTAGTAATCTTTCAGTATTTGGGAATACTCTTGCTCTTCCAACATTCATTTCAGGGATGTAGCAGACATAGATGAAGCAGCATTCCTCCATTTTAACAATTTAGCATTAACACAAACTTCCTGTCACTTTTCTATTCTCAAGTTATCTTAAGGCAGATTTTACTTTGACAGTGTTTGATTTAATCAATTGTCATTTCTTGTTTCAATTTCAATTTCCTGTGCTGTGTCATCAAACCATAATCCTGTGTAATAGTTAGCCTTTGTTCTTCTTCAATACTGTTTATTTGTATGTTCCATTTTTCTGTTGTCTTTAAAGTTTTTAAAGCCTTAAAGTCTCTTTTACAATCTCCTCTGACCATCACTCTCGAAATTAGAAATAAATCTACCACTGAGGTCTTGGTGTGTCTTTCTTACTACACATTTAGCAACTTTTTTCTATCTATAGAATTGCATCTTCTCAGCTGTGGGTCGCTTAAATTTTTTATATATGCAGCGTTTTCTTATTTTCTCATTAGAAATTTTAGGACCTCTTTTTTCCTTACTTTTATCTTTTTTTTTACTGAGAGCTGCTTCTGCTATTCTTTACATCATATTATTTACATTTTGCCATTCTTCTTCTATATTATCTTTAGTTTGCAAATTTGCTAGCTGTTTATTTAACGTGCTTTGGTAAATATGTTTGATGATGTCTTCTTCCAGAAAGTATACATTATAGATCCTTTAGTCTTATTTGTGACTTATTTTTTTGCCATTTTCTTCAATTTCACAAAAAGACCTATTCTGGAGATTTTTAGAGAATTATCTGCTCCTATATCTTGTTTTCTATTGTTTACTTGACCTGCTAGATTATTATTCACTAAAAGGTAGTCAATTATAGATGTAGGACGTTTGTTGATAAAGTACACTGATGTATATCTTTGTTTCTTAAAAAGTGAGTTTGCTGTCTTTAGATGGGTAAGTGGCAAAAAAACATTGTAGTGTTTTCCCATTTTTAGTGCATACCGGTTCTCCAAACGGCCCCATAATATTCGTTACTGGGATATTTCCTGATCTGGCATTGAATTGCTGATCGTAATAGTCTGATCAGGAGCACTGTATTCACTCAGAGTGTTCTGCAGTTCCTTATAGAAGGTTCTAGACTCATTCTTTTTTCTTTCTTCTCGTACATATACATTTTTAAATAGTGGGGTTGCCCATTCTCAGTTTCAGTCTGACTGTGAGTATTCTTTCGCTTATGTATGTCCAATCTCAGATCTCTTTTCCACATCTCTTATGCATGAGTAATGTTACACCTTTGCTTGCTGTTCCTTTTTTGTCGACTCCATCACCTATATATTTGTTACCTCTCGTTTTCATTCTCGTTTCTGTGATTGCTGCAGCATTGTTACTCATGTCTTTTAGTATATTCATATTTTCTAGTTCTGAGAAATTCCTCTGATGTTCCAGGTTGCTACTTTAATATATCCGTTGACCAATTCAAGGTCTGATTCATTCATAAAATTTCAGTGGACTTTTTTCATTGTTTTGATCCTGAACAGGTATCGACCGCCTGAAGATATTCTTTGATCCTTTACCAACATTTGGCCATTAGAGATAGAAATGGAAAAGGAAAATATAAGACATGCTGAGGCCTCAAAGCTTAATACTGTCGGGGTCCATAAAAAACAAGAACTGGCTAAGGCAAGCCGATAGAAAAGACAACAGAAGAAGCCTGATACAAGTTAAGTGGAAGTAATGTCAGATTTAACTAAGGGCCCACATGGTTGCCACCCACATGCTCCAAAGATGGGAGCCCCTAAGGGGGACTACAGTTTGTCTGGAATTTGACCAACTGCCCAGTCTGGCATTGATGGCCCCTACCAGGAGCGTTGCTCCCACCAACATAGGTCAGTGGATCATTGAAGTACACAAGCCTTTCCATCAACTTTAAGGTTTTATCCATCAGGAGGTTTAAAATGTTTAATTTGTAATTATGTAGAAGGACCATTGTACAAGGAGGACGATGTTTTGAATGTATGAGAAGGTATTAAAGAGAGCATACTGAAAAGGGATAACATAAAAATGGAAGAAACAGGAGTAAGAAGAAAAAGGGGCAGTCAGAGAATGTCATAGAGAATTATACTGTCGGAACAAATTTCGAATGTAGTAATAGAGAAAGAAGAGAAAACAGAGAATAAAGATAAACATAATGGCAGTTTCTGTTTCGTTTTCATTCAGCGAGTCTTCGGAATTGTGGATGGGAGACAATTTTTGGAAATGAGAAAGATACATCTTTGTGATGAAATATTCATTTGTGCAGCAACACTAGATTAAAGACAGCAACCTAAGATGAAGAAAAATGTAACTCATTAGGAGAAATACGTAGGAGAATGTGTAACAGTTAAAAAAATGAGTGTATAGAATTTTATTCCAACATTAGTATTAAGGAATGATCGATAGAAACACCCATTCTTTGTGTCAATGGAATTATAAGTTATGATAAAATTGCTCCACTGCTAGGCACTCGTGAACTGAGGTGATGCCACTGTGGGAAGAGAGGCGACCATAAGGAAACGTAGTTCTTAGGAAAATCAACTTATTTTGTCACGTGTATTGTTTATCTCTATACTACACGATCTCGTCACATTAAAGCAACCACCTGTCACAAACTTGAATGACCACCTTCAAGTACAGACGGGCAGTAAGAGATTCAAAGAGTTTATTGACGGTAACCAGGAATGTGAAACCATGCTGACTCCGGTGCCTTGACCAGCTACGGTAGGTTTCTTGGTTGAGGGTCCATGGTGTTAACAGCCTGATCAAGATGGTCCCACAGAATCACGACTGGGTGGCCGGTGCAGAGCCGGTGCAGAGCGGTAAACTCATCCTCGTGCTTCGAACACACACATAAAATGGTTCAAATGGCTCTGAGCACTATGGGACTCAACTGCTGAGGTCATTAGTCCCCTAGAACTTAGAACTAGTTAAACCTAACTAACCTAAGGACATCACAAACATCCATGCCCGAGGCAGGATTCGAACCTGCGACCGTAGCGGTCTTGCGGTTCCAGGCTGCAGCGCCTTTAACCGCACGGCCACTTCGGCCGGCTACACATAAATTGTGAGCTATGTGACACATTGCGTTGTCCTTCTGGTAGACGCCATCGTGCAAAGAAAAAAACAAACTGCGTGTAGGGATGGTCATGGTCCACAAGGATACACAAATACTAGTGTTGACCCACTGTGCCTTGCAGAACTACGAAATCACGCAATGAATGGCGCGAAAACATTCTTCAGACGAGATGCGAACACTTCACAAACATAGCCGTTTGACAAATGCTACCAGCCTTGCCCAAAAGCCAATGATGACGCCCTTTTGGACGTCAGATAAATCGCTCCGATTTCTCATTATGACAACGATTGCAGTGCTTCCATCGCGATACATTTTATGTCCGCTCCACTGCAAGTGCAGCCAGCTGTTGTTTGTGACTGGTTACTGCAAGCAGAAGTAGAACATAGACAGTAGCACATTAATGTAACTGGACCGTGTGTGTTACGTATGGGAGGTTGTCACACAACTGAGCCACAACAGTTTTTGCGTCGGTGGCACCTCCTTCAGCGAATGCTTAACAGGGAGTCAGATGCGGTGACTAAAGAGGCTGATAAGGACCAAGTAAGTCAAAACTTAAAGAGCTGCGTGTAAGCAGACACCTCTCAAGATTCCAGGCAAGGAGTAAAGAATCTGATAAGTCACTGTGACTGAGCTCCTCCGATACCTGTGGGTGCGCTTTGAGCACCAGTGACCGGGTAGAGAGAGAAATTTAAACTAACAGGCAAATGACTATATGAGGAAACCTTTTGTGAAGTAGATAAGCATTTTGGGGTACAAAAAGGCTCCAGGTGAAAGTTTTTAGTGCATTAGGGAACTACAGTAGAGTCAGCTCAGTTTTATTATTTCTTGGTAAGGGTCTTGATGGTTCTTATAATATTAAAAATTAAGAATCAGCGAACATAATAAAGAAAGAAAAGGACCTCAAAACAAACTTTAACCTGTTCAGAAGAAAACTCATTTGTAAACAATTTCTCTTTTGGGAATGTGGCATAAGCTATCAACGCAACATGACTCAACCTTGGCGATCACATTAGAATTTTTGTAGAGTATGTTTTATGTACGGAGGTGGTTAGGAAGAAGTCATTGTCGTTTTTATTCTTTGTGTAGATATTTCTTGTCTTCGTCATTTTTCTGTCATTTGCGTGTGTATTTCTGTATTTTTTTATAGTGCTTGTATCTTTATCTGCAATATGTTTAAAGTTAATCGCAAATACTGGCTAAGAATTATCTGTAGCTTCCCACTGCCTGTTATTTTTTAATTAAACTGTCAATCAGGAGACAAGAAGGAATTCAGCTCCCTGCCATCCGGGGGTAGAAGATTAGCTGATGGGAGTCTGGCACTCACAATGTTAGGCAATGCATAACCTACTCTAACAGAAGTTACAGGTTATGTGGCGATTTGGGAATATTTTTGTACATGGAGGTGGCTGTTACCACGAATGTGTTTGTTTCAACTTTCTCGGTGACCGCAGTATTGTGATTCCTTCTACAGCTTCGCAATGGGTGTGGTTTGGGTGTCCGTCTTTCAAGATGACAACAGTTATGTTGAAGGAGCTACATGTATACGTACCTGGCCTGACGAATTCCCAAGCGCCGTATCAGACCTCTCTGTAAGACCATCTTTATACAAATGGTTGGGATACCTAAGCTGTTCAGTATAAAATGTCGAATCAGACACCCTCAGCTGCCTAAATTGCCAATTGTTATTTTATCGAGAAACCATCGTGATCTCGTTATTACATTATAAAAGTCCCAGTCCCGAGCCTGCCCTTTATTCCGATCATTGCTTCTTCGATGTAGGCATTGAACTTAGTGTTAGAAAGACCTCACCGCATTGTTACAGTGCATTTTGTCTCAGTGCTTCGTTCGTAGCCTTCCATTCCCTTTATTGCTTCCTGGTTTTATAGGACCTACATATTGTATATTACCTGGCTTTCCCTATAGCTTAGACTTATTTTTCTGAGAATTTCGAACATTTTGCACCATTTTACACAATCACATGCTGTTTCTCGATGGACAAATCCTATGGCGGTATCTTGACTGTATCTCTGACAAACTGATCGTTATATATGAGATCTTCAGTTTCCGTTCCCATTCTCACAACCAACCCCTCTCCCAATTGCACGCCTCTCTCTCTGTTCCCCATCTATTATTATTTTGTTTTGTTTTATAATCAAGTCATTTATTGTTAATTAGCAGTAGTGCAGCTTCCGTAACGTATATGTATATAATAACCACATTTACGCAACAATTGCTCTAAGCTTGATACCAGTCCATTTGGTCTGCTGGCTTTCACGTGTAATAGCCTGTAGCATCAAAGTGCTGCGTTTTCATCAGCAGTAAAATGAGGCCTAACCGCCCAGGCGCTGATATACACAGAGGCGGCGTGTTTCACAATTTCCGTAATTGCTGGTGATTGATTACACGTTTACTGCTGCGAAGCCGGATCGATAACGGATGGTAAAAGCAAAATGTTAAACGCGCCATTGTCATTACCGACAACATACTAACATCAAATGTGTAACACGAAACAAAAAATAAGACGTTACAGAGTCTTGTTTTGCACAGGACTCTGAAAAAAACTGTTAATCTTATTTTTTCATTCTACACGAGGGTATGCCCCCGCTTTTTTCCCTTAAGATTGGCGAAAAAATGTTGCAGCCCCTTGGTAAAGCAATGGTTTGAAAACCTGTAAACCTAAGGATGCCTGGGACTATTTCATCTCCAAGGAAATACTAGAGGAAATCATCAACTGCACTAATATTGATGGCAGAAGATTGGCTGCTTTACGTGGTAAAATGCGGAAAAACGTTTCGATTGCTGAAATGGAGGGTTTCCTCGATCTTTTACTGCTTTCTGGTGTTGAGAAGAGTTGGGATGTCCCTATTAGAGAATTATTCTTGGATGAAAAGGTAAATCCTACATACAAGGCCACCTTGTCAGTAAATAGAATCGAGGATATAAGGAGAATGATTAGATTTGATGACAGGTGTACCCGCGAAGCTCGATCTGCAGATGACAAACTTGCAGCTATTCGCTATGTATGGGAACTATTTCTTGACAAGTGTAGAAATAGAATGATTCCCAATGATTCGCTCACAGTTGAAGAACAGCTAGTCCCATTCCGTGGAAGATGCAGCTTCACCCAGTATATGCCCTCTAAACCAGCCAAGTATGGCATAAAAATATTTTGGTTATGTGATGCTACATCTGCATATGCTTTAGACGGAATTGTTTACATGGAAAGGAAGCCCCATGACCCTATTCAGAACAATCTTGGATTGAATGTTATGAAAGATCTTGCTAAAAGCATTGAAGGATCATCAAAAAATATTACTGCTGACAACTGCTTTCCTAGTGTGCAGCTGGCGGAAGAGATGCTTCAGAAGCAAATTACAGTGGTGAGAAGAATCAAACAAAATAAACCAGAAATTCCTAATCAGATGAAACCATCTGCCTCAAGAGCGATTCATTCCTGTTTGTTTGCATTACAGTGGTGAGTTATGTTCTCAAAAAGAAAAAGTCTGTAGTTCTCATTAGCACAATGCATCACGACAGAAACATTGATGAAGCTCAGGCAAAAAAGAAACCAGATATAATAAAGTTATATAACTCTATGAAGGGTGGAGTAGATCAAATTGACCAGAAAATTCGTTATTACACTTGCAAGAGACAAACAAGAAGATGGCCATTTGCATTATGGATGAATATGATGGACGTCACAGAAATGAACAGTGAAATTTTATTTTCATCCCAACATCTGACATACCATAGTGGAAGAAGTGATAAAATGCGTTTGTTCGTAAGAGATTGAGCAGAGGAAA
Source organism: Schistocerca piceifrons (assembly GCF_021461385.2). NCBI lineage: Eukaryota > Metazoa > Arthropoda > Insecta > Orthoptera > Acrididae > Schistocerca > Schistocerca piceifrons. Next base: position 283,114,932 of record NC_060145.1, on the reverse strand, counting down.
TGGTAAGATCACTAATGGATCTTCGTATTCAGATCCCTAATCTTCCAAAGAAAATCGTCGATGCCATGACAAGATGTGGTGTTCAAAACGATGTCATATTGCTGAACCAACTACCTGTTTCAGGAAAAAGAAGAAGCTGCCATTATTGTCCATATAATAAACACAGGAAAAGTGCTATGACTTGCATTAAGTGTAAAACCAACATTTGTAAGGAACATAGTGGCGTTCTTTGTGCTTCTTGTATGTCACATGTTGAAAACTAAGAAAAATTCCATTTTATGTGAACAATGAATAATAACTTTTTGTCAAAATATTGCTTGTATACATAATACTGTGAATAAAGAGTACATTTCAAGTGAAGAAATTGGTTGTAATATATGGTATAAAATTTAAACTGCAACTTATAAGTGAATTAATAAAATTGTTTGTATATATTGTATGTAAATGGATGAAACTAATAAAAATTCACTCTTAGAGTTTTTTTAAAAAATTAATAAAATGTTAATAAGGCCCAACAGATCCTGTTACTGTATCTTAGGAATCTTTCAATATGTCAATAAATTTGACAGAAATAAATGTAACTCCAAAGAATGATTATATGAAAAGAGGAAAATATTTAATTCGGGCAGGGCCATGGACACCCTGCATATGCATTCATGTGTGTTTTCGGCACCATGCATCCTAGGGTTAATACCACTGTCAAACGGAAGCACGGCACTCTGAAACAGAGAGCTTCCAAGGAAACTACCCACCGCACCCCCCTCATATTTAGTGGTAAGGTGACTCAGTGGATAGCCCAACAAAAACTGAACACATATCAAGAATGAAAACTGGAAGAAGGTGTACTGAACCGTGAAAAAAAAGCAAAATAAAAGTAATGAGCGATCCAAGCTCAAGATCAACATCGAGGGAATCTTGAGAGCTCCGGGCTCGCGACTGTGCGGTCACGATGTTGGAGAGATCTGTGTTTCTTTTATTTTTTATTTTTACAGGATTATCAACTTTTCGTCGGATCATTGAAGCGTCCATTCTCATTCTGTAGCCTTGGCAATTGTCATACTGAATATATTATCGTCGCAATTAAATTTGATGAGTAGTGAGAGCAGCCGAGATGGTGCAGAGACCTCTCACAGAAATGAAAGCAACTGTGTTAGAACAAAGGAATTCAGGAGTCATAACTTCCAAAACGGAACGGAAGAGGTATAACATGTTTTAAAGACACATCTGCGGGAAGAGGAACTTACATACGAAATACTGGAAACGTAATAAATACATAAATAAAGCATTATTTAAAAATTAAGTACAGTGAACGGTTATATCGACTGTAGGATATAACCACAGAAACAAGTGCAGAGTTACGCCCCTCAATTGTTTTTGTGAAGCGGGCGGCACCTTTTTGTTTTATAAGCGAGCCAAAACGGACGCTTTTCTTTCGTTACAGATTTATTTGTATATATTGTATGTAAATGGATGAAACTAATAAAAATTCCCTCTTAGAGTTTTTTAAAACATGTTATACCTCTTCCGTTTCGTTTTGGAAGTTATGACTTCTGAATTCCTTTGTTCTAACACAGTTGCTTTCATTTCTGTGAGAGGTCTATGCACCATCTCGGCTGCTCTCACTCACATTTTGCAGAGGCGCAAACATACTAGGCGCACTAGCATATTGTTTATTTATTTATTTATTTATTTGTCCATATAAATATCTTTTTCAGTTCATATATTACACACAGGATATTGGACAGAAAACCTTTTTAGCTGTTTTTCAAACGTCAGACATACATTATTAAAATTTTTATAATAAAGTGGATCTATACAGTTAATAATTACAAATTCTTATAATACTGTATATTTATAGCTTATTTCTGCAATTAAAGATACAAATTACATTTTTTCTTGCATAAGATACTGTGAGATTGAATATTTCAGAAGGTAGGCTGTCACAGACTTTATAAAGCTCTTTAGTTCAGGAAGAGATTTTGTATGTCTTGGTAATCTGCTGTATAAGTTTGTTCCTGCATGATACACACCTTTTTGGCATAAAGTGGTGTTACCATGATTAACATGTATGTCACTGTATGACATGGTACTGTAATCATGGGCACTTATGTTTCGAGGAAAAAGGTTTTCTTTTCGCAGTATGCTTTTTTTGACATGCATGACTACTTCCAGTATATAAATGCAGGGAAGGGGTAGGATCTTGTGATCTTTAAAGAAAGGTTTGTATGGCTTTCTGCTGCTCACTTGCTTCATTATTCTTATAATTGCCTTTATTTCCTGAAAGTTGTTATGGCCTGGTGTACATTTCCCCAGAAAATGATACCGTACTTCAGTATTGAATATTCACGAGCAAAGTATACAGCCGTAGCTGTTTCTGCACTAGTACTGTTGCAAAGAATTCTTACTAGATATCTCCTTTTTGCTAGTTTACAGCATACAGCAAATGATTAATGTACGTCTCATTGTAAATTTATTGTTTATGTGTGATAATTGAATACAGTGTTATTACTTAATATTTGGTTCATTCTATGTTAAAAGTCATCTGAGCTATATTGCGTCTTGACGTGGCGAAAGGTTCCGTGTTCACCAAATGACGTAAGTAGTGCAGCAGGAATCACTTGTTTGGTGAGTAAATGTTTTGAAGTCTGGTGAAAGAAGTTTTCATTTGAAGAGACATCCATGGGCGAGTAAAAGAAACAGAACGGACCTTACAGAGAAAGCCATTGTCAAGCGTATCTAAAATAAAGTAGTGTGTTTACAAAAATTGTTTATTTATCAAATTAATGAATGATTTTGATAATCCGGCTTACTCCCTCGCATTTACCCATGCACGATCCGGTCATAATTGCTAATAAATGAAAACTTGATACTTGTGTAGAACAAATAGGAGTATGTACGTCTGGTCGTCCCTTCCTTACATCTCGCTGTTGCAAACGAATGTTACACCACGACACAGACACAAATTTGAATACAGCGAACATTGAAATTCTCTCGATTTAGCACTTCTTGAATTTTGGCCGTTCTCTGTTTCTATTTTGCTTCTTTTTTCACAGTTCAGTACACCTTCTTTCTGTTTCCATACTTGATCTCTGTCCAGTTCTTGACGGTCTATCTACTGGTCCATCTTACCACTGAATCAGAGTGTGGTGCTACGAGGAGTTTTCCCTGTGAGTAAGCAACTTGATCTCACATCAGGCAACAACATGGCTCGCTGATGACATTTACAATCATACTGCACAATGTACGTGGGTGACGACAGAATGTTTTCGCAATCGGAGGAGAAAACTGGTGATTGAATTTTCATGAGAAGATCCGGTCGCAACGAAAAACGCCTTTGTTTTAATGATTGCCACTCCAATTCACGTATCATGTCTGTGACACTATCTCCCCTATTTCGCGATAATACAAAACGAGCTGCCATTCTTTGTACTTTTTCAATGTCATCCGTCAGTCCCACCTGATGCGGATCCCACACGGCACAGCAGCACTCCAGAGTAGGGCGGACAAGTGTAGTGTAAGCAGTCTCTTTGGTAGACCTGCTGCATCTTCTAAGTGTTCTGCCAATGAATCGCAGTCTTTGGTTTGCTCTACAAACAATATTATCTATGTGATCGTTCCAATTTAGGTTATTTGTAATTGTAATCCCGAAGCATTTAGTTGAATTTACAGCCCTCAGATTTGTGTGACTTATCGCGTAATCGAAATTTAGCTGATTTCTTTTAGTACTCATGTGAATAACTACGCTCTTTTCTTTATTCATGGTCAGTTGCCACTTTTCGCACCATACAGATAACTTATCTAAATCATTTTGCAAGTCGTTTTGATCATCTGATGACTTTACAAGACGGTAAATGACAGGATCATCTGCAGACAGTCAAAGACGGCTACTCAGATTGTCTCCTATGTCGTTAATATAGATCAGGAACAATAGAGGGCCTATAACACTTCCTTGGGGAACGCCGGATATTACGTCTGTTTTACACGATGACTTTCCGTCTATTACTATGAACTGTGCCCTTTCTGACAGGAAATCACGAATCCAGTCGCACAACTGAGGCGATACTCCGTAGGCACGCAGTTTGATTAGAAGACGCTTGCGAGGAACGGTGTCGAAAGCCTTCTGGAAATCTAAAAATATGGAATTAATTTGACATCCCCTGTCGATAGCACTTGTTACTTCATGAGTATAAAGAGCTAGTTGTGTTTCACAAGAACGATATTTTCTGAATCCGTGCTGACTATATGTCAATAAATCGTTTTCTTCGAGGTATTTCATAATGTTAGAATACAGTATATCGACGTTAGTGATATAGGCCTGTAATTCAGCGGAATACCCCTACTTCCCTTTTTGGGTATTGGTATGACTTGAGCATTTTCCAGTCTTTTGGTACGTATCTTTCTGTGAGCGAGTGGTTGTATATAATTGCTAAATATGGAGCTATTTTATCAGCATACTCTGAGAGGAACCTAACTGATATACAATCTGGACCGGAGACCTTGCCTTCATTAAGCGATTTAAGCTGCTTTTTTACACTGAGGATATCTACTTCTATGTTTCTCATCTTGGCAGCTGTTCTTGATTGGAATTCAGGAATATTTACTTCGTTTTCTTTGGTTAAGGAATTTCGGAAAACCGTGTTCAATAACTCTGCTTTAGTGGCACTGTCATCAGTGACATCACCGTTGTTATCGAGCAGTGAAGGTATTGATTGTATTTTGCCACTGGTGTGCTTTATGTATGACTAGAAGCTCTTTAGGTTTTCTGCCACATTTCGAGACAGACTTTTGTTGTGGAAATTATTAAAAGCATCACGCATTGAAGTACGCGCCATATTTCGAACTTCTGTAAAACTTTGCCAACCTTGGGGATTTTGCGTACTTTTAAATTTGGCATGCTTTTTTCGTTGCTTCTGCAACAACGATCTGACCCGTTTTGTGTACCATAGGGGATCAGTACCATCACTTATTAATTTATGTGGTATATATGCTTCAATTGCTGTTGGTACTATCTCTTTTCTACACTTACATGATCAGATCGGAAGTAATGAAGACTGTCTCTTAAAAAGGCGTTAAGAGCATTTTTATCAGCTGCTTTAAATAGATATACCTTGCGTTTCTTTTTGATGGTTGTAGATGTTTCGGTATTCAGACTAGCAGCAACTGCCTTGTGGTCGCTAATCCCTGTATTTGTCACAACACTCACTATTTTTTCAGGATTATTTGTTGCTAAGAGGTCGAGTATGCTTTCGCAAACATTTACGCTTCGAGTGGGCTCATGAACTAATTGTTGAAAATAATTTTCTGAGAAAGCATTCAGTACAGTTTCGGATGATGTTTTATGCCTGCCGCCGGCTTTAAACGTATAATTTTTTCAGCATATCGAGGGTAGATTGAAGTCACCACCGACTATAATTGTATGAGCGGGGTACCTATTTGAAATGAGACTCAAGTTTTCTTTGAACTGTTCAGCAACTATGTCTTCTGAGTCGGGGGGTCGGTAAAACGATACAATTAGTGGTTTAGTCCGATTTTCAGGTATAACCTCTACCCATACTATTTCACATGAACTATCTACTTCAATTTCGCTACAAGGCAAACTACCTCTGACAGCAATAAAAACTCCACCACCAACTGCAGTTAATCTATCCTTTCTGAACACTGTTAGATCATTTGAAAAAATTTCGGCTGGACTTATTTCCAGCTTTAGCCAGCTCTCTGTACCTACAACTATTTGAGCTTCAGTGCTTTCTATTAGGGATTGGAGCTCTAGTTCTTTCCGAACACAGCTACGACAATTTACAACTACAAAACCAATCGTTTATACAACTACCTTACTGTGTTTTACCTGCCCACTTTCTGACGGACGCCCCTTCTGTGGTTTCCCGAGACCCTTTAACCTATAAAACAGCCCAGTCCCTTCCACAGAGCCCCCGCTACCCGTGTAGTTGAGTCCTGACCTATTAAGCGGAACCCGGAAACCCACCACCCGATGGCGCAAGTCAAGGAATCTGCAGCGTACACGGTCACAGAACCGCCTGAGTCTCTGATGCAGACCCTCCATTCGGCTCTACACCAAAGGACCACAGTCGGTTCTATCGACGATGCTGCAGATTGTGATCCCCGTCTTAATCTCGGAAGCAAGACTGGCAGTCTTTACCATTTCCGCTAGCCGCCCGAAACCAGGCAGAATCTACTCCGATGCAAAGCGACACACGTCATTGGCATCGACATGAGCCACTACCTGCAGTTGGCTGCACCCTGTGCTCTTCATGGCATCCAGAAGCACCCTTTCCACATCCGGAATGACTCTCCCCGGAATGTACACAGAGTGCACACTGGCTTCCTTCCCCTACTTGGCAGCCATGTTCTTAAGGGGCCCTATTACGTGCCTAAAGTTGGAGCTCCCAACTACCAGCAAACCCACCCTCTGTGAATGCCCAGACCTTGTGGGCCAAGAAGCTTCCTCTGGAACACGGTGGACGACTGCATCCGGCTCAGAGACATCGTCAGCCACAGATACCGCCCGAAAGCTGTTCGTCAAACGAACCGGGGAGGCCCTAAGATCGGCCCCACGGAAAGTTTTTCGCTGCCTGCCGGACTATGGGATGATTTCCCACTCGACCACGGGTAAGAGGTCAACCTCAGTGCAGGCAGTACCCGAGGAGGTCACAGCAGTGGACCGATCGGAGGACACGTGGGACGTGCTCGACGTCCCTCGCATCCCCGCGTCCGATCCCCCACAGTGACGCTCCTTGGCAGCAGCTTCAAGCTGTGTGACGGAAGCCAAAGTGAGCGACGGGTCGCCAACTCAGCTCGCATCTGTACACAACAATCACAGTTCCTATCCATTACTGCAATCCTCCTGTTTGAAGCTCGTAAAAATATGTAACAAGCGAACGGTGTACTCGCCTCAGCAGTAGCAGGAACTAGCGATGCGCGCTCGCTGGCGGTCTAACTGACACTGAGCTGTTCCAACCAAACAAACAAAAGCCTGCACGATACGAGAGTATATACAACGGTCGATAGCAACGGCGGTACTGCACACTACACTGTTATTGAAATAAAAGTTTGTGTCTAGTAAGCACTCGAACAAGCAAGAAATTACAAAAATAAACTAGTAACTACACAGATTACTGAAAATAAGTCGCTCCTGTTTAAAGCTCGTAAAAATATGTAAAAAGCGAATAGTGTACTCGCCTTAGTAGTTGCAGGAACCAGCGATACTCTCTCGCTGACGATCTAACTGCCGCTAGAGTTAGGCTCCAGAGTGGTGCGGCAACTTTTGTCATAGGAAAGCTGGACACGAGCATAAATTACTAGTGAACAGGTTCAAACAGCAAATAGAATATTTATTTAACTTGTATTTCTCCAAGCGTACGAAGACTGGTTACAAATAATGTAGCAAGAAACAGAGGTCAGCTATCATAACGTGCTCGCTGTACCAAGTAGAAGGAGGTTCCAAGTGCTAGTGGCTTGAACGGCTGTCGGCTGCTGTCCTGTATCGCGGCACGAAAAGAGCCGCCAGAGAGCGTCACATTGACAGACAGTGCCGCGTACGGCAGGTGGCGGGATTTTTAAAATCCGCGCAAGGAAGTATCTCACGGCACAGGTTGGTGGCGCCGGCGCTTCCACTGTGCTAAAAAAAAAAAAAGTTTGAGTAACTAAGGGTGAAGTGAAAGGTCATTACTCTGTGAAGCACCAGAAACTGCAAGATAAGTATATAGCCTCTGGTAGGCCCGCGCGGCTAGCCGCGCGTTCTCACACGCTGCTTCCCGAGCGGGAAGTCGTGCCAATCCGCGGCACGAATCCGCCCGGCGGATTAGTGTCGAGATCCGGTGTGCCGGCCAGCCTGTAGATGTTTTTCAAGGCGATTTTCCAGTTGCCTCGGCATATGTGAGCTGGTTCCCCTTATTACCATACGTCGGCGATTGCTGCACAAGCACTGTCTCCACATATGCGTACATCATAATTACTCTACCACTACACTCGTCTGGTATGAGAAGTTCCCGGGCGGGTCCACTGGTGACCGAACCGCACAACAACCCTGGGTTCGGCGTCGGGCGACGGTGGTGTGGGTGGATCGCTGTGGCCTGTTGTGGGGCTGTGAAACACTGAGGGCTACGGCGGGAACGAAGCTTCTCTGTCGTTTATAGGTCCCCAGTTCAATACACAATACACACAATAGCCCCTGGTGCTCGGAGACCGGCATATCACAGTTGAATTTTGAATATGACAAATATTCCGCGAATACTCACACCCTCTCAAAAATTCGGCGGACTAAGGCATCAGAGAAGATGTTACAGCTGTCAGGCGAATACAGATGATTTTTTTAGCACCTATCCACCACGGAGGAGACCTGGCTGTATTACTATACGCCGAGGCAAAGGGGCAAACTAAGCAGTGGAAAGATGTTGATTCATCCCAACCGAAAAACCCAACCGGCGAGTGATGCTGGGTATTTTTTGGGCTGCTATGGTGTTGTGCTAACACACGATGCTCCTAAGGGGCAAATCGTTGCAGAAGCATACTGCCGGAATTTGCTAATGAATGTGTGAAAGGTACTAAAAAATTCTAATGTGCCTAAGCACTATGGGACTTAACATCTGAGGTCATCAGTCCCCTAGACTTAGAACTACTCAAACCTAACTAACCTAAGGACATCGCCCACATCCATGCCCGAGGCAGGATTCGAACCTGCGACCGTAGCGGTCGCGAGGCTCCAGGCTGAAGCGCCCAGAACCGCTCGGCCGCACCGGCCGCCATTTATTTTAATGTATAGCTTAATTCCCCAATAAGATAAATGTAGTATCATAGGTGCTCCTTACAACAAGTGCTCTTCTTTCGTTTTATCGTAGAGATCCTGAAAATACAAAGACATTTTTGTTTGATATAAAATGGTAATATATGCGTGTAAAGTCTGGTGTAGTATTTGTAGTTGTATAAACACACTGATGTGCAGGTGTACACTTCCCAGTCTGTGTCGAGTTGTTTTCTTTTTCTTTTACCCTATTTTGCCTGTAGTTGATGTGTAAAATTTCCTCAGCTGAAAGTACTGTACTTGCAAAATAACCCTAATTCATTGTTCAAACTTTGTGTTGTTATTGAAATTTATATATGATTTTGTATTTGTAGCGAGCCGTTCAATAACCCCAAGCAAATAAAATAAGAAAATAAAAGTACACAATTAGAATATCTAGGTGCATCGATTCTACCTGTTTACGTCGATTTATTCCTTGTGAGATGCTATGTTTGAATAGAACTGTGTTTAATACTACTTTTTCCTGAGTCCAAAATGAATATCAGAGAGAATGGAACCATAAGCAGTAGTGGCAGCTAGTGATCATGTGCTAATATGCTGCAACGTACTGTGAGTATGGCACTAAAACTACTCCATTTCTCTTCGAAAGCAAGCCGGAAATCGCACTAAAATTGCTCCATGCGTGCTGGTACGCAAAGAAAGTGGAGGAAAATATGTTTTGTTGTCATCTCTCCGTAATAACTAAAAAGCACAGTGTCGGGTACTGGACTGACTTCAACTGCGCTAGGATCCACTGCGTTCTACTGCGCGTTCTGTGATGTTACATCATCCCTACCAGTAGTAACCGTGCTACAATGCTCACAGCACAGTAGAGGCAAGAGCGGAAGTAGCATGCCTATATCCTCACTACGTCGTCTGAGCTCTAACCAAGCGACCAACGAAAAGTTAGAACTGGAAGTCCAATCGAAAATAGTTGTTTCACCCATGTGCAGGTTTTTTTGTTACTAATATTCTTTTAGGTGCACCGAATATTTATCACAAATGGCTCTGAGCGCTATGGGACTTAACTTCTGAGTCATCAGTCCCCTTGAACTTAGAACTACTGAAACCTAAGTAACCTAAGGACATCACACAGATCCATGCCCAAGGCAGGATTCGAACCTGCGACCGTAGCGGTCGCGCGGTTCCAGACTGTAGCACCTAGAACCGCTCGGCCACTCCGGCAGCCAATATTTATCACAAATGTGTGACCCTTGGTACAATTTCTTCTAATTAAATGTGAATTAAGGACACATCAGTGGTAAAAGCTTTCAGGAGATCCTAACATAAATAACACTATTCCTGAATGTTACGTGTGGTCAGCGAGGCCGTGTAGTTAGAGATGTCGAGTCACAGAACTGAAGGAAGTAGGTTTACATATTGTATGGTATTACTTTCTTTTCTTCGTCGCATTTGTACCGGATTCTGTGATCAGCAATGACATCTGTATTCTTCCTTGGCACAAATATTTGTCCATTTTATCATAATATGCCATGAATTCCGAGTGTGCTGTAGACAGGAGAATTGAGAGGAATATGCTGACGAATGTTGAAGGTTTCAACTGCAAAATTGTAGATAAATCCTGCAGTAGAAAACATTGATGTACGAAATTCACTTTTGATCGCTGCGTAAGTACAATTTCTTATTTTAATTTATTGTTTGCGAATTTGTCATCATCATCATCATCATCATCATCATTTAAGACTGATTAGCCTATGCGTTCAGTCTGGAGCATAGTCCCCCTTATAAAATTCCTCCATGATCCCCTATTCAGTGCTAACATTGGTGCCTCTTCTGACGTTAAGCCTATTACTTCAAAATCATTCTTAAGCGAATCCAGGTACTTTCTCCTTGGTCTACCCCGACTTCTCCTACCCTCTACTGCTGAACCCATGAAGTCTCTTGGGTAACCTTGCTTCTGCCATGCGTGTAACATGACCCCACCACCTAAGCCGATTCGCCCTGACTGCTACATCTATAGAGTTCATTCCCAGTTTTTCTTTGATTTCCTCATTGTGGACACCCTCCTGCCATTGTTCCCATCTACTAGTACCTGCAATCATCCTAGCTACTTTCATATCCGTAACCTCAACCTTGTTGACAAGGTAACCTGAATCCACACAGCTTTCGCTCCCATACAACAAAGTTGGTCGAAAGATTGAACGGTGCACAGATAACTTAGTCTTGGTACTGACTTCCTTCTTGCAGAAGAGAGTAGATCGTAGCTGAGCGCTCACTGCATTAGCTTTGCTGCACCTCTCTTCCAGTTCTTTCACTATGTTGCCATCCTGTGAGAATATGCATCCTAAGTACTTGAAACCGTCCATCTGTTCTAACTTTGTTCCTCCTATTTGGCACTCAATTAGCTTATATCTCTTTCCTACTGACATTACTTTCGATTTGGAGATTCTAATCTTCATACCATAGTCCTTACATTTCTGATCTAGCTCTGAAATATTATCTGCCATCACAACTAAGTCATCCGCATATGCGAGACTGCTTATTTTGTGTTCACGTATCTTAATATCACCCCGCCAGTATATTGTTTTCAACATATGATGCATATGAACAACAGTGGAGACGAGTTGCAGCCTTGTCTTACCCCTGAAACTACTTTGAACCATGAACTCAATTTACCGTCAACTCAAACTGCTTCCTGACTATCTATGTAAAGATCTTTAATTGCTTGCAAATGTTGGCCTCCTATTCCATAATCATGTAGAACAGACAATAACTTCCTCCTAGGAACCCGGTCATATGCCTTTTCTAGATCTATAAAGCATAGATACAATTCCTTGTTCCACTCGTAACGCTTCTCCATTATTTGCCGTAAGCTAATGATCTGGTCCTGACAACCTCTAATAGGCCTAAACCCACACTGATTTTCATCCAATTTATCCTCAACTAATACTGGCATTTTCCTTTCAAGAATACCTGAGAAGATTTTACCCACAACGCTGATTAAAGAGATACCTCTGTAGTTGTTACAATCTTTTCTGTTTCCATGTTTAAAGATTGGTGTGATTACTGCTTTCGTCCACTCCCACGCGAATTTGTAATCTGTTTATTTTTGTAATATTGTAGCACTCTGGCAATTATTTTCACGAGCTTCCATTGCAAATACTATGGCTGGATATGTATCGCAGGCGTCCCGACGGGAAGCAACAGGTTGATAACACGGAGCGCCCTGTGTGGGCGAAACACTGGCCATCGAGTGGCCGGCGGCCGGTAGGCGCCGGCGCCACAGGTGGTCCTGCTAATGGGGCGGCGCTCACCAGCCGTGACCCGGGTGCAGGCGGCAGGTCCGGTCCCCGTGTTCGATTTGCCTCACCTGGCCCGGAAATATTGATCAGCCGGGCCCTGCCCCCGTGGAGAGGAACGCGCTCTTCCTTCCTTCCGTGCAATTTACTCAGCAGGTGAGAACCAAACTCTAATACACGTCGATTAAAACAAGCGTTCAGTGCATAGTGCTGTGGAATGTGGAAAAAACAGCAAACTGGCGCTCATAGGAAGAAGAACAACACCAAAAATGCAACAGGAGCATAATATGTAAGAAACTGTCTACGCAACCTGCCACTGATGATGCCTTGCAGAAAATAAAGGCGAAACGCGTATGGCACTAAAATTGTGTTTTATTCAGTTGCTGTCAGACGGTCCATAAGTGAAACTTATCAATATACCGTAGTATTACGCGCAACTGAGGAGGACAGGACCACAAAAGTTGAAGATGTCAATATAGCTATGTCAAGCATTCCCTGTGATTAAAACAAGCGTTCAGTGCATAGTGCTGTGGAATGTGGAAAAAACAGCAAACTGGCGCTCATAGGAAGAAGAACAACACCAAAAATGCAACAGGAGCGTAATATGTAAGAAACTGTCTACGCAACCTGCCACTGATGATGCCTTGCAGAAAATAAAGGCGAATCGCGTATGGCACTAAAATTGTGTTTTATTCAGTTGCTGTCAGACGGTCCATAAGTGAAACTTATCAATATACCGTAGTACAGTGTCAGAGTTCTTCGGCGCGAGAGTTTGTGGTGGGAAGAGCATTCGTGTTCAACTATCTTGTCCTGGGACCTTCGCCAGTTTTGTAGCACAGCATAGCCCATTTATTGTGTTGATAAAAGTTCGTGAACTACCAATTTTTCCACGATCAGAGGACTGATCCCACGGTGGGTAGGGGTGGAATTATAATCTACATATCCACTGTACACGTAACGAACTGTGTCTTTGTCATTGAAATGGCTATGTGTGCAAACTTTCCACAAGAGTCAGGGTCTTGTGATGGAGCTATCCATATGGTATATTTTGAAGCCATAGTTACACCGGAGCGAATGGAAGCGAACGCAAGCGAACGAGAATTCGCGGACTATTAGCCAGAGTTCACAACAATTCGCTTGCAGCTGAGAACAGGAGTTTACACTGGAGGGACTGGAAGAAAACACAAGAAAGCGAGCACAGTAATCCTACGAACGCTGCGTTATTGTTTTGGCGTTACTAATCGTCATACAGGATACAGCACAATACAGGTTATACAAAAATTTGTGGCCGAACTTTTAGAAAATATCCCTCACACGTAGAGGAATAAAATGTATATGGACGTGTGCCTGGAAGCACATTATTTCCGGGTATTATCTTATTTCCTACTTCTCTCGATAATTACATTAATCGTGAGAAACACAACTGGTCTGAAGCGTACTCAACAAACAAAATGCAAAAAGATGTGCTGAATAATTAAAACAATGTTGGAAGGAAAAAAAACTTGAAAGAGAAGGGACAAACCACGAATGCAGTCCCACAAGATTGAAGTTTGAATCCCTTCCTATTCCTTATTATGAACTATCTGAAATGCTTACGAAACTGCTGAATCACGTCATCGACAAAGATTTTCTGTCAATTTTTGGGCCGGCATTGTTGGCGACTGTTAGGGCCTCATATTCATCCACCCAGACTCAAAGGTTGAACTTAACATGCGTTCTTAGAGAATAATCAATCTCTTCTGCTGGAACACGTGCCCTTGAAACTGCGACAAAGCGAGTACCATTAGTACGATTGAGTTCCTGTTCATTTCAGTGTTAGTGTTCATAGCCTTCTAAGTAACAGATTCCGTGACCGATAGGTAGGGGTGGACCAATTTCCTTGTCTCCATTCTCTCCTAATCTAAAACAACTAGATTTTTATTTGTGTGGTATGTGAAGGCTCCTACGCACATGACCCGGGTTCATGATGTACAAGTCTTCGTGCCCGTAGAGTGGAAAGCTTTGAAACAATACGTAATACTACAGGGATACATCCATGGATAGAGGATTCAGTGCTCGTGTCCGTGCTAATGGACAACTTTTGAACATTACACTTAAGGAAGTGTTTCATACTATACTGATACGTTCTTTTCCTGTGTGTCCCACATGGATTATGTGTTGAAGAGTTGTATAAACTGACTTCTAGCACGAAAATAAAACGTTTCCTTACCTAAGCCCATACAAGATATTTTCTTTCTCCGTGTTCGAGGAATGTTTCCTGGAAGCAAGGCTATGACCTTTCCTCAAGCTGTGTACAGTTAGAGCCGGGCTGAAAAAATTTGATATTCAGAAAGAACTATTTTGCGTGGCGAGCCAATCGCTTTTGACGAAGTAAGTAAAATATAATGAAGGAAGATTTTAGGTGCCTGAATTTGTACATAAGCGTTAAGGGCGTGGATGTAGTGCATTTAAGACTGGATTGCAGCTCAAACTTTCCTTAGCATTAATCCAAAACTCTGCATATATGTCGCTTGAGACTGATTGGTCGCTTATCATTACAACTGAGGCGAAAATTTAAAAGCAAAGCACTAATTACGGACGACTAACGTAACCTTTATGGTTATTAACAGCTGCAAACATTTACATTAGTATTGCTTTCGTATATCAATAGCAACTATATTTGTTATAGTTTGTGACGTCAGCAACGACGTAAGTGAAGCACTTCAGCGATTTTACTAAAGCAGGCCTAAGGAAGATGGTGTCAATAAAATATGATTTGCGGAAAGAAGAAAATACTTACACTATTTAAATTGTTAGAGGGCAGGTATCATGATCCCGAGCAAATGACTTTTATTTATCAACAGAGATCTCTAGCATCACAGTGAATATTAGACACAATATTAGACATCTACCGTGAACGTAAGCAACTAGAACTGTCAAATTTTCCGTTTTTTTTTTTATTTTAACCAACGTAATAGATAAAACACTAACGGAAAAAAACGATTACAACATCCATAAGGAGATGTGCCACGTAAACGAAGGTTGGTAGGCGTGTTTCTACAGCTGAAGCATGCCGTCTGTTCAAATTTCGCTCCAGTTGCGTGAGGGTGGCGCTAGTAGTGCCACTGTGAGGACGCAAGTCACGTTTGCTTTAACTAGACGCTGTAACGGCCATGTGCGTTAGTTACATTTGAGAGTGGTGTTTGGACGTAATGAGTTGATGTTAGTCAAGAACGCCATCACTGCGATAGAGATGCCATTATCCATACCACACTGAGTTTGAACGAGGTCGTTTAACAGGGCTACGTGAAACTGGACGTTCATTCTACGATACTGCAGAAAGACTTGGCAGGAATGTAGCCACTGTACATGACTGCTGGGAGCGGTGGTCAGGAGAATGTACGGTCGCAAGAAGACCAACCTCCGGACGGTCACGTTGCGCTACCGAGAGGGAATGCCACCATGCTCGGCGTACGGCTCTGGCGCACCGTGCTGCTGACATCAGACCGACACAAATTGGTTAAATGAAGGAAAGCTCCTAGCCAGACACCCTGTAGCATGCATTCCACTGACACCGAATCTCCGCCATTTGCGACTTCAATGGTGTCAAGCAAGAGCTCATTGGAGGACAGGGTGGAGGTCTGTTGTGTTTTCTGGTGAAAGGTGATTCCACATCGGTGCCAGTGATGGCCGTGTGTAGGTTAGAAGGAGGCCAGTTGAGAACATGCAACCAACTTGTTTGCGTGCTAGGCACATTGGACCTATAACTGCAGTTATGGTGTGAGTTGAGATTTCGAATAACAGCAGAAGCACTCCCTTGGTTATCCCACATACCCGGACTGCAAGTTGTACGTCAGTCTGATGATTCGACCTGTTGTGCCACCATTTATTAACAGCATTTCATGAGTGATTTCCAATAGGATAAAGCTCGCCTACATACCGCTGGTGTAACAGAACATGCTGTACGGAATGTCGACATGTTGCTTTGGCCTGCTCGATTACCGGATCTGACTCCAATCGAACACGTGGGAGACATTATCGGAGGACAACTACAGTGCCATCCTCAAACAGCATTAACCGTCCGTGTATTGAGCGACCAAACGCAACAAGCACGAAACCCCGTCCTACAAACTTACATCCGGCACCTTTACTACACAATATATGCGCGTGTGCATGCTTCCATTCAACATTCTGCCGTTACACAGGTTATTAATATACCAGCAATTCACATTTTCAATGGCTTATCCTGCACTTACATTAACCTGTTATCTTGCAGTGTTAATCACTTAATATGTTTCGTAGACAAATGTGTTCCGAAAATTAAGTAGCATTTGGTGCTGCGATTTTTCCCTTACTTGTTTTCGCACTTGTTTAATTGCAAGGAAATTCATTGTGCTTGAAGGAGTATGTAGAGGGTCTATACAAGGGCGATGTACTTGAGGACAATATTATGGAAATGGAACAGGACGTAGATGAAGATGAAATGGGAGATACGATACTGCGTGGAGAGTTTGACAGAGCACTGAAAGACCTGAGTCGAAACAAGGCCCCCGGAGTAGACAACATTCCATTGGAACTACTGACGGCCTTGGGAGAGCCAGTCCTGACAAAACTCTACCATCTGGTGAGCAAGATGTATGAGACAGGTGAAATAACCTCAGACTTCAAGAAGAATATAATAATTCCAATCCCAAAGAAAGCAGATGTTGACAGATGCGAAAATTACCGAACTATCAGTTTAATAAGTCACAGCTGCAAAATAGTAACGCGAATTCTTTACAGAGGAATGGAAAAACTGGTAGAAGCCGATCTCGGGGAAGATCAGTTTGGATTCCGTAGAAATACTGGAACACGTGTAGCAATACAGACCTTACGACTTATCTTAGAAGAAAGATTAAGGAAAGGCAAGCCTATGTTTCTAGCATTCGTAGACTTAGAGAAAGCTTTTGACAATGTTGACTGGAATACTCTCTTTCAAATTCTAAAGGTAGCGGGGGTAAAATACAGGGAGCGAAAGGCCATTTACAATTTGTACAGAAACCAGATGGCAGTTATAAGAGTCCAGGGACATGAAAGGGAAGCAGTTGTTGGAAAGGGAGTAAGACAGGGTTGTAGCCTCTCCCCGATGTTATTCAATCTGTATATTGAGCAAGCAGTAAAGGAAAAAAAAGAAAAATTCGGAGTAGGTATTAAAATGATGGGTAGATCACATAACTAATGAGGAAGTATTGACTAGGATTGGGGAGAAGTTTGTGGCATAACTTGACCAGAAGAAGGGATCGATTGGTAGGACATGTTCTGAGGCATCAAGGGATCACCAGTTTAGTATTGGAGGGCAGCGTGGAGGGTAAAAATCGTAGAGGGAGACCAAGAGATGAATACACTAAGCAGATTCAGAAGGATGTAGGTTGCAGTAGGCACTGGGAGATGAAGAAGCACAGGGTAGAGTAGCATGGAGAGCTGCATCAAACCAGTCTCAGAACTGAAGACCACAACAACAACAACAACAACAACAACTACTTTTTAACAAAAAGAAATATAAAGCTTGTAGTTATTCAATCCATTCCCACCAGACGCAAACACCTAATGGAGCTATGATGCCGGCCGGTGTGGCCGAGCGGTTCTAGGCGCTTCAGTCCGGAACCATGCGGCTGCTACGGTCACAGGTCCGAATCCTGCCTCTGGCATGGATGTGTGTAATGTCCTTAGGTTAGTTAGGTTTAAGTAGTTATAGGTCTAGGGGATTGATGACCTCAGATGTTAAGCCCCATAGTGCTTAGAGCGATTTGAACCATTTTGAAGCTATAATCTTCCATTTGCTCCCTGCTAAACCTTTGAGTGCTTCCTCAATTTTCTACCAGCCATATTTATTTTCCTTCTGCAAATCTGTGGTGTAACTCTTGCATCCCAGAAGCACCAGTGATATCTTCAGCACTATTACCACGTTCTCTTCAAACCATTCCATCACTCACGCAACTCACGTCAGAAGCAAAACTAATTTGGAAGCAAGACAGCCAACGAATGCTTTCCTTATTCCGAGCGCCGAAGTGGAGAACGTGCGAACTTCCTTTGGTGGTTCGATAAGATACCGACAGCTAGCGGAACACGATCGGGCACCAGAGAATTCGAAACGAATATGACAGGATGTAGTCCGCCAACGCTCGCCTACGTTTTACACCAGAGAGTATTCGCGTTCGTTCGTGTTCGATCCGTCGTAAACCATGCCTTACGTGTCCTTTGGCCTGGTGCAACTATTCTAGACGCACAGCCAGTGCACTTCGGGTCTGCTACTGTTTATATTCAGAGGGTCCGTATTATCTTGTTCACACAATAAGCTGTTTCATTTATTGGGCAAAGTTGAACAGTTACATCAACATTTATTTACTAGCCAGTTTTTGCACTCGGGTATTTTTAAATTCCGTTGTAATATCCTTCATCAGCAGATGTATATTTGTACGCTGTGCATTATCAAATTTAAAAGCAGTTCGAATAATCTTTTCCTCCACACAAGTTAGATTTTCTTGTAAGTAAGTAAATACAACAGCAACTGTGACTACTATAAGTACACATTCCACAGCACATTACCTGATTCTGCCTATTCAACTGTAATATGCAATAACGAATTATGAATCCTGCTTTGATATTTCTCTGATGCCATGTAGTTGGCTGACATATTGATGACTCCATTCAAGCCTTCGTTACAGAGAAAATAAATTTATGTGAAAGTATTTCAGTTGTTCAGGGAGTTGGTTATAGGCATGAGATGAAACTGATAGTTGTTCGAAAAGAGGCATATAAAGGAACATATCTTCATGTAATGCGTCATTGTTACGAAAAGAAAATTTGACACTTTAACAAAAACAGTATTCTCTGCTGAAAATCACACGAGACCCACCGAAGGGATATGCCAAATGCAAAATTTTAAAACTTCTCCTCTTCAAATAGTTCTAGGAGGTAAATGGGGATCGTTGATTTTGACTATGTCTTGGCTCAAGTCATTCAGAAATAGAAGCCAACGCTATTAGTTGCACAGTTTTAGAGAAGAAATAGTAATCACTTCCAACCGCCGACGTGACCCTCTGAATAAACTAAGCGCTGATTGCCATACATGGCTGGTAGCTTTTATAGTTGTTTGCCGATGCGAAGCAGACATGAAACTGCAGGTGCGGCGTTTTTGACAGAATAAAAATTTGTCTAAATACAATAAACAGGCACTGTGAAGCAGTACAGAGTGGCTCAGGGGGTGCGGTCTCACGGATGATCAGTACTTAGTTTTATGAATAATTTTGGGGATCTTGCATGTCAAGGAGAATATGTAGACGGTGTTTCAAATTATTATGATGATGATCCAAAATAAAGTACAGTATAGTACAGCAACGAGCTCGGTTGAATCAGGAGCAGGGATGAAGATTCTGATAAATCTACATTCGTAGGTACATAGAAGTGGGAAAGGAATTTTAAAAATTCTGAGATTATATATTTTTGTTCTCTTATTTTTCATTGCAACTCTGTTCATTCCATAAAAAATGCAGATTTGACTTATCTCTGTGTGCCACCCAGTTCAAAAGCACCCGTGTCATCACGTGCTAGAAAAGGTAGTAGAGGCGGTTCTGTCACAATGTTTCGGGTTAGTATACGTTCAATAAATAATGCTCCACATTTTTTAAAAAAAGCTGTTAAATACATAGACAAACGTCCTTGTTGGTGGTTCACATTTGATGTTTGTTCTGTGCGCCGGTGAAGTTTCCAACCGTTCTCACAGAAGTCAGAGATGCAGTGCAGCGTCAAAATGGCGTCTACATGCGACTCACGTTACAAGCAGCGTGCTGTTATTGAATTCTTGTGTGCAGAAAAAGAAATCGTGGAGAACATCCATAAATGTTTGTGTGCAGTGTATGGCGATGCGGCAGTTGATAGGAGTACAATTGGGCGATAGGTAAAGACAGTTACACCTTCAGAAAATGCAGAAACAGAGCTCCATGATCAGCCACGCTCTGGACGTCCTGTCGCAGCCACTGCTCCAGACATGCTCCACCGTGCGGACGCCATTATTCGTGCCGACCGGCGCATTACAACTCGACAATTGGCTCTACAGTTGTCGATCAGTATTGGAAGTGCGTCTGCAATAATCGAGACTCTCGAATATTCAAAGAGGTACTCACGATGGTTTCCACGAATGCTCACAGCGGACCACAAGATTCAAAGAAAGGCCATTTCATCTGAATTGTTGGAGCGAGTTCAGACCGACGGAGAGGCCTTTCTGTAACAGATCGTTACCGGGGGCGAAGGCTGGGTGCAGCACTATGCGCTGGAAACAGAAAGGCAGTCCATGGAGTGGCATCATCCTCATTCACCACAGAAGAAGAAATTCAAGACAACCAACTCTGCCGGAAACGTCATGGTGACAGTCTTCTGGGATTGTGCTGGCGTCATTCTCGTGGATGTGATGGCAAGAGGGTCAACCATCAATTCAGAGGCATAGTGAAGTCTCTGAATAAACTTAAGTCCCGTTTCCGACATGTTCGATCGGACAAGAATCCAGCAGAAATCTTGTCCAACACTTTAATGCACACCCACACACAAGTCTGAGAACCTGGGAACACATCACCAGACTGGATTGGACACCATTATCTCGTCCACCCTACAGTCTAGACCTGGCACCCTCGGACATCCATTTCTTTGGGCCGCTTAAAGATTCTGTGTGGGAAACACACTTCGAAGATGACGAGAGTGTCAGTCATGCAATGGAAACATGGCTACGCCTACAGGACAAGAGATTTTACCAGCAGGGAATACATGCTCTTCCACGGAGTTGGTGTACTGCCATAAAACATGATAGAAACTACTTAGAAAAATTGGAGATTTGCAAGACATGTTGATGTACACTCCTGGAAATTGAAATAAGAACACCGTGAATTCATTGTCCCAGGAAGGGGAAACTTTATTGACACATTCCTGGGGTCAGATACATCACATGATCACACTGACAGAACCACAGGCAAATAGACACAGGCAACAGAGCATGCACAATGTCGGCACTAGTACAGTGTATATCCACCTTTCGCAGCAATGCAGGCTGCTATTTTCCCATGGAGACGATCGTAGAGATGCTGGCTGTAGTCCTGTGGAACGGCTTGCCATGCCATTTCCACCTGGCGCCTCAGTTGGACCAGCGTTCGTGCTGGACGTGCAGACCGCGTGAGACGACGCTTCATCCAGTCCCAAACATGCTCAATGGGGGACAGATCCGGAGATCTTGCTGGCCAGGGTAGTTGACTTACACCTTCTAGAGCACGTTGGGTGGCACGGGATACATGCGGACGTGCATTGTCCTGTTGGAACAGCAAGTTCCCTTGCCGGTCTAGGAATGGTAGAACGATGGGTTCGATGACGGTTTGGATGTACCGTGCACTATTCAGTGTCCCCTCGACGATCACCGGTGGTGTACGGCCAGTGTAGGAGATCGCTCCCCACACCATGATGCCGGGTGTTGGCCCTGTGTGCCTCGGTCGTATGCAGTCCTGATTGTGGCGCTCACCTGCACGGCGCCAAACACGCATACGACCATCATTGGCACCAAGGCAGAAGCGACTCTCATCGCTGAAGACGACACGTCTCCATTCGTCCCTCCATTCACGCCTGTCGCGACACCACTGGAGGCGGGCTGCACGATGTTGGGGCGTGAGCGGAAGACGGCCTAACGGTGTGCGGGACCGTAGCCCAGCTTCATGGAGACGGTTGCGAATGGTCCTCGCCGATACCCCAGGAGCAACAGTGTCCCTAATTTGCTGGGAAGTGGCGGTGCGGTCCCCTACGGCACTGCGTAGGATCCTACGGTCTTGGCGTGCATCCGTGCGTCGCTGCGGTCCGGTCCCAGGTCGACGGGCACGTGCACCTTCCGCCGACCACTGGCGACAACATCGATGTACTGTGGAGACCTCACGCCCCACGTGTTGAGCAATTCGGCGGTACGTCCAACCGGCCTCCCGCATGCCCACCATACGCCCTCGCTCAAAGTCTGTCAACTGCACATACGGTTCACGTCCACGCTGTCGCGGCATGCTACCAGTGTTAAAGACTGCGATGGAGCTCCGTATGCCACGGCAAACTGGCTGACACTGACGGCGGCGGTGCACAAATGCTGCGCAGCTAGCGCCATTCGACGGCCAACACCGCGGTTCCTGGTGTGTCCGCTGTGCCGTGCGTGTGATCATTGCTTGTACAGCCCTCTCGCAGTGTCCGGAGCAGGTATGGTGGGTCTGACACACCGGTGTCAATGTGTTCTTTTTTCCATTTCCAGGAGTGTATATTGTCACCAAACCCTGAATTTTAACAGTAAATATGTTCCGAGAAAAAAAGTGCAGCATTGCTTATTGAACGACCGTCGTATATGTGGTGTCTTTTCTTTCAGATGACGGCCAGTGATGCCTTCAGTGTAGATGCACACCAAGCTCGAACTCTTACGGGAAACGGCGAGCAGGGACACTACATCAGTTGTGTGGTGTAATTTGAGAATTTGGGTCTGACGGGAGGCATGCTACCGTAGACCGTGTGGTTGTGCTGTGTCCGGATGGCCTGGAAGTCACCACATCTGCATTGTCAGCAGAAGATCTGGGTAGAATCTCGTTCCACCAAAAATTTTCAGCCTGCCGATTGATGTAAATCAATGTCCAGCGCCACCTAATGTCTTCAATTCCTTTGTGTCTTGTTTGTGACAGTGTTGCCAGAGCTGCTATGGTTGGCATTTTCGAAGATAACAATGACGAGCAGAGTATAGCTATAGGCGAAGGCGATTCTCATCCAAATGATACAATTGAGCCAATATTGTACTAAAAAGCTATGTAATTCAAGTAGAACGTGCTATCTCAATAATATGTGGGTACCGAAGTTGAAGCCCCTGATGGAACATAGTGGGAAGTAGTTGCTACTAATATTGTAATCCCTGGAAGTGGTGGACAGCAAAATGCTCTTCGGAAGGATTCTGGTCCTTCGCCACACATGAAAAGATTTGTCATCGATGGTGTTCCCTCCAGTGCTTAGCGTTTGTTTATTGACGAACCTATTCTCAGACACGTTCAAAAATACGCTGAGACGAAGGAGAGTAGAGTATTGGGAGGTGATAAATGGCCATTACTGTTGGAAGGGCTTGATGAGTTTCCTGTTATTCTGCATGTTAAGATGCCACTAAAACCAAAAGGAATATAAGTGGAGCTTCTTTGATCAGAGATGTGGGGAATATAATTTTACAAGTCTGTGATGCCATTTAATCTCATCTGGGGAATCATGAGCTTCCCTAGGTTTGAACTGAGATTTACGTGGTTGGAGGGACTAATTACTCTCATGTGAGACGTATGGGAGAGATTCATAATAAATGTCAAAGCATATACACAGGTAGACGCCAGTTCACTCAGTTCATGGCTTCAGTACCTGCCAAGTATGGGTCAAATACGGGTATGGGCAGAAGTACTGGATGGCTATTAGTAATTTTTCCAGTGTGTGCTAAATGTTTCCTCAAATCTAAGTAAAGATGAGACTCGTCCTGGTGGTGAACATCTTAGTCACTCTGTAGTGAAGAAAACTTTAGGTCCATACCTGAATAAAGGAAAGATTGATATGCATAATAACTGTTTGACCTCAATTTCAGTAGCAGAACAACTAAAAACAGACCGAACAAGTTTGATTAGTACAACAACCAAATTAAGAAGCAACCTCGCGAGAACCTATACATGACTACATTTTCTTAAAAGGAGGATATAACCCGCATAGTGCATAAAGTAAAACCAAGAAAGAACATAATAAGTCTCAGTTTTTTGCATCCAGATGTACAAGTTGGAACTGAGACAAAGTCAAAGCCGAACACATCTTGCAATGAAACTAACTGTAGACTATACATTGTTGACCATATGGCCCAAAATTACTGAGCAAAAGCAGGCGGAAGAAAGTGGCCCGCTCATACTTTATGTAACAGTCTGGATTTAATTTGCAGAGACGTAAAGAGCAAACTAAAAAATAACAAAATTAGATTTCCTTCTCAAGTTCGGAGAGGAGCTTGCCAAGGATTGTACAGTGAAAAGGATCGAAGCACTAGCCACTCACATCGAATCATCAGACGTATGTAAAAGACGCCACCGCTACCAGTTGCGAAAATCCGATAAAGAAGGGGCGAGTTCATATAAATGTGCACCGTCTGGGAAACAAGTTTGCAAGAACTGTGTTGTTACAGTTTCCTACATCTTAACAGATTGCAAAGCTACAGATATCTAAAAGGAGAATATTTTACCTACCCAGACAGTAATGTTTACTTTTAGGTAATGTATATCAGAATGTAAATCTAATTCATAGTATGTACTTCCCTATTCCGATAAATATAACTTACGCTTTATAAATTATCTAGTGGGCTTTACTTAATACAATAATGTTTCTGAAAAATGACACACCGAGAAAAATGCAGATTGAAATTATGAACAAGTGAGTGACATTCCACAAATGATTAGGATTAATGAACTGAACATCACTTCTTTCTTGGAATCCTTACATTCTGTGCTAGAATACATAAAACGAGAGCCTGTTTGAATTCTTATGGAATTAACTTCCTTGTGGTCAGTATACTAGTTCGCAATGGACCTACAGACAAGGAAGCCGGCATACCTGTCATTCTTCGAAGAAGGCTACATGTGACAGCATATTGTGCTACTGAAATGTCAGATAAAGAGTTGCCTGGAGGAGGATTAAATCCTCTACTTTACAAAGGTTTAAATTAAGACTTCCCGTAATACAAACGTTTCATGATTGTATGTTGTATCCAATGGCGCCCTAAGACTTCCACTCGACATTTCTCGCCTATTAATCTCAAAAATTCAGGATGACACATTCCGATCACGACAGCAACGTCTAGCATGTATACAGTCATCACTGTGGTAGATGATGCTCCCCTCAGATGCAGTATTCATGTGACCATTTCTGATTTCTGGGCAAAACAGCTTCGAACCATCAACGCAGACGGGACCATTCTCACTGTAACGTTGAAGTGTAGGTCGACAAATGTAAATGTAGATCTGCAACACGATTAAAATACTGCACAGACAATGGTGGACGTCTGGTGATGCAGTCACACTGCGTGATCTCCTCATCAGATAACACCGCACTTCTCCACTCAGATTGACAGAAATTAACTTACACATGCCTATTGCACTTTCAGGTGTTGGTTATTCTGGATAGTGGAAGCAAACGGAATAGCATGTATGCCACCAGCTCACTTCAAAGCTGAAGTGTCATCACTTCTGTCTCTGTTGTTCATTTTTGGTACACAGCCTACGAACAGCTTAGAGACAAGTGACGACACTTTCTGCAGGACCTGACCATCATGTTGCAGGACAATGCTCATGCACGTACAGTGCAAGCTATACCATCTACTGCACTCCCCTGACTTAAGCCCAGGTGAGTTCAACTCGACTTCTAAACTGAAGGAAACATTTCACGGCATTCGCTTGAGAACTACTACAAATTCGTCGGGCAATAGACCGCGCCGCTCGAACTGTCAAGACAACTGGCACTGCCAAGAATCACCAGAAGAATTCCACATAGCTGGCAACGGGTTATACACAATGCTGGTGACTACTTTGAAGGTCAGTAAAACTTTGAAACACATATCTATTTTGCCGCTATTAACGTTCCAACCCTCGTAAATAGGTTCATTTAGGTGGAGAATTGCGAAGTATTTTCTTTCCAGTTCTAGTCGCACCTCGCGACCGCCGTGTTCTTTTAAGGGAAAAACTGAAGTACTGCTGGCCGACCATCGCAGGCCGACAGCCATTTTAGGTGCAGCTGACTGGCTGTAAATAAAGCGGTACGGCCTTTTACGGTCTTTTGAACGAAATGGCAGTCCTCACGTGGTGCGGTCACGTTACGTGCGTCAGTATCTACCCGCCTTCATATCCGTTGCTACCACACACGTGATACTTTTGTAGTAGCATCCCTTACTGTAGTTAACGAGAAACAATAAGAAGCAATTTTCCTAAGCCTGATCACTCTGCCCCCTTTCGAGCTTACTCACATACTGATACTGCAACTTTTGACGCCGATGGCATGTACTAACAGTTCTTTGACACAATCCTCGCTTGTGCTCCACCTCTAATGATGTTGACGACGGTAAGTTAAACACTGATCTTCCTTCCTTCCTTTTCCTTTTCTTTCCGTTTGTGCCTGTTTACTGGTAGGTAACCTCACGGCTCACACAATATAGGGCGCTGCTAGGATTGCATGTATGCCGTCTCTCTGCAGTGTTAAGGTAAGTACAACCTTGTATACAAAATCGAACGATTGTCTACAGGCATTATAGAGGGAATGTCTATAGACGTGTAACTAGACAACACATATAGACAGTCTAGATACTTTGTCTCGTATACGTACTTGAGTGCCTTGTTCCTCGATATTGGCTGATATGGCTTACGTTACTGCGATCGCTGCTAGTGCAGTCATAGTAACGGGCAGTCAACGAAATCGAAAGAGGAGGCGGTGGTAGAAACGCGAACTATCTGTGGAGGGGCCTCGTTTCAGCTGTAATTTACTTCCGATTTTGGAAGTAGAAGACAGCATGTTTCTTTCAGCATCACTCACTGATACTTAACATTTTTTGGTCAACTCCTGGATAACCAAGTTCATGTTGTAGCGATTTTTATGTTCGAAATTACTAACTTCCCACAAACATGATGTGACACGAAAATCTTCAATCAGTCGCAACACCTCCTGTAGCGGCCACATCTTGGTAAATGATATTTAACAATAGGAAAAACAAAAGAATTAAAAATCAACGAAATGTTGTTCACGGCACAAAGCGAATAACTTCAGACAATGTCTACAATACGTCCACACTAGGAAATGTGGCGCACCATTGTGTAAAAATTCTCATGTATCCCATTTCAAACGGTAGTAATAAGTTCTGGGATTTTGTAGCAAAAGCGTGTCTACAGACAAGAAATGTCTCTCAACTGCGTATAAACAAAATCACTCGATTGTCTGTAGACACTGTGTATATACAAAACTCGCTCTACTTCGTATAGTATTGTGTACAAGTCCTTAATCGATACAGCGCGGCGGTTCTAGGCGCTCAGTCCGGCACCGCGCGACTGCTACGGTCGCAGGTTCGAATCCTGCCTCGGGCATGGATGTGTGTGGTGTCCTTAGGTTAGTCAGGTTTAAGTAGTTCTAACTTCTAGGGGACTGACGACCACAGATGTTAAGTCCCATAGTGCTCAGAGCCACTTGATACAGCGCGGAAGTGCTGCAAGAAACGTGTGGTCGGTCCCTGTTTGGGTTAGGAACAAGGAGTAAGAAGGTTTTCGTTTAGCCCGACCAGCGGCTTTTTGTACAGTCATTCTAACATATGTGTTATTGTAGCTATTTTACAGCATATTAAGCAACGTTTGAATGACGAACAGACGCTGACGCCAACGAAGATTGTACAAATCGATTAATTCCTTCTTAAAATGATTTTAATTGGCCTGAAGTTAATACTCGGCTAACGGCACCATTTACATGTGCACCATTCACAGGCTTCACGTGCAAAAACATGCAAAAAACACTTTTTTTCTGGAAGCCTCTTATATACCAGTTAACGCCCGCTGCTTCGCTCGCGCACACTGTATGACCTGCAAAGATTATTTATCGAATTTTTTTGTTGTTCACAAATAGAGACTTCTTCTAAGCTTTTCTGGTTAATTAAGCCTATATAAGCGATTCTGGTAGCTGGAGTCACAGTTTTTGTAATGATGGCTTTTTCGTTCTTCTGGAGATATTGCCACATCATCTTTCATCCCCTAACAAATATTTCTTTATATCTAACACAGAAGTGAAATATCACATTTCATAAATTTAGCTTTAAATTTTTTTTTTAAAGTAACGAAATATTTTCTTAAAACTTTTAATCCTCTGTTGCACGCCTTTAGCGCCGGAATTTTCAGAAACACTGAAACACTTATTTTTTATTTGTAACTGAGAAGACAAATACAAATTTTCGTAGGTATAGCCTTAATATCCTTTTGTAGAGTTTTAGTGACTATTTATTTTCAAAAAAACTTTCACCTACTCTTTTCATCCTTGGTGTTCGAATTTCCAGAAATGCTGAAACACGTATTGTTTACTTTCTGGCTGACAACCCAAATAACAGTTTTTGTAGCACTACTCCAAAATTTTCTTAGTAGCGACATATTTCAAAAAGCATTCATCCACTATTCCACTCCCTTAGGACTGGAATTTCGGACAAGTCCTTCTTAAACGATGCCTACAGTATTAGATCCACACCCTCCCCAGATTTTAAGTTTCTATCCTCAGATGCTTGGGCTGGGCGATCATGAGTCAGTAAATCATTCTGACCTTATTTCATAACCTTAGTGGATGAATTTCCAAAAACAGTGAAACACGCAGCTTTTTATTTCTAACTGAGAAGCAAAATTTAAATTTTCATAGCTTTAGCATTATAAAAGCTTTCATAATAAATATTTTCATAAAAATCTCGTCTTCTGTTTCATCCCTTTAGGGGTTCAGTTTCCAAAAACACTGAAACTCGTTTTTTTTTATTTGTAACCAAGAAGTCAAATACCAATGCTCATGGCTGTATCTTTAGAAATACTTCGCAGTTCTTTAATAGTGTTCAATTTTCAAAAACGTTTTCACCCATTGTTTCATCCCCATAGCGTTAAATCTTAAAAAAGTTCCGAAACACGTGTTTCTTTAATGTCTGACAGAAAAAATAAATACCAATTTTCGTAGATCTAGCTTCAAAATTGCCTCAATAGCGACATTTTTTAAAGAAAAACCTCACCCCCATATTCCACCCCCTTAAAATTGTAATTTCGGAAAATCCCTTCTTAAACGACGCCTACCGTATAAGATCCACATCTTCTCGAAAATTTCAATTTTCTATCTTTAGCAATTTGTGCTGGGTGACGATGAGTCAGTCAGTCACTTTACGGATAGGTTCAGACTCTGCATGAGGGTAGGTAAACCGACAAAATTCAAAAGAACCATTTTTATCAAACAATCTTTATCCGTTGTTGAGATTCGATGATTTAAAGTCGAGCTAAATGAAGCACGTAAGAAAAGTTACGTTGTTCTCGGTTGTTTTTGAACCACATCACTTCTATACTTCAAACTTGTATAAGTCGGTTCAAACTTTGAACGAAAGTAGGTAAGTGGATGAAGTTACACCGAATTATTTTTATCCAATAATCTTTATAAGCTGTCGAGATACAATGACTTACAGTCGAGCTAAATGTCGCACATGTTTTTCTCAGAGGTTTTTGAAGCGCGCCACTCATGTTCTTTAAACTTGTACGAATCGGTTCAAACTTTGCTGAAGGTACATACAAAATATTTCATTGTGACCTGATCCATTTATCTAATTCTCTTTATCCGTTGTCGAGATGGTTTTAAGTCAAGCTAAACGTTGACGTAAAAGTCGTTCTTAAGTGAAATAAATGCGAGGAAATCGTTTGCAGTGAATCAAACAAATAAGGAATGCATTGTTACACTGAAATTGAAAACTTGCTTTATGCGGATTTTACGTGCAAAAAACACGTTTTTTGTGAGTTCTGTGAAGCATACCTTTTCTACGTCTCAGACGTGCGAATCGGTTCAAATTTTATATAGTCCTGCTTTCTTGTGAAAGCTTTATCCGTCACCATGAAATAAGGAACGCGGTTGGAAGGCAATACAAATTTCTACACCAGATCAGTCATCGCCCGAGTCAACAAAACTCTATATCGGTGGTCAATCTATGATGGTGTAATGTCATAAGTATGGCAGTGTAAAATTTGGGAACCAGAATGAAAAATCCACCTATCGCAAAAAGGTTAACATGTCCTAGGCAGCGTTAAGGATGCTAAAGCAGGGAACTAGCTTTTTGACTTACCCGGCAGCTTCAAAGACAATTGAATCAAAATATTTTGAAATATTCGTGCTCTTTTAAGAGTTAACTCTGCTTCCTAGGGGCAATGAGATCTCTTAGCTGTAAGATGTTGGCGCACCAGCATGTTGCAATTTATACGCTACAGTCCCTCATCCTGTGCCCAAAATCCGTAAGATTCGCCAGACGCAGTAAACAATATAGTGTATTATCATGTTGCTGAAGAACATACATGTAATAATGACTACAAAAGGTTTTCTGGGGGGATAAAATTTCTGGAAGTGGATGTGTTACTGGGGATGTTAAAACCATGTCTCCCTCTTTTATGCCCGAAACCACTCTCTGTTACATGTATCGCGAAGAGTGTAAGAACAAATACTGGGACCGTATCACCAAAGAAGCCATAGAGATCAGAGTAAGGGAGCCACAGCTAAATCGTGAAGCAAATTTAAGTGCTTCTAGTATGTGATATTCATCTACAGTAGAAATATCCGAGTGGGAGTGCATCTATAATAGGAAATATCCCAGAGTTGGGATGCATACGTCCTAAGCTTTAATGACACGTTATGTCGTATCGCACAACATGACAAATACGATGTTTGATGACATCATGGAACGTGCCATATTACATGATATGACAACATGTATCGTGTTACTTTACTTGAAACTATGCTTTGTATTACGTGACATGCGTACTAACAATTAAAAAAACCACAAAAATATCATTATGTTTTGAAACTGCCAGATAAGACGAAAAACTACCTTTCTTTCTTTACAGCCTTAACTCTGCCCAGGATATATTAGCCTTTTTTTTTTTTTGCTGTGACAGGAGTCTTTTCATTCTGGTCATTTACTGTTCCAAGATTCTCACACACAGCCCACGAGTTTGCGTTCATTGGACTATTATTTACGAGTGACGTGATGTTTACACGTGCTAATATGCTTAACACACCTCTGTCTCCTTTCTGGGAACCAGGGTGAAGGAAAACGTTTTTTTATGTGTTTATTTTATTGTGACTCGTAACGGAAATTTTTCTACACCCTGTAAAGATTAACCATTTTAATGCGCAGCAAAAAATAGACCATTGTGTGTGTGTGTGTGTGTGTGTGTGTGTGTGTGTGTGTGTGTGTGTGCATGTGTATATGTGTGTGTGTGTGTGTGTCTGGTCTCGCTTATGAGGGGTAATCATAAAGCTATCGTTATTTCTAAAGAATAAAGTACGTATGTGGAGTCCTGGCACACACTGAAATAGCCGCGCCACAGTACCATACTGTTGCTCGCCGTCAGTATTGTGCTCGTATGTTAAGGACACCTCCAATGAAAGTACATAATATCCAAAATTAATATACTGATTCAATCAGTCGGATGATCAAGTAATTTTACGACTGTTATTGGCAAACATCTTTTCATGTGCTAAAGAAACAGCATACTCGGTGACCCAACTAATATTGCCACCTAATATAACTCCGAAATGAAATAAAGTGTGAAGAATGCAACTGGCTAGGGATACATCTATGTCAGGGACTGATAATGGGCAGAAATGCATAAACCATGCAAGTAAATAAACATCGCTTTCAGCACAAAGTTAGATTTTTTCTTTTTAAATGGCACATGAAACTCAGCCTATCGCAGAGGTGGAAGGACTGGACGAACAGGGATTGAACACCATTCGGGACGCAAATAAATTTTAAATACGCTTTATCACAATAAGCCCGTTCCTTGACAATGTGAAATTAACAGTACAAATGAGTAACGTCAGCTGAAAATGAAAGGAATAAGTTTAGGCTCCGAAACCTCAGGGTGATCGCTTCGCTTCACAGGTTAGGGTGGTCAAGCAATACAGGCAACATCTCACTCTAAAATATACATATTAAACGCCCTTGAAATGCATACAGTAACAATGGATCAAATTGACATGCTACACGCTGTAATTCCTCTACATCTACATCTATATGGATACTCCTCTGCCATATATCTGGCAGAGGGTTAATCGAAACACCTTGACAATAATTCTCTATTATGCCAATCTCGAACAAAGCGCGGCATTGGTTACAAGAATCTATTTCCTTTAAAAGCAAATTTGCCATTCAATGCTATCAACCACAAAGAATTTTAATAACGCGAACAAGATACACACCGTAAATCAATTATCAATAAGTTCAGAAGGCAAAATTGATACGCACAAAAATTAGTTTCAGAGATGTCCAAAATTTGGTGGACGCACATTCACTCAAACAATAATTGGAACCCTCACTTCAAATTAATTAAAGAGTTTGACAGGCAGTTTAAAAACATACTTGAAATTGATTTAACACGTGAGCAATTTTAATAACCACAGGTGCGCTCACAGCCTAAATTATCCAAAGACTCTATAGCAACAAGTAAATAACGAACGAATGGGTGCCAAAGCAACCAACAAAATAAATATCTTGATTCAAATAGAGATAGAGTTATTTAACAAATGGACTAAATCTAAACACAGCTTGCACGCACACCGGCTTGATCATATTGACAACACTTGAGTCCTACAGTACTCCGAGTTACTGTGCCAAGTAAGGACGATAGCTCCCGTCAACCCACGCAGAAAGGGCGCGGAATTTATTCACCTAATTTTTACAAGTCACCCTGATTAGACAGTCCCTTTATGAACCACATAATTTAAAGGTGAACTGTTAAAAAAGAAAGAAGAAAAAATAAAGTAACAATGACGGAATCCAGAAGTGTATTTCTAGGGAGTCTGAGTTGCACTTCATATAAATCTAACAATTTAAAACCTATTTGTCCGGTCCCGGAAAACCAAACTTATACCAGTGAGTAAAAGGAGGATCCAAATACACAGAACCATCGGTTAAAGCCGCTGAAAGAACTGGTCACACAGCGAACTTTCTTGCCCCAAGACCACAGCGTGCGACAAAACGAGGTTAATCACAGGGAAAGTTCCAAAATGTGTTCAGCTCTTACAAGTATCCGACAAGCTGCTAGAGAACGCAAGTGGTCATCGGTATGAGGGCCGCTTTCCCCCAGTGTAATGAAATGAAATGATCGTATGGTACTGACGGCAGGGAGTCCCCACCTGTGGATGCAAGTCTTTTCAGTGGACGCAACACTGGATGACTTGCGAGTCGATGACGGGGGCAATACAACATCCAGTTCCCGGGCGGAGAAAATCTCCAACAAGTCCGAGAATCCAACACAGGCTTGGAGGATGGCAGTCAGACATGAGGAGCTTTCATCTAAGGGTCGGACTTCCCCAGTAGCATTAGGGTGAGGAACACTTTCAATTCTGAAAGGTCCATTATAAATCAATTTAAATTTCGATATTTCATTATCTGTCTCACTGGATTTCTCATGAGTTTTCAGGAGAACAAGGTCCCCAAAATTAAATTTTACTGACTTTACTCTCTGATCGCGTATTTTAAGTCGTGCCTCAGCACGTTTTATCATTTTCTATCGCGCCGCCCTTTTTTTCTGTGACATGTCTAAGTCTTGTAGTGGTGGAGCATTAATCAAACCTTCTGTATAGTTTTTGGGTTTTTACCTAACATAATTTCAATTGGAGTGAACCCTGTACTCTCATGTGAAGTGGAGTTCATGATTTCTTCAATTTCATATTTACCCCACGCCCTATAATTGCCATGGCAGTATGTCCTAAAATACCTACACAGTTACAGCCGATGTGGCCGTGCGGTACTAGGCGCTACAGTCTGGAACCGCGTGACCGCTACGGTCGCAGGTTCGAATCCTGCCTCGGGCATGGATGTGTGTGATGTTCTTAGGTTAGTTAGGTTTAATTAGTTCTAAGTTCTAGGCGACTGATGACCGCAGAAGTTAAGTCGCATGGTGCTCAGAGCCATTTGAACCTACCCAGTTCACGCATGTAGCGTTCAGAAGGTTTACTTTGAGTTTGGTATGGCGATATATGAATAACTTCTACACATTTTTCTTTCATTCCTTCATTCCATACCTTAGATATAATTTGTGTTCCATTGTCAGATAATATCGCTTTCGGTTTCCCGAATTGCTCAAAATAACCAAACAATTTACTGAATACTAGTAACTATTCGTAAAGGGTACAACTTCACAAATTTGAAAACGTATCTAACTCCACTAAAATATAAGCAAGATTTCCAGTAATCTTTGTTAAAGGCCCATACAAGCCTGTTGCCAAAATTTCTAGGATGTCTTTAGGTTGTATGCTTTGCATTGGACCATGGTTAGTCACGTTTGATACTTTTACCTTCTGACATTTATCACAAGTTCGTAATCTCTCGGTCACTTTTCATGTCATATTAATAAACGTCACTGACTGTGCTATCTAATCTACACACTTGTTTGGTCCCCAATGACCATATGCCAAATGAAAATAGTCGATCACTTCAAGTACGTACGTAGATGGCCAACATACTCGCCAGTTTTCCTTATTTTCATCTTTACGCAAATACAACACACCATCATACACCTTCTAATATTTCCTCAACTTTTTTCCTTCTTCCTTTCTAGCATCAAATTTAGTTTTCACAAACTTTAAGCACTAGTCTTCCTTTTGACATTGTTGTATGTTCTTACATATATCTTCCACCTTCCTTTTCCCTTCAACATTTTTGAAATACATTACTTTGAACGTCTTTTGTGTACATCTGCAACACAGCTGTCTCCACCTCTTACATAACAAATTTCATAATCGAGCATCCGTATGTATATCGCCCACCTCGCCAGTCTGTCATGCAGTAGGCCACCATTCTTCAACCTTTTTAAGGCCTTATGGTCTGTATGCTCTATCACCTTGCGTCCCCATACAAAACCTTTAAATGTTTTAAACCTCTAAACAACAGACACGCTCCTTTTTCTGATGCAGTATATTATGCTCATATCTCGTCAAAGTTCTACTCGCGAACGGTATGGAACGACATTCTTTACTTCCTCCTACCTCTGTTTCCTGAAAAATATGAGCGGCAGTACCATAATCGCATGCATATCTGTTCCAATATGTAAGGGTAATGATAAATTAGGATGGTGTAAAATTTGGCCCTTTATAAGTTCCTGTCTTAATATGTCTAAAGCTAACTGACAATTTTCTGTCCATATAAATGGACTATTTTATCTTCAATTAGTTACATAAATCTGAATCACTGAAAGCTTGTCCTTTTACATATTTGCGCAAGAAATGACATAAGCCAAAAAACGACTGAAGCTGTTTTTTCGTCATTGGTTGTTGGCAATCTCCTATCGTTTCTAATTTCCGCGGATATTTCGTTATTCCCATAGTCGTTACAATATGACCCAAGAATTCTAATTGCTTTTTTTACAAAATCATATTTCTTGATTTTTTAACGTCATTCAATCTCACCTCAATGCATGAAAAGTTTCTTTCAGCTTCTCACAGTGCTCTTCCCATGATGATGTCGCTTCCAATAAGTCATCAACATAAATTGTTATTCTAGTCGCTAACTCTTTTCCTAACACTCCATCCAGTGTTCGGATAAACATGGCTACAGATGTGTAGAATACAAATAAATGCTGTCAGTGTCCTTGATTTTGGTTCTAGCGGAACTTGCCAATACCCAGCCGTCAAAGCAAGACTTGTCATGCATTTCACACCATAAAGTTTCTGAAGCATATCTTCCAAACGTTCTGGCCCATCAGTCTCATGCTTCACTATCTTATTTAAATTGCGCGCGCCTCTCACAGTTCTCACTCTCCCATCTTCCTTATCGACCAGAACAAGTGGATTATTGTACTGACTCCAAGATCTTTCAATTATTCCCTGTTCTTTCATACGATTTCTTTCTCTCTGTACTGTTTCCTTCCTAGCTAACGGGATTTGATATATTGGTCAGAAAAATGGTTCATGCTGTAGAGTTTCGATTTCATATTCAAAGTCACGTACTAAAACAGGTTTCTCTGACAATACTTTTTTATTTCTGGCTAAAATATTGCACAATTCCCTTTTCTGTTCTACTGATATTCCCAAATCCTATTCTACTATGGCTTTCATTTCATCATCAGATTGTTAAAATTTATTCAAGTTTCTAACATGATAACGCTCAGCTCCGTCACCCAGACCTGCACACATGGGTAACTTAAGTATTCATAATTTAACTTCAATCCTTTCACCAGTGTCTACTACTTCATCAAAATACACATTTATCGTCTCGTCTCCCACTGAACAAGTCATTTTCTTCCTATCACAGTCAATAGGTACTTTACACTTAGTCATCCAATCCATACCTGCACTTATTTCAGTACTTAGTTGAGGAACCACTAAGAAGTCGTGTTCAAACAACACATTTTCAATAACCATTTGTAACAACGCCTGAGATTTTATTGGTTTACGATTACTATCAGTAGCACATATTATCTTCAAACCCTCAACTGGCACCTCGACTACTTCACGTTCATTCCAAATATGCTCATAAAATGACTGGGAACACTCACTAATCTACCACTATCGATTAATATATGAGATTTCACACCATGTATGTTTATCGGAATCATTATTTGTTCACATCGTCTCGACTCATCACCTCTATTATCAATAATAAACCCTGCTCCTCTTCCAGATCATTCCACAGAATACCACCTGGCTCAAACATTTTATCCGGTGGTTTCTTCTGCCTCTTACTACTACCTTCTTCCGTTTGAAACAAAACATGTTTTATTTCCGGAGTGTGTGTTGCATCGTCAAGCTCGCTTACTTCATCTGAACACAATACTTCTGCCGTAACTTGGTACACATTGGAATTTTCCGTTTCCCTCACTAATCTCACCCAGTTATCAGAACAAACATACTCTTGTCCCATAACACAGTTTGCGGCTGTCTTTTCTAATCCGCTGACTTCGCCGAGTTCGGTAATGGCATCAGCAAACACATTATTGTTCCGCACTTTACGTGACCCATGTTCTTTATTATATTCACATATATTGTCAACATTATCTGCTTTACGTAACACCTCTTTCAAATTACTTGCCCCTATCGTATCACAAACAAAATACTCATCTTCATTACTCATCACTTCATTACTTTCCGTAAAATATACGCTACTTTCTTCCTTCCATTCCTCCAAACCATCCTACATATTACTTAACTGCGTCAGCAATTATTTATTCCCAATTATTTCAACGTCATATACCGAGACAATTTGCTTATTCGCTACCGGAAGATACGCTAAACTCGGTGCAGCGGTACTGTTGTACTCGCACGAGTAGCCAGCCACTCCAACAACATTTGTGATTTCGCTTGCTAATACATCCGATTTTACCAGCGTCCGAATCGTGACATTTCTGCAACATTTTCCATTCTCGCTGTTTCCATTGTACACTTGACCTTGTTTAAGATCTTTACTAGTTTTGCTTCCCTTTGCGTCGTCATTACTGCGGCGGCAATACTGCCTCTGAAGCCTGCGGGCCCTCACAAAGCGATCGGCAGCAGTAGGGCCCGCTACTGTTGCGGACTCCCGTTTTCTACTCTATCATTGCCGTGGCGGTTACAATTGTAATTTCCCCTACCACGGCCAAAACCTCTTCCGGGGCGTCTTCTTCTACCTACATGTGCCGATCTCACATTGTAATCAATATTTAAGTTTCCGTTTTCACTTTGATTATTTTGACCTCGTCGATCGTTGTTGTTGTTGTGGTCCTCAGTCCTGAGACTGGTTTGATGCAACTCTCCATGCTACTCTATCCTGTGCAAGCTTCTTCATCTCCCAATACCTACTGCAGCATACATCCTTCTGAATCTGCTTAGTGTATTCATCTCTTGGTCTCCCTCTACGACTTTTACCCTCCACGCTGCCCTACAGTACTAAATTGGTGATCCCTTGATGCCTCAGAACATGTCCTACCAACCGATCCCTTCTTCTGGTTAAGTTGTGCCACAAACTCCTCCCCAATTCTATTCAGTACCTCCTCATTATAATATGTGATCTACCCATCTAATCTTCAGCATTCTTCTGTAGCACCACATTTCGAAAGCTTCTATTCTCTTCTTGTCAAAACTATTTATTGCACATGTTTCACTTCCATACATGGCTACACTCCATACACATACTTTCAGAAACGACTTCCTGACACTTAAATCTATACTCGATGTTCACAAATTTCTCTTCTTCAGAAACGCTTTCCTTGCCATTGCCAGTCCACATTTTATATCCTCTCTACTTCGACCATCATCAGTTAGTTTGCTCCCCAAATAGTAAAACTCCTTTACTACTTTAAGTGTCTCACTTCCTAATCTAATTCCCTTAGCATCACCCGACTTCATTCGACTACATTCCATTATCCTTGTTTTGCTTTTGTTGATGTTCATCTTATACCCTCCTTTCAAGACACTGTCCATTCCGTTCAACTGGTCTTCCAAGTCTTTTGCTGTCTCTCACAGAATTACAATTTCATCGGCGAACCTCAAAGTTTTTATTTCTTCTCCACTGATTTTAATACCGACTCCGAACTTTTCTTTTGTTTCCTTTACTGCTTGCTCAATATACAGATTGAATAGCATCGGGGAGAGGCTACAACCCTGTCTCATTCCCTTCCCAACCACTGCTTCCCTTCATGTCCCTCGAGTCTTGTAACTGCCATCTGGTCTCTGTACAAATTGTAAATAGCCTTTCGCTCCCTGTATTTTACCCTTGCCACCTTCAGAATTTGAAAGAGAGTATTCCAGTCAACATTGTCAAAAGCTTTCTCTAAGTGCACAATTGCTAGAAACGTAGGCTTGTCTTTCCTTAATCTTTCGTCTAAGATAAGTCGTGGGGTAAGTATTGTTTGACGTGTTCCAACACCTCTACGGAATCCAAACTGATCTTCCCCAGGGTCGGTTTCTACCGGTTTTTCTATTCCTCTGTAAAGAATTCGTGTTAGTATTTTGCAGCTGTGACTTATTAAACTGATAGTTCGGTAATTTTCACATCTGTCAACATCTGCTTTCTTTGGGATTGGAATTATTATATGCTTCTTGAAGTGAGGGAAATTCGCCTGTTTCATACATCTTGCTCACCAGATGGTAGAGTTTTGTCAGGACTGGCTCTCCGAAGGCTGTCAGTAGTTCCAATGGAATGTTGTCTACTCCCGGGACCTTGTTCCAACTTAGGTCTTTCAGTGATCTGTCGAACTCTTCACGCAGTATCATCCATTTCATATTCATCTAACTCCTCTTCCATTTCCATAATATTGTCCTCAAGAACATCGCCCCTGTATAGACCCTCTATTTGCTCCTTCCACCTTCCTGCTTTCCCTTCTTTGCTTAGAACTGGGTTTCCATCTGAGCTCTTGATATTCATGCAAGTGGTTCTCTTTTCTCCAAAGGTCTCTTTAATTTTCCTGTAGGCAGTATCTATCTTACCCCTCGTGAGATAAGCCTCTACATTCTTACGTTTGTCCTCTAGCCATGTCTGCTTAGCCATTTTGCACTTCCTGTCCATCTCATTTTTGAGACGTTTTATTCCTTTTTGCTTGCTTCACTAACTGCATTTTTGTATTTTCTCCTGTCATCAATTAAATTCAGTATCTCCTCTGTTACCCAAGGATTTCTACTAGCCCTCGCCTCTTTACCTAGTTGATCCTCTGCTGGAAATGTCTTACAATTTAAAATCTGGTTCCTAAATCTCTGTCTTACCATTATATAATCTATCTGAAACCTTCTAGTATCTCCATGGTTCTTTCATGCACACAACCTTCTTTCATGATTCTTGAACCAAGTGTTAGCTATGATTAAGTTATGCTCTGTGCAAAATTCTACCAGACGGCTTCCTCTTGCATTTCTTAGCCCCAATCCATATTCACCTACTATGTTTCCTTCTCTCCCTTTTGCTACTGTCGAATTCCTGTCACCCATGGCTGTTACATTTTTGTCTCCCTTCACTACCTGAATAATTTCTTTTATCTCATCATACATTTCATCAATTTCTTCATCATCTGCAGAGCTACTTGGCATATAAACTTATACTACTGTAGTAGGCGTGGGCTTCGTGTCTATCTTGGCCACAATAATGCGTTCACTATGCTGTTTGTAGTAGCTTACCCGCACTCCTACTTTTTTATTCATTAGTAAAGCTACTCCTGCATTACCCTATTTGATTTTGTATTTATAACCCTCTATTCACTTAACAAAAAGTCTTGTTCCTCCTGCCACCGAACTTCACTAATTCCCACTATATCTAACTTCAACGTATCCATTTCCCTTTTTAAATTTTCTAACCTACCTGCCCGATTAAGGGATCTGACAGTCCACGCTCCGATCCGTAGAACGCCAGCTTTCTTTCACCTGATAGCGACGTCCTCTTGAGTAGTCCCCGCCCGGAGATCCGAATGGGGGACTATTTTACTTCCGGGATATTTTACCCGAGAGGACGCCATCATCATTTAATTATACAGTAAAGCTGCATGCCCTCGGGAAAGATTACGGCTGTAGTTTCCCCTTGCTTCGTCGATCGTAATAGTTACTATTTCCGTTCTGATTATAGCTGCTGTTTTGGAGGCTGTACTGGCGATTTTCGTCGTCACGGTATAATACATCTAGATCAAGTACCTTTTTCAAAAACGCTGTTTTGCTACACTCACCAATTACGTAGCCGCGGACACTAT
This sequence comes from Schistocerca piceifrons, assembly GCF_021461385.2. Classification (NCBI taxonomy): domain Eukaryota; kingdom Metazoa; phylum Arthropoda; class Insecta; order Orthoptera; family Acrididae; genus Schistocerca; species Schistocerca piceifrons. Next base: position 283,074,412 of record NC_060145.1, on the reverse strand, counting down.
GTGGCAATTTGCCACGCAGTATGCCCAAAATTCTCTTTTTGGTTGCGTCCTTTTACGTGCTCGATCTTTTTACGCATATTCTCGCAGTTACTTTTCATATTTGAGTCTGCTGGCACGGTACGGAGGCGCATACGTAAATTCCGTATCTAATTCCTCTTGTTTACTGGTTGACCAGTGTTCGACTTCAAATTGTTTTAAGAGTTCGTCAGGGCGCAAACTGCCCAACTATCTGCGCCACCACTCATTCGTGTCCTTGCAATCCTGACTTGAATTTCTTGTGGCAATTTTTTCGGAATTAATGACTTACATTTCTCCATGAACGTGACAGGATTATTACCACCTGTCGGATAAAATTTATCAATCTCACTGCTTATTTCGCTCTGACATACCCGTCCTAAAACGTACGTGGCCGTTAGATTTCTTGCGTTCTCTAGGTTTGTAATACGCTCATTCCTCTCACCCACATCTTTGTCTTTTATTTCAGAAAACTTGTCATTAACATGTTTCCAACGCCTGAACTTTGACCTTAATACTCACAATTTGGCCGTTCAATGAGTCCACCGAATTTTTAAAGTCAGGACGGACTGTTGCTATTTCGGGATTTACAGTTTTGTATACATTTTCATTGATCTCGTCCGTTCTCACGCCGATATCATGTTTCAGTTGATTTTCGATGTGTCCACATTTTTCATCTACTAAGTCGCCCAATTGTTGTTGCATGTTGTCTTTCATTCTTTTCATTTCGTCCGCAATAATGTTTTGTCACATCTTCCCTGTCATTGCTAAATTTAGTATCTAGGTCACTTATTTCTTTTCGCAAGGTTTTGTTTGAAATTTCTATTTCGCCTCTCACAGCATTTATTTCCTCTTCTACAGAACTTATCTCACTAGTTACGGTCTTCGCCACGGAGCTAATCTCGCTACTTACTGAATTCATAATTTCGCTTTTACAGAGATAATCTCACCGCTTACGGAATTTGTTATTTCGCTTTTCACAGAGCTAATCTCACTGCATATTTGCTCACTCATTTTGTGTATCATTTGGATTAAACCATACGTACTAAATACCGGCAAATTACTACCCTGTCCAATTGTCTGTTTCGTTTTCATCTCTGTTACGTTTATATCACTTTTATATCCTGTCATTCATTTCCAAATTATCATTAATATCTGAAAATATACCTTGCTTTACCTTTGTATTATTTAAACATTCAGTTCCTCCAGTATTGTTTAGTTTGTCGTCAATATCTGAAACATTGTCGAAAATATTTACGCTCGTATCGTTACGTTGTAACACTAATGTTGCTTGCATTGTTGTACCTGAAATTTTCTCGCCATTATTCACTGAAAATAACTACTGCTAATTTTGCAGGGCTTGGGACAGTCGTAATTTTGATACACTGTCCTGCCACTGACAGCCACGTCTAACTCTCGTACCGCTCCGGCCAATTAGGCTTTTCTGTATATACACTGAAAGCCTCTATGAGGGGGGAAGATTTGTCTGAAGTGATAGAAGAAGAAACAGGAGTTCATTTAGAAGAGACAGGGGATCCAGTATTAGAATCAGAATTTAAAAGAGCTTTGCAGGACGTAAGGTCCAGTAAGGCAGAAGGGATAGATAACATTCCACCAGAATATCTCAAATCAATGAGGAAAGTGGCAACAAAAGGACTGTTCACGACCAGGAACGAAGTGCTCATATTAAAAATGGTGTTAGTCAAGGATTTAGCCTTTCGCCACTACTGTACAATCTTTAGATTGATAGAAATAAAATAAAGGTTCAGCAGCGCAATTAAAATTCAAGGTGAAAGGATATGAATGATACGATTCGCTGATGACATCGCTATCCTGAGTGAAAGTCAAAGTGAATTACATGGTCTGCTTGACGGAATAAACAGTCTAATGAGAACACAGTGTGGACTGAGAGTAAATCGAAGAAAGATGAAGGTAATGAGAAGTAGTAGAAAGGAGAACAGCGAGAATCTTAATATCAAAATTTATGTTCACGAAATAGATGAAGCTAAGGAATTCTGCTACCTAGGCAGTAAAGTAACCAATGACGGACGGAGGAAGGAGGACATCAAAAGCAGACTAGCTATGGCAAGAAAGGCATTCCTGGCCAAGAGAAGTCTACTAATATCAAATATCGGCCTTAATTTGAGGAAGAAATTTCTGAGAATGTACGTCTGGAGTACTGCATTGTATGGTCGTGAAACATGGACTGTGAGAAAATCGGAACAGAAGAGAATCTAATCGATTGAGATGTGGTGCTACAGACCAATGTTGAAAATTAGGTGGACTGAAATGGTAAGGAATGAGGAGGTTCTACGCAGAATCGGAGAGAAAAGGAATTTATACAAAACACTGATAACGAGAAGGGACAGAATGATAGGAAATCTGTTAAGACATGAGGGAATGACTTCCATGGTACTAGAGGAAGCTGTAGAGGGCAAAAAACTGTAGAGGAAGACAGAGATTGGTATACTTCCAGCAAAAAATTGATGACGTTGGTTGCAACTGCTACTCTGAGATGAAGAGGTTAGCACAGGGGAGGAATTCGTGGCGGGCCGCATCAAACTAGTCAGACGACTGTTGACAAAAAAAAAAAAAAAAATTCCCGTTTCCTAAAGTCCTTAATCAGTGGGGAAAAGGCATCTACTCCGAAGAATAACGCAAAACGGAGAGAAGTTCAAAAAAATTCAAATGGCTCTGAGCACTATGGGACTTAACATCTATGGTCATCAGTCCCCTAGAACTTAGAACTATTTAAACCTAACTAACCTAAGGACATCACACAACACCCAGTCATCATGAGACAGAAAATCCCTGACCCCGCCGGGAATCCAACCCGGGAACCCAGGCGCGGGAAGCGAGAACGCTACCGCACGACCACGAGCTGCGGACGGAGACAAGTAGATGAAGTTATAACAGGATAGCCACTGCTGAGTACTTCAGCAATGACGATTAGAAACAAATTTTGGTAAATTTTATATATTATTATTACGTAAACTAAGTTTTTAAATAAAAGTAGTTGGTGGAAAATTTGGAAAAAAATTTTAAACTATTTCATCAATGAAAATAACCAACGGTCGCCAGTTCCTAACAAGAATGTTTAAATTGAAACTGACCTTTATACTCGTAAGCAATCTTACGTAAGAATGGTTATTGGTGCCATGACGTAGGAACAGTACCTAACACACACTTTCAAGTACTGCACATCACACATGTCAGATTAGTCACACAATAATCACATGGCGAACACATACAACATATTATATTAATTCTCAAACATTAATGAAACTAAGATTGTTTACTGGCTGTGGACAGAAACTTTTTGTTACGTTACTCACCTTAACATTGATTGTCGTAATCGTAGCAAGCAGAAAGATTATTCGAGTTTACTCAATGGTAAGAATTGTCATTTATCTAGCAGTTACTCTGATATTTCTTTGTAATAAAAGTTTTAAATTATTCCGCGGTGGCCGTGCGGTTCTAGGCCCTTCAGTCCGGAACCGCGGGACTGCTACGGTCGCAGGTTCGAATCCTGTCTCGGGCATGGATATGTGCGATGTCTGTAGGTTGATTAGGTTTAATTAGTTCTACGTTCTAGGCGACTGATGACCTAAGACGTTAAGTCCCATAGTGCTCAGAGCCATCTTTTTTATGCCACAAGCTATAAATTAGAAATTGTGCTTTGACAGTGAAATTCAGCGTCCAAGTTATGTAAAGATTTACTACCAATTTTTAAATATGTAAGTTACTCTATTTTTAGCAAAAGAATTAATACTGGATTTTACATCATTCAATTTATGACATTACTCATACTACAGCCAAAGATTTCATTGTTACGTGATTGTCCAAAAGTTGGAAAAATTATGTTTTAATAACTTAATAAATTAATGTTCATTTCATTATCAGTTTTTTTCTGATTATATTGGTTCGTACAAACGGACAGGAAGGATACTACTTGGATAACGACTTACAAAAATTATTTACAGATCAATATACACGAAAACAATGTTATTTACGCAATAAAATTCCAGCTACGCTGGTGACTGTAATGCCAGGCATTTCCAGTGCGCTGGTGATCCTGTTTCACTTCTAGTTATAAAAAGTCTACATCTTACTTCAGTTTATGATGCCTTTGTTTGTCGAGCGGCTTCATGTTGCGGTAAAATTAGGCACAGGTTAATCTTCTTGCCACACCATAGCCAATAACAAGGGCCCACAATACACTTGATGTTACGTGAATTACACTGGCTGCATTTGTACTGAGCTCAATAAACGCCTTACACATAGTTTGCCAATATTAAACATTGGCCAAAACAAGCATATCAGTTTTCACTGCTCCGCACTTCGGGAACAAACTTTTTATCTCCGCACTTTTGCGTAGCCACACCGGCGAATACACACAACCAACAAAAACAGTCTTCTCGCGACTCTGAACTGCTACATTTTTGGTGCGCTCGCACGCCCACCGACAAGGCATTTACAATTTATTGCACTATTTGACAATAGCTTTTCCCTGACTAGGCTGGTGTATCAACTTACAAAGTGTTAACATTACATGTGTATTCCCTTTCTAAAATAACAAATAGCATTTGTAACTTGACAACATATTTACAAGAATAATATTCAGCACAGCTAATGAGACAGACGTCGTAAAACACGTAGAAAATGTGTGATCATCCACAGAGTTGCTGTGTTATACACTCCTCGCACGCTCAGTTCCTGTCGTATATACACGTTGCTAGCACTGAAAGCTTCATGATTGAGGATGGATATATACGTCCCAGCAGAGTCGATTAGACAGTCACGGACTACCACGAGTTCCTGCTGCTAATAAGGCAAGTACACCATTACTTTGTTACATATTTTTACATGCTTCAAACAGGAGCGACTTATTTTCAATTATCTGTGTAGTTACTAGTTTATTTTTGTAATTTCTTGCACTTTTCAGTGATTACTAGGCACAGCCGTTTATTTTAATAACAGTGTAGCTTAAAGTACCGCCGTTGTTATCGACCCTTGTATCGATCCTCATACTGTACAGGCTTTTGTTTGTTTTGGTTAGAACAGCTTAGTGGCAGTTAGACCGTCAGTGAGAGAGCACCTTGAGTTCCTGCTGCTAATAAGCCGAGTACACAGTTCGTTTGTTACATATTTCTACGATCTTCAAACAGTAGTGGATAGGGACTGTGATTGCTGTGTGTAGATGCGAGTTGAGCTGGTGACCCTTTGCTCACAGCCCCAGGTGGTGTTGGCTTCCGTCACACAGCTTGAGGCTGCTGCAAAGGGGCATCACTGTGGTGGATCGGACGTGGGGATGCGAGGGACGTCGAGCATGTCTCACGTGTCCTCCAATTGGTCCACTGCTGTGACCTCCTCGGGTACTGCCTGCGCTGAGGTTGACCCCTCACCTGTGGCCGAGTGGGAGATCATTCCAAAGTCTGGCAGGCAGCAGAAGACTTTCTGGGCGCCTGATCATAGGGCCTCCCCAGTACGTTCGACGAACAGGTTTCGGGCGTTATCGGTGGCTGACTAAGTCTCTGAGCTGGATGCAGTCGTCCACCCTGTTCCAGAGGAAGCTTCTCGATCCGCAAGACCTGTGTATTAACAGACGTAGGATTTCCTGGTAGTTGGGAGTTCCAACGTTAGGCGCGTAATGCGGCCCCTTAGGAACATGGCTGCCAAGGACAATAAGGAAGCCAGTATACAATCAGTGTGCATACTGGGGGGAGTCATTCCGGATGTGGAAAGGGTGCTTCTGGATGCCATGAAGATCACAGGGTGCATCCAACTGCAGGTGGTGGCTTATCTCGGTACCAACAATGTGTGTCGCTTTGAATTGGAGATTCTTTCTGGTTTCGAGCGGCTAGCGGAAATGGTAAAGACTTCCAGTGTTGCTTGCGAGATTAAGGTGAAGCTCACCATCTGCAGCATCTTCGATAGAACGGACTGTGGTCCTTTGAGGCCGAGCTGAGTGGAGGATCTGTATCAGAGACTCAGCCGGTTCTGTGCCAGTGTAGTCAGCAAATACTTGACCAGCGCCATCGGGTGATGGGTTTCCGGCTTCAGTCATGAAACGTCATCCGAAATTGTACTGAATCCTTTCTCAGAAAATTATTTTGAACAATTAGTTCATGAGCCCACTCAAAGCGAAATGGTTGCGAAAGCATACCTGACGTTTTAGCAACAAATAATCCTGGACAAATAGGGAGCATCATGACGGTTACAGGGATTAGCAACCACAAGGCAGTTTCTGATAGACTGAATACCGTAACACCTTCAACTACAACAAGAAACGCAAAATACATCTATTTAAAAAAAACTGATAAAAATGCCCTTAACGCCTTTTTAAGAGACAGCCTCCACTCCTTCCATTCTGATCATGTAAGCGTAGAAAAAAATTGGAATGATTTCAAAGAGATAGTATTGACGACATTTGAGAGATATATACCAAATAAATTAATAAGTGATGGTACTGAGCCCCATGGTACGCAAAAGAGGTGAGATAGCTGTTGCACAAGCAACGAAAAAAGCATACCAAATTTTAAAGAACTCAAAAACCCCAAGATTGGCAAAGTTTTCCAGAAGTTCGAAAGCTAGCACGTACTTCAACGCGAGAGGCTTATAATAATTTCCACAACGAAACTCTGTCTCAAAATGTGGCAGAAAACCCAAAAAGAGTCTGGTCATAGATGAATCACACCAGCGGCAAGACGCAGTCAATACCTTCACTGCGTGATAACGACGGTGAAGTCACTGATGGCAGTGCCACAAAAGTGGAGTTATTAAAGACGGTTCTCCGAAAGTCCTTCGCCAAAGACGACGAAGTCCAAGGTCCACAACTTTGCTTCCGCCGTTTGCCGATAGGTGGCTACAACGGTAAGTAGCGGTCGAAAGAAACAGATCGCTGGCGTCAGGCAGTTAGCCTGGACATTGGTCAACATAACCTCATTCAAACAGTAGCCGATTTGTGTCTGCAACATAATGTTGTTCTTGATTGAAAATGTCATTTTACGAGCCTAATTCTCGTCATTTGCGGGAGGTGTTACTGTATTGTTTCAGTATGAAGAAAACAGCGGCTGAGTCTCATCGAATGCTCTCAAGTACGAATGGTAAGGGCGCTATTAGTGAAAGAACGTGTCGTCAGTGGTTTCAGCGCTTCAAGAACGGCGATTTTAGCGTCGTAGACCGGCATAGTGGTGGAAGAGAGAATGTTTTCGAAGATGCAAAATTGGAGGCATTGCTGAGTGAGGACTCACATCAAACTCAAGAAGAATTGGCAAGATTAGTGGGAGTTGTAATGTCTCTTGCAGCGGTCTCTCCGCGATATTTTCAGAAATTTTATAAATTATATAACTCAGTATATATCTCGAAATATCTCTTCTTATCTTACCGATTATCAATGCAAAGTAGTTTCAAGCCCAATTATTCCTTGGAGCGTCCATTTACTCCATGGAATAGCTTCTCTGCTATCTATGTTTTCTCTTATAAAAAGAATAGGGGACTTCTTGCCGATTAGTCGTGAAAGAAGGATGTATATGTATGTATTGTTGAGCTAGTCGCCATCTTGATGAGATTCCGTATGAGAAGCACTTTAATACATGAACTAAACTAAAGTAAGTGTGTTCGCGTATTATTAAACTGATTATTATTGACAGTGTCTGCTTACTACGCTGTGTTGCACGGGATCAGTGGGGAACGTCTGATTTACACTGGACGAACCTGCCGTTTTGTATGCTCAAGATATCCAGTTACTTCAAATAAATAGGCTAACACGGTCTTACCAGCAGATCTCCGGTCTTCCCCATGTGATCACCGAAAGTTAATTATTACAAATGTTTTCAGGAGATCGACTGACAATTTTCGTCGCACCGAGACTTCGAAATGGCTTCACTGCCTTATGGAATTTAAGTTAAGCTCAATTTAATCAAGATAGAACAGTATTGAACTGTGTGAATGTGATAAGCCTGCCTTGTGAATGAAAATTCCATTAACATACGCATGTTTTTACTATCCTGATGAGTGAAGCTAAATCAGGCCGGTGTTTGAAAGGTTTTAGAATTTTAGATCCGACACAAAATATATTAGAGTGACACATCAAGCCATTTCAAAGCATCTCAAGGCTATGGGCATGATTCAGGAAGAAGGAACTTAGGTCCTGTGTGAGCTTAAAACAAGAGACGTCGAACGGCGTTTGTGTGTTTGTGAACAGTTGTTTCAGAGGCAAAAGCAGAAGGAATTTCAGCATCGCATTGTTACCGGGGATGAAAAATGGGTTCATTAAGATAACCCTAAACGCAAAAAATCATGGGGATATTCCGGCCATGCTTGCACGTCGACGGCCAAACCGAATATTCACGGCCACAAGCTCATGCTCTGCATTTGGTGGGACGAGCTCGGCGTCGTGTTCTATGAGGTGTTAAAACCAAGTGAAACTATCACAGGTGCTCGTTATCGAACGCAATTAATGCGTTTGAGCAGAGCATTAAAAGACAAACGGCCGCAAAACAGCGAGAGGCACGATAAAGTGATTATGCAGCACGAAAACGCTCGACCCCATGCAAAAGAGGTCAAAACGTACTTGGAAACGTTAAAATGGGAAGTCCCACCCCACCCGCCGTATTCTCCAGACATTGATCCCTCTGACTATCACTTGTTTAGATCAATGGCGCATAGCCTGGCTGACCAACACTTTCGATCATGAAGAAGCCACAAATTGGATCGATTCGTGGATCGCTTCAAAAGATGAACAATTTTTTCGACGCGAGATTCGTACACTACCCGAAATATTGGAGAAAGTAGTGGCCAGCGATGAAAAATACTTTGAATGACACACCTGTAATCAATTTGTTTCATTAAAGCCTCAAATATTAGCAAGCAAAGTTGTACCCCTTGTAGATATTCCTGAATTCCAATCATAAACAACTGCCAAGATGAGAAATGTAGAACTAGATAATCTCGACATAGCAAAGCAGCTTAAATCGCTTAACAAAGGAAAGGCCTCCGGTCCAGATTGTATACAAGTCAGGTTCGTTTCACAGTATGATGATACAACAGCACCATATTTAACAATTATATACAACAGCTCGCTCACAGGAAGATCCGCACCTAAAGAATGGAAAATTGCTCAAGTTACACCAATACCCAAAAATGGAAGTAAGAGTAATCCGATGAATTACAGGCCCATATTACTAACGTCGATCTGCAATAGGGCTTTGGAACATATACTGTGTTCAGCATTATGAATTCCTCGAAGAAAGCGATTTATTGACACATAGTCAGCACGGATTCAGAAAATATCGTTCTTGTGAAACACAATTAGCTCTTTATAATCATGAGGTAAAGTGTGCTGTCGAAAGGGGATGTCAAATTGGTTCCATATTTTTAGATTTCCTGAAGGCTTTCGACACCGTTCTTGACAAACGTATTCTAACCAAACTGCGTGCCTATGGAATATCGCCTCAGTTATGCGACTGGATTCGTGATTTCCTGTCAGAAAGGTCACGGTTCGTAGTAATATACGGAAAGTCATCGAGTAAAACAGAAGTAATACCTGGCGTTCCCTCTGTTGTTGCTGGTCTATATTAAAGACGTAGGAGACAATCTGAGTAGCCCTCTTGGATTGTTTGCAGATGATGCTGTCATTTACCGTCTTGTAAAGTCATCAGATGACCAAAACGAATTGTAAAATGATTTAGATAAGATATCTGTATGGTACGAAAAGTGACAATTGACCATGAATAAAGAAAAGTGTGAAGTTAACATGAGTACCAAAACAAATCCGCTAACTTTCGATTACGCAATAAGTCACACAAACCTGAAGGCTGCAAATTCAACTAAATACTAAGGGATTACAATTACAAATAACCTAAACTGGAACGATCACATAAATAGTGTTGTGGGTAGAGCAAAAGAAAGACTGCGATTCATTAGTAGAACACTTCAAAGGGGCAACAGGTCTACTAAAGAGACTCCTTACACCACGCTTGTGCGCCTTATTTTGGAGTACTGTTGTGCTGTGTAGGATCCTCATCAGGTGGGACTGACAGATGACATCGCAAAAGTACGAAGAAGGGTAGCTCGTTTTGTATTATCGCGAAATTGGGGAGATAGTCCCAGAGACATGATACGTGAATTGGAGTGACAATCATTAAAACATAGGCGTTTTTTTTGCGACGGGAACTTCTCATGAAATTTCAGTCATCAGTTTTCTCCTCCGATTGTGAAAACATTCTGTTGGCACCCACCTACATAGAATGATCATCACGATAAAATAAGAGCAATCAGGGCTCGCACAGAAATATTTAAGTGCTCGCTTTTCCCTAGCGCCGTTCAAGAGTGGAACGGTAGAGAGACAGGTTGAACGTAGCTCGTTGAACGCACTGCCAGGCACTTTATTGTGAATAGCAGAGTAATCACTTAGATGTAGATGTGAACATAAGTGGTCATCACATTAATGTGACTCGACCGTGTACGTTAAGACACACAATACCAACAGTTATATTCCCCAAAATAGAAGTTGCTGTTTTGTCTTCCGTTCGCAACTTATTCTCCATCGAAGTGCAAAGTGATTAAAAGGGTTAGGGAATTTGGGGTTAGATTGATTCCGATTTAATTCCTGTCAGCTGTAGACTGAGATCTTCAGCCGAAAAGGTTACACAAAATAATTACATATACATCATTTACGGTTATACGGGTGGCCACACCAGGGTATTAGCTCAAAGACATTGTTTTAAATTTTTGTTGAGCAGGCCTCTAGATAGTCTGCGTGTAAAAACGACTCTGATTCCACTACTCAAGAAATAAGTAGCTGTTATATTTTACCGAAGTTTTTAACATAACATAGAACCTCATTGTCAGGGAATATTGTCAAGGAATGAGTGTTGGAAAGAAGGAAGGAATCCTGCAGCACCGTTCTAGAAAGGTCCTAGTGCAGGTGGTCTGCCATTGACTTCGTCCGAACTATTACGAAATGATAAATTTGTATGTGTCGTTATTACGACTGTAATGAGCGTTGGTGCTGTGCAGTGCAGTGTCGGGTTTGTGTTATGTATGAATGGAAGATGGCGGGTGAAAGCCGTTGGTGGCACATAGCCTTCTCCTATCGAGTAACAACGTCCGCCTCGAACCGACTTGCTTCAGAGTCGATTGCGTTATCGAAGTTCATAGCTCAGCATTTAAATGTTCACTGCGATTTCCTCGCGTATGTGTTTGTATCCTGACAGTGTGTATAGTAATGGTGCCATAATCTTCAGAGCTTTTGTGCTGCCGGAGGATAATCTCACTCATGAGCAAGTCTAAGTGCCCGTCTAAAAGGTTACAACGATGTTGTGACGGCTGTCTGCGCGCGATAATGGCTTGTTAGTAAACGCGTAGCCATCCAGTACCCGACCACACTTAAGATGCAAAGCAATGCAAATTCAGCCGTTTAGCAGTCTCCTGGTTTCACACGTTTATCGCTTGTACGCTTGCGCGCTACGACGGATGCAGCTATTACACCATCAAGGACGGCACTCTCAGTGCTGTTCATATCTTATAGGACAACAGCAGACGGCGTTCGTTACTAAAATAACCCTGTATCTGGACGTTGATGGATTAGCCCTGCATAACATACTCCACAAGCACTCCAGTGCTTGACGAATGGTAAATCGTATGAGTGCTATAATTTTCATTCTTATTCCATTCGCTTTAACTTCGCGGGAAAAATTAGTGATCCGAGCAGCAGAATCATAACAATCGACAGTTGGTTGTAATTTTATGTTTCGGCTTTACACTCAATTTTTTGGAGGCAAATGAATAAAAGCAATCGGTATAGTCTGTTACATACATTGATGGAAAAAAATCACAACATCAACAAGGATTGCGCGACGTAAACGAAGTGGAGGAGGCAGTAAGAGAAAGAGAAGAGTTCAGACCAAAAGCAAAACGTTTCAACGTCGTCTATGAGAAAACAAAGTAAAAGAAAGACGCTATACGTACTGATGAAGGAACAGACCAACAGAGAAAGAATGAAACACTACTTGAAAGGATAAAAGGAGAAAGGAAAGAAGACATGAGTAATTTCGTGTTGTCCTTAATAGGTCCAACTAATAACAATGATGTAACAGTCGAAAATATGACTATGGGAAATGGAAACTAAGAAACAATAAAGTAGGCTATACTCCCCGGCTCGTAACACTTTGCAGCGCTGTCCTGCCTGAACGCCTAACAAGAGAATTGTGCCATCTAAGCCTACTCCGAAATTTTTCGCACAAGAAGAATACTCAGAAATAACTGCACTGTCAAAATTTTATATGATAAGGCGCGCTGCAAGCATAAGGCAACCCATTTTTGCTGTATGAAGAACTGCTTATAACAGTGGTTTGTATAGCCCTTCTTGCCTAGGCGTTTATCGCCGAATAAACAGTTGCAGCCATGATAAGAGAACGTAGCTCCCTGTAACATGAACACCAAAGTGAACAAATGCCCATTTTAAGCACTGAAAGCATAAGAAAAGTGTTAATTTACTTGCATTAGCTAGAAGGTAACAACCTTCATGAGGTATTTTCACAATTAGGTATGGCTCTGTATACAATAGTTGCCACTTTTTTTAAATTTTCTTTATGCTTGAGGCTTTTAAGTCGAAGCTCGTTAAATACTGTACGCGTTGAAATGTTTGTATCTACTCTTCCACATTTCCAGGTCGGGTTCACGCAGATATGACAATATTGTCGACATCGCGCGCATCATGCACGAGGCGTATGCCACCATCAGATTTTGGGACAGCGACTAACAGACTGCTAACTGCAGATAAGATACTCTATTTTACCCCCCATTTAATCATATGCTGTATCTCCTTTGTCACTGCCTCCTTTTTACTACATGGTAATGAATAGGTACCTCGGCAACAGAGGTCTGACCTGCATATCGTAAATGTGTCCCTTAATTATCCCCGATTTTTCGGAAAATACCATTGCATAACGTTTCAATAACTGTGTGAGTTGCCGCAGCAGTTTATAATCGAAATAACTCGATTCGTTGATCTTTGCATCTATGTTTTTTTCTTATGGAGCCGATCTCACTTTCTCCGTTTTCAGGTATAAACGAGTAGTTTTCCCGAGTATAGTCACTGGCTATGTGCAGTAGTTTGGATTCATATAGGTTACCTTCAACCTTCTGCAACACTATCTATGCAAATCAGTTGTTTTTATCATTGCTGGTGAGACTAACATTCCTTCATTCATAAAAGAGCACACAGCTCAAGAGAGGTCTATCTTCGTGTCCCTGTCTCTTAAAAATACCCAGCCTAGGGTGTAGGGAACAGCTAAACGTTTCACAATGAGGAACGGCATCTTACCGCTTCGTTTTCTACTTGAATGACGGCCTGTACCTGACTCTGAATTCGCTACATACGTCCACGTATGGCTCCCACAATTCAAGAATTTTGAACTGACAATGTTGGCAACTTATTCACCTGATTGATGCGTTCGAATAGGCCATAGTCCATAACGTGTACACTGGCACCGGTATCAATAAGTACATCCACTGGCATGCCGTGTATGTTTCCTTTAATTGCGGCTTCTACCAACTCAGTATTTCGCTGGCTGCACTTTCTTGGATCAGCACACAGTTCTTCTTTCATATCCAACCCTTCGTTGTATGTGAGCATGGATACATTTGGGATTGCCTCCATTCGTACCCCCTCGACCAGATGCGGAAGGCTTACATTGGTCTTGTGCAGTTGGACGCTTTCGAGATGTTTGGTTGTGGGTCATCCACCATTTCTGTTGTTTTGACACTATGAGATCGCTGCATCTGTTGCGGCACATCATTCTGTGGCTGTAGACGCTGTGGTTGTCGACTATGAGCTTGCAATGGTATAACATCAATGTTACCCACAGGATAGTTCTTACCTTGCGGTGCTTAGGTCGATTGACAGTTTCCTGGCCCTGTCTTTTGTCTTTGTTCATTCATCTCCATCGTATTCTCGGGGCGAAACGAGGCGTTATAAACTCTTCATTTCTCCTCTTCATACTAAAACTGTTTTTCCGGTTCTTAAAAACATTTCTATCGGAATTGTTTTTAGTATTACTTCCATAATTACCTTGACTTCCGTGCCTGTTTTGGTGGTTGCCATTGGTCCAGGCATAGAAATCACTGTCCCTTTGGTGTTAGTTTTTGCTTGGACTGTTTTCATTTTGATTTCTATATTTTTTGAAATTATTATTACCCATCCCACTGTCCCCTGTCACACTTTGCTTTGCCTCCACCTGCATGTGAGTCAGTTGTGGCCATAAACTGTTCCAGGTCCGTATCAGGGACTTGGGAAAGTTTTTCCCTCATGGTATTTGGTAGTTTACCTTTCAGTATTCTCTTGAAGACACGGGCTCATCCCAATACCGAGTCTACTTTAAGTAATATTCAATGTTTTTCACGCAGGTTTCCCCGTCTAGGATTACACGGTTGGGGATTGTAAACCTGGTACCTCAAGTGTTCTTGAACACACTTCGACCAGAACCGCGACAGAAATTACTTTTACAATTCTGAAAAGTTCTGCATCGCCAGTTAGGAAAGGAATTGTAAACTTGACCTTATGCGTCTCTGACCAAGAAGTAGGCGATACATTCCTAAGACTCTTCATGAAAATTATGGAATGTACCTTTTCTTTCTCTTCCGAGAACTTCTGGAATTGTCTGTGTTTTATAAGCGACTCTTCACGCTTTATATGCGCCAAGGTTGGCATTGCAACGTCAACTGCTCTCGCGCCACCAATGCGCGTGTCACTGCTCGGGTTGTATCTGACAGCTTGATTGCGGTTTAAAATTTCCCAATGTGCACTTTTAATGGGGCTGTTACCATTCCCTTAACCAATAACGGGTTTCATTAGATTCTCCAAATTTCTTCTCGTTGATCTTGGCCTGTCATAACCATAAGCTGTTGTGTTTCACGCACGGACTGTGGCAGTCGTGCAGTAAGGTATCTTACAATTTACTGCAAATTTCAAACGTTGCAGTGTCACGGTAACTTCGGTTCCTATTTGCTAGTCTAGATTATTGGACAAATCGTCCGCAGTCCAGGAATGTATTTTACCTGGCCTTCAAGTGTTTGGTGAGCTTCTTCTAGTCTTTTCAGTTATAAGTCCAATTCAGTGACTTTACTAGGAAAATCCTTATTTTTAGTAACTAGTTCTTCCATCTACGTTAGTACGCTCCTACATTATGTGGTCCATGGTAAGCTTATCACGAGCATCGAGGATCTTGTTAAGTTGTTCGGTCAGCCTATTATCTCTTTAGAGTTCGTGTATTCTTTCCCTTTCGTCTCTTTCCTTTTTCTTTATACTCTCTCTCAAGTCTATCTTCTGCAGCAAGAGAGAAAGGAAACCGTTTTCTGTAGCTTTAAGTGAGAGCACCTCATTTGTCGCTACGGCTTGTGCAGTATTCGGTGTAGCGTCAGCCGATGTGGCGCTTATGTGTTGTTCCAGTGTTCCCACACTAGAACCAGACATCTGATTACCTATATCGGTCTCCTTGGTTTCCAAAGTATGGGATTCCGAGCTGTTATCCTCTGTTTCGGTACAAACCCACTCAGGAATGTTATCAGTTTCCTCTAAATCTGTCACGTTATCTCCCTCTAGCCTTTCTTTCCTCATAGGCCTATCCATGTTGAATACCTAAGCACACTAAGCACACTTATTACAAGCTCCCAAAGACATTTATTATTTTTATTCTTGAAGCTTCGCTCTGCATGCTACCTTATCCTTCCCTTGGATGTTATACACTTTATAGTGTTGCTCAGGATCTTGTTAGCAACAAATTGTCTCAGATTATTGTATTGCCGATCAATTTGTACCCTCATTGTTACAGTCAATGATGTACATGAAAGAAAATATAACATAAATTACAATAAAACACAAATATTGTGTCTTGTATCATACATGTGTTTCTGGGCACACCGTAAGGGCGCTAATGTAGTGATTTTTGTGTATATGTATCGTGTGTGTGTGTGTGTGTGTGTGTGTGTGTGTGTGTGTGTGTGTGTGTGTGTGTACACTTGTGTTGTTAATAATACAACATATTCGCTACAGCTTCATTCTACTGGCAAGTATTTTTGTTTTTGAAATTTTTAAGTCTTTCCATATTCAAGTCCCCGATAAATAAATCGCTTTGGGATGTCTGTAAGGAAGTAAAATAAATCAGCAACAGCTCGGTGTGAAGCACCTTAATCCTTTAATTTTAGAAATATCTCAGGGTTGTAATGAAATGTCTTTTCACGTAAATAACAATTTATACTTTCGTAGAATCGCGTGAGAAACACTTTTGTTGCTACATTTATTATTAATTCATAGCTGAGCAGTTTCTTAACTGTGACAATCTTGTCACTTGAACAAAAGATAGCCGTGAAGAGGCAACGCCACGAATCTGTTTTGACATCGATAATACTCTTTTCAAAATGACTGAGATTAACTGGACTTTAGTCTGTTTATTCAAGAAATTAAATTTAGCCCATCTTCTTTTACCTTTACGTCACGTAATAATGGAGTAATTTGAAGAAGAATCTATCCTCTCGACAAATGGTGGCCAAGAATGCTAATTACAATTCGTGCTGAACTTAATGTTATTAACCTCTGAAAAAATGTACAGTTAAATTTTCATACATGTAGGAGTGCTAATGCTACTAAAATAAGATTGTCAAACTCTATTTCTACTTTTTCCATTGTTCTCAGTAACCTTAGATTATCATGAAATATCGGTACTGCTTTTCATAAACGTCACAATAAGATAATTCATATTTTTACTTACTCTTATGTACACAGATTAACAGTTCGTTTTATTACGTGAACATTTCATGTCGGCCATAAATACATGTTTCCCTCGGGTTATCAGCCGAGTGATGGCGCCGTCTTGTCGCAACGTTTCGATGAATTTCGTACTCGTCATCATCGAAACGTTGTGACAGGACGACGCCACCACTCGGCTGATGACCCGAGAAGAATTCATCATTGGAATACGTCGAGAAAGACTGAAATCGCATATACATGTTTCTCGTTCCCAGAGGACCAGTACAGCGGATTACAAGATATTTTTCAAGTAAATATTCTTCTTTTAAATTTTTTATCCTAATTTGCCTTGATATTCCTGAATACAGGTATAAAACTACAGGAAACCGTAATATACTGATAACTTATTACGAATGCGTCGCAGCATTCATCGAGTGAATAAGCGACTCTGCCTCTTTTTCGGTCGAAATGATAAAGTGCGCCTTGCGACGCCTTTCTTGCCTGAAACCTGACTGGCTTTATCTGCAGCATTTTAGGAGATAACAAGATGCTTGTTCTTCACGTCAGCTGCGAATTTCACAGTAGTATTACCTGTTAATAAAATCTCCTCTACACATTTCATTGGGGTAAACTTCGTAATTTGGCGACTTCCTTTTCCATATGATTTCCTGAATTATTCTAACCAGGTCGAAGAATCCTGGAAATCAATAATGTTGATCTGACATACAATTCAGAGCGCCAACTTCCATAGCTACAGTAGTTCCTCGGTTCCAGTGCAGCAGCTCTCACGAGCAGCTCTAAATCTTTCGAATAGTTTTTCTTTCATACTTTTGTTTCATTTTGGCACGTATTTCGTATTTCATCTAAATCTTTATTCTATTTATATGATCTACGTTCAGAAATTATTTTTGTTCTGAACTCTAATTAGTACAACAATCATCGTTGGAACATCAAATTACTGGATCGTCACAGCTATTTCCTGTTTTCTTTAAAGTTTGCATATTGTACACATCAATCGAGGCAATATCCAAGCAATTAATTAAAAACTAACACATGTATATGTCTTCAGGGGAAGCAGGCGATTTCGATTGCGTACCACGTTCTACATAGGTCATCTTTTCAGAGTTGTAAAAGTTAACTAGAATCCACTTTATTGTCAAGCTCTGAAACCAGCAGAGGTATGTACATATGCTATTAGCAACAAATGCTAACTATTTTGGTTATTTAATGACTTGCAACTTCAAGCTAATTGTAACTGAGCGTAATTGTGCCTGAAAAACTATCACCGGAAACTGGAAATGGCTTTACAAATTACGATCGCATTGTCTTGTGTTATCTGTTTACTGATGTGCCGCCAACAAGTGCAACGTGGCCATCGTATTGCGCATGAGTTACGTGCTTCAGCTAAGGCGGGGGTGTACATTTCTCCAGCCACCTAGCCAGCTACGAATTTGACAATTTTCAGCTCGTTTTGAAACTGCTTGTAGAGTGTCTTAGCAGTTAAAATTTTGGCATTGTGTTTCTTTCTGTGTATTCTTTTTGTGTAAAATTTTTTTATGGTAGGTTTAACACAGCATTAGTATGGTGCTCTTTCAAACAGTCACGTCGATTAAATTTGTAATTGTAACACTGCAGAACAATACGAAATGGAATGAGCATGTAAGGACCGCAGTAGGAAAGACGAGTGGTAGACTTCGGTTTATTCGAAGAATTTTAGGAAAGTGTGGTTCATCGATAAAGGAGACCGTATACTGTATATGACACTATGGGACCCATTGTTGAATACTGTTCAAGTATTTGTGATCCGCTCCAGGTCGGATTAAAGGACGATATCGAAGCAACTTGGGGGAGGGGGGAGGGAGGCTGCTAGATTTGTTAGAGGTAGATTCGAAAACATGCAATTATTACGGGAACTGGGAATCGCTGGAGCGAGCGTGACGTCCTTTTCGAAGAGCACTATTGAGAAAATTTAGAGAACGGTATTTGAGGCTGACTGCAGAACGATTCTAATGCCGCTAACGTACTCGTACATTTCGCATAAGGATCATGAAAATAAGATTAGAGACGTTAGGGCTCGTACGGAGGTATATAGACAAACGTTTTTCTCTCTCTCTATCTGCCAGTGAAACAGGAAAAGAAATGACTGGTAGTGGTACGGAGGACCCTCTCCTATGCCCCATGAATGTACATAGATGCACATGGAGGTGTAGGTTTCGACATGTCGGGCTTGAGCGTTCGCTTGTAAGTTCGCTTCACAGTAGCGAATGCCTATCGGTTCGAAGAACAACAACAACGGTGCAACTGCCACGAAGTTACAGAGGTAGAAATTCATCGAGCTCCAGTTTTTGAATGCGGAAAGGGTAAGTGTCTCCTTTGATGGTTCCTGGTGACATAGTCCATTTCTGCTCCAAGCACTACCGATTCACAGACTTCGCTCGGTTCATCGGAACGTTTTTTTGTAATATTTGATATCATAAACAGCTGCCATGTATGGCGATATGAATAACATTTCAAGTAACGATCAATGTGAGCGACTGAATTTACCGCAAAGACGATGGAAGAGAAGCGGATAGGAGACGGAAAGGTTCATCGGAAAGGTTTTTTGTAATATTTGATATCATAAACAGCCGCCATATATGGCGATATGAATAACACTGCAAGTAACGATCAATATCAGCGACTGAATTTACCGCAAAGACGATGGAAGAGAAGTGGATAGGAGGTGAAAGCTCAAGCAATTCTGCAATTTCGTTGTGTCTTAGTTTCCATGTTAGGCATATAGTAGGTTGACAAAGTGTATCAAAATCCTATACATGAACCGTTACATTGTTATGATAACCATCCGCGGCAGAAGCGTAGAAATGTATAAATTTCAGCCACAAAGGGTGAAAAATCTGACTGGCACTCGTCAGAAAATTTGAGTCAAAGTATCGCCGAACGTCCCGCAGCCCCCCCCCCCCCCCCATCACGCCTAGCACTTTCACGCGCCAGCCAGCGCCTTTCAGATGTTTTCCGCATGGGGGAACGGAAGATTTCGAATGCTAAAACAATGGATTAGGCCGTGGCGCAATAGCTCAGAAAATTTTGTTAATTGTCTGTACATTCGGGCATGTAACGGCAACCTGGACGAAATGGACTGTTACATACAATACATTCCTAACTGATAATATCACCCAAAAAATAACACAAGGAAATTACATGTTTGCTAGAGGATTTGTAGTCGTTGTCTTGTCTGGCCAGACTACATGATTCGTAGCCGATGGTGATAGGTTGTCAAAAGCATCCTTGGGAAATGTCTTAACAAAATTTGTTTTAACTGCTACATTGGCACGCAGGACTCCTCCGACTCAGCTTACAAAACATTCCGTGAACTGTCATACAGACGGCTTACGGCGAACACGAGTCACTTTACGTCTCAGTGCTGCCTAAATCCCTCGTCTGAAAACAGTGCCCTGCGACTTGCATTATTCATCAGAGTGTATCTGGCACTAATCCCCGGTGGAATGCCCTTGGAAATTCAGAGCCCGTCTTGTTACTGGCGCCGGAGAATAGGCCACGTACCGTGCTCTTCCTTCAGATCTAAATCCGGAAAATCTCCACAATCTGATAGCTTGGATTTAAACCGACAGAATTTAAATATCTTATATCGATTCCACTCTATACGTGCTGCTACGAGTTCTTCCTTCTGCAGATACAGCAGAAAGGACAGCTGTAATTTAGCGGACAAAAAGAGAAATTAAAAAATGCAGTATATGAAGGAGGCGAAAGAGGAAACATATGTCTAAAAATGAGACTGAGAGATAATGTAAAACGCTTATTTAAGAACAGTTAGAGGATAAACACAAGGCTGTTGATACGGGGGAGGGGACCAAACAGCGAGGCCATCGGTCCCATCGGATGATGGAGGAATAGTTAAAGGAAACTGGTTGTGCCCTTTCGAAGGAACCATCCCGGCATTTGCCTGAAGCGATTTACGGAAATCATGGGAAACCTAAATCAGGGAGGCCGGACGCGGGTTTGAACCATCGTCCTCGCGAATGCGAGTCCAGTGTGCTAACTACTGCGCCACCTCACTCTTAGATGGATACATCACAAGAAAAGAATTATATACATAGCTGGAGAAACGTATGGGGTCACTGCGAGAAATGCATGACTGAAAATAAATGCAGATGCTAGTCAAGCCTGCAGGTTGCGCTGTTGTACACTACTGGCCGTTAAAATTGCTACACCAAGATGAAATGCAGATGATAAACGGGTATTCATTGGACAGATATATTATACTAGAACTGACATGTGATTACATTTTCACGCAATTTGGGTGCATAGATCCTGAGAAATCAGTACCCAGAACAACCACCTCTGGCCGCAATAACGGCCTTGATACGCTTGGGCATTGAGTCAAACAGAGCTTGGATGGTGTGTACAGGTACAGCTACCCATGCAGCTTCAACATGATATCACAGTTCATCAAGAGTAGTGACTGGCGTATTGTCACTAGCCAGTTGCTCGGCCACCATTGACCACACGTTTTCAATTGGTGAGAGATCTGGAGAATGTGCTGGCCAGGGCAGCAGTCGAACATTTTCTATACCCAGAAAGGCCCGTACAGGACCTGCAACATGCGGTCGTGCAGTATCCTGCTGAAATGTAGGGTTTCGCAGGGATCCAATGAAGGGTAGAACCACGGGTCTTAACACATCTGAAATGTAACGTCCACTGTTCAAAGTGTCGTCAATGCGAACAAGAGGTGACCGAGACGTGTAACCAATGGCACCCCATAACATGACGCCGAGTGATACGCCAGTATGGCGATGACGAATACACTCTTCCAACGTGCGTTCACCGCGATGTCGCAGAACACGGATGCGACCGTCATGATGCTGTAAAGCGAACCTGGATTCATCTGAAAAAATGACGTTTTGCCAATCGTGCACCCAGGTACGTTGTTGAGTACACTATCGCATAAAAATGGTTCAAATGGCTCTGAGCACTATGGGACTTAACATCTGAGGTCATCAGTCCCATAGAACTACTTAAACCTAACTAAGGACATCACACAAACCATGGCCGAGGCAGGATTCGAAGCTGCGACCGTAGCAGCAGCGCGGTTCCAGACTGAAGCGCCTAGAAGCGCTCGGCCACACGACCAGCACACCATCGCAGGCGCTCCTGTCTGTGATGCAGCGTCAAGGGTAACCGCAGCCACGGTCTCCTAGCTGATAGTCCTTGCTGTTGCAAACGTCGTCGAACTGTTCGTGCAGATGGTTGTTGTCTTACAAACGTCCCCATCTGTTGACTCAGGGATCGAGACGTGCCTACGCGATCCGTTACAGCCATACGGATAAGATGCCTGTCATCTCGACTGCTAGTGATACGAGGCCGTTGAGATCCAGCACTGCTTTCCGTATTACCCTCCTGAAGCCACCGATTCCATATTCTGCTAATAGTCATTGGCTCCCGACCAACGCGAGCAGCAATGTCACGATACGATAAACCGCAATCGCGATAGGCTACAATCTGACCTTTATCCAAGTCGGAAACGTGATGGTACGCATCTATCCTCCTTACACGTGGCATCATAACAACGTTTCACCAGGTAACACCGTTCAACTGCTGTTTGTGTATGAGTAACCGGCGCCAACCTTGTGTGAATGCTCTGAAAAGCTAATCATTTACATATCACAGCATCTTCTTCCTGTCGGTTAAATTTCGCGTCTGTAGCACGTGATCTTCGTGGTGTAGCAATTTTAATGGCCAGTAATGTATTTGACTACGAACGGCACCTGTGCAATGGTCTCAATACGTTGCAAGGATAAGTCGTGGTCAGAACAGTGTTCCGTGTAGGCGGGAGTGCATTATGACGCAGTTAAGTCAATTCGAACGTTGGCAAATTGGTAGTGCTCGAAAGTTGGGTACTTTTGTAACCAAGATAGATAGCTGAAGTGTTTGGTGCATCGAAGATTTACACAGCATACAGGGAAAGCGAAGAAGCATCGTCCACTGAGTCAGAAATGGAACGAAGTGTGTCTTGAGTGATAGTCACAGGCGGTCACTGAAAAGGATTGTGACGAAAAATATGGGGAATACCGCTGCTAAAGTCACGGCAGAACTAAGCGTCGCACTCGCGAACCATTTCAGTACCAAAAGAACACGACGGGAGCTCCACAAGCAATGAATTTCAGGGAGAGCTGGAATTTTGAAATCACTCGTCAGTGATGCAAATGTCAGTAACAGGAAAACGTGGAGCTGAAGTAGTAATACCTGGAGTTTGGAGTAATGAAAGAAAGCCATTTGATCGAATGTGCCTGGTTTCACACTGTTTCAAGCTTCTATCCTAATTGTACTCTCAAGAGTGAAACATGATGCGTGTTCGGTTACGATTTGGGACTGCCATATCGTGGTATTCCGTGCGCTCCATTATTACTCTGCAAGGTCGTATTGCTGCAAAGGATCTTGTGATTATTTTGACTGAGCCGATCCATCGCATGGTACATACTTTGTTGCCAAATAGTGATGCTGTGTTCCAAGAGGAAAGGGTAGTGATTGCACAGGTCACATAATCTAGGAGTGGTCCTGCAGCGCGAGAATGTATTGTGGCTCCCCTCTGACCGCTACGGTCACCAGATCTCTGTGTTATTGAGCCTTTGTGGCATACTTTATACGGAAGGGAGCGTGGCCGCTAGCTACACACATCGTCGTTACCTACACCCGCCACTCTTTTGCTGGAGGAATGGTATAAGATTCACTGAAAAACAATGCAGAACCTAAATGTATCCATTCCACGACGACTGGAAGCTGTTTTTAATGCCAACAGATTTCGTACTAGGAGGCATGGCAATATGTTGTGATTTTGATGGTTCCTTCTTTTTATCCAAATTCTGCATCTCGCCAAATTCTGCTCTGTTCCGCCGTGAGATCCACAGCGCAGTGGAAAACGGCGCTCAGTTTGATGCCGTGTTCCATGATTTCAGTAAGGCCTTTGACACCGCCCCACATTGCCGTTTAATGAAAAAAAAATACGAGCTTTCGGAGTTGCGGGGCAGACCTGCGACTGGATTCAAGACGTTCTTGCAGGTAGAACTCAACACGTGGCTCTTAACGGAACTAAATCGACAGATGTAAAGGTAATATCCGGAGTACGACAGGGAAGTGTAATAGGACCGTTGCTGTTTACAATCTATATAAATGATGTAGTAGAAAGCGTCGGATGCTCTTTAAGGTTATTCACAGATGATGCAGTTGCCTATACCAAAGCAGCAACGCCAGAAGACAGTAAGTATTTGCTGAACGACCAGCAGACAACTGATGAATGATGAAGAATCCGGCAGTTGACCCTCAACGTAAATAAATGTAACATATTGCGCATACATAGGAAAAGATATCCACTGGTGATGACAAACAGCTGGAGACAGCTTATGCCGTAAAATATTTAGGCGTAACTATCCAGAGCGACCTTAATTGGATTGAACATATAAAGCAGATAGTGGGAAAATCAGACACCAGACTCATATTCATTGGGAGAATCTTAAGGAAATGTAACTCATCCACGAAAGAAGTGGCTTATAAGGTGATTGATCGCCCAATTCTTGAGTATTGTTCATCTGTCTGGGATCCCTATCAGATGGGACTGATATAGTGAAGATCCAACGAAGAGCTGTTCGGTTCGTTACGGCATCGTTTAGTTGGCGAGAGAGTGTCACGGAGATGCTAAACAAACTCCATTGGCAGACGTTACAAGAGAGGCGTTGTGCATCACGGCGAGATTTTCTATTGAAATTTCGGGACAGCACTTTTCAGGAGGCGTCGGACAACATATTACTTCCTCGCGTATTGACCACGTGCAGAATTCGAGAAATTAGAGCCAATAAAGAGGCTTACCGACAATCATTCTTCCCACGCACCATTCGCAAGTGGAACACGGTTGGAGGGATCAGACAGTGGTACCGAAAGTACCCTTCACCACACACCATTAGGTGGTTTGTGGAGTACGATGTAGATGTACAGGAAATATAGAGAGACCTTTGGAAATAAGATCAGAAGCTATATGAACAAGAAGAGCTCAGACGGCGACATTACAAAACAAAGAAGGGAAACCTGAAGGGTGGAAGGAATATACCTAAAGAAGGATTAGACAAGTGCGATATGACACTGGGGGAAGAGTTTGACAGAACAGTGAAAGAGGTCAGTAGAAACAAGGCCCCCGGTGTAGCCGACGTTCTCTCAGAATTACTCAGATTCCTGCGAGAACCATGTATACCAGAACTATTCCACCTGGTTTGGAAGATATGTGAACAATGTGAAATACCCTGAGACCAACAAAAATGTAACAATTCATAATAATTAGTTTCTTCTTCTCTGCTTTAATCCCATCTAGTGCTGAGTTCACTATACTCAAGATCTGGCAAATTTCTATGTATACAACGTAGCGGCAGGATGCCCTTTCTGTGGCCGCAGTAGTCAGTTACCTAAAGGAGGGAAGTGGTGTCCGCCACCAGTCTGTGAACTGTGTAAACTTTGCTCTGTGTGCGGTTGTATTTTAAGAATTTTATATCGTATTTACTGACACGGAATCTGATTACCAGCCCAGCATTTACAGTTGGCTTGTACAGTTGGCTCCAATTATTGTCTAGGGCTCTGATCCTTGAAGCTGAAATTCTCACATTTTAGGTGCTCATGGTTCAATTGATCTATACTACTGGCCGTTAAAATTGTTACACCAAGAAGAAATGCAGATGATAAACGGGTATTCATTGTACAAATATATTATACTAGAACTGACATGTGATTTCATTTTCACGCAATTTCGGTGTATAGATCCTGAGAAATCAGCACCCAGAAAAACCACCTCTGGCCGTAATAACGGCCTTGATACGCCTGGGCATTAAGTCAAACAGAGCCTGGATGGCGTGTACAGGTACAGCTGCCCATGAAGCTTCAACACGTTACCACAGTTCATCAAGAGTAGTGACTGTCGTATTGTGACGAGCCAGTTGCTCGGCCACCAATGACCAGACGTTTTCAGTTGGTGAGAGATCTGGAGAATGTGCTGGCCAGGGCAGCGGTCGAACATTTTCTGTATCCCGTACAGGACCTTCAACATGCGGAGGTGCATTATCCTGTTGAAATGTAGAATTCCGCAGGGATGAAATGTAATGTCCACTGTTCAAAGTGCCGTCAATGCGAACAAGAGGTGACCGAGACGTGTAACCAATGGCACCCCATACTATAATGCCGAGTGATACGCCAGTATGGCGATGACGAATACACGCTTTCAACGTGTATTCACAGCGATGTCGTCAAACACGGATGCGACCAACATGATGCTGTAAACAGAACCTGGATTCATCCGAAAAAATGACGTTTTGCCATTCGTGCACCCAGGTTCGTAGTAGAGTACACCATCGCAGGCGCTCCTGTCTGTGATGCAGCGTCAAGGGTAACCACAGTGTTGGTCTCCAAGCTGGTAGTCCATGCTGCTGCAAGCGTCGACGAACTGTTCGTGCAGATGGTAGTTATCTTGCAAACGTCTCCATCCGTTGACTCACGGATCGAGACGTGGCTGCACGATCGGTTACAGCCAAGCGCATAAGATTCCTGTCATCTCTACTGCTAGTGACAAGAGGCCGTTTGGATCCAGCACGTCGTTCCGCATTACCCCCCTGAACCCACCGATTCCATATTCTGCTAACAGTCATTGGATCTTGACCAACGCGAGCAGCAATGGCGCGATACGATAAACCGCAATCGCGATAGGCTACAATCCGACCTCCATCAAAGTCGGAAACGTGATGGTATGCATTTCTCCTCCTTACACGAGACATCACAACAACGTTTCACCAGGCAACGCCGTTCAACTGCTGTTTGTGTATGAGAATTCGGTTGGAAACTTTCCTCATTTCAGCACGTTGTAGGTGTTGCCACCGGCGCCAACCTTTTGTGAATGCTCTGAAAAGCTAATCATTTGCAAATCACAGCATCTTCTTCCTTTCGGTTACATTTCACGTCTGTAGCACGTGAACTTCGTGGTGTAGCTATTTTAATGGCCAGTAGTGTAAATAAATTTGAAGATGGTTTTTGCAGAATTTTTGGTGTTACGTTAATATATTTTGTCACATTTTAGTGTATCACACAGCTCTTTGATTTTTCATATTAACAAAGCCAAAATTACATTGTTCACACAAAATATAAAAATACGTCCGATCACATCAGAGGCATGCTTACTACTGTCTTACTCAGCGGAAATATATTCCAAAGAATTTACACTTTTTCTTCACAAATGAATTTCTGTTACTATAGATTATTACTATTTCATAAATGAATACAGAAATAAACACAGTAAACCGCAGTAGATTGCCCAAGTAATAACAAAGTGTGCCTGTAATTCGTAATTTCAAATGTTTCTAAAAACATATTTTTAACTGTAAATTCAGAGCTAATACTTATCGATTATAACAACCAAAATAAGTTGTTGTTGTTGTTGTTGTGGTCTTCAGTCCTGAGACTGGTTTGATGCAGCTCTCCATGCTACCCTATCCTGTGCAAGTTTCTTCATCTCACAGTACCGACTGCAACCTACATCCTTCTGAATCTCCTTAGTGTATTCATCTCTTGGTCTCCCTCTACGATTTCTACCCTCCACACTGCCCTCCAATGCTAAATTTGTGATCCCTTGATGCCTCAGGACATGTCCTACCAACCGATCCCTTCTTCTCGTCAAGTTGTGCCACAAACTGCTCTTCTCCCCAATTCTATTCAATACCTCCTCATTAGTTATGTGATCTACCCACCTAATCTTCAGCATTCTTCTGTATCACCACATTTCGAAAGCTTTTATTCTCTTCCTGTACAAACTATTTATCGTCCACGTTTCACTGCCATACATGGCTACACTCCATACAAATACTTTCAGAAACGTCTTCCTGACATTTAAATCTATACTCAATGTTAACAAATTTCTCTTCTTAAGAAACGCTTTCCTTGCCATTGCCAGTCTACATTTTATATCTTCTCTCTTTCGACCATCATAAGTTATTTTGCTCCCCAAATATCAAAACTCCTTTACTACTTTAAGTGTCCCATTACCTAATCTAATTCCCTCACCATCACACGACTTAATTCGACTACATTCCATTATCCCCGTTTTGCTTTTGTTGATGTTCATCTTATATCTTCCTTTCGAGACACTGTCCATTCCGTTCAACTGCTCTTCCAAGTCCTTTACTGTCTCTGACAGAATTACAATGTCATCGGCGAACCTCAAAGTTTTTATTTCTTCTCCATGGATTTTAATACCTACTCCGAATTTTTCTTTTGTTTCCTTTACTACTTGCTCAATATACAGATTGAATAACAATGAGGAGAGGCTACAACCCTGTCTAATTCCCTTCCCAACCACTGCTTCCCTTTCATGCCCCTCGACTCTTATAACTGGCATCTGGTTCCTGTACAAATTGTAAATAGCCTTTCGCTCCCTGTATTTTACCCCTGCCACCTTTATAATTTGAAAGAGAGTATTCCAGTCAATATTGTCAAAAGCTTTCTCTAAGTCTACAAATGCTAGAAACGTAGGTTTGCCTTTCCTTAATCTTTCTTCTAAGATAAGCCGTAAGGTCAGTATTGCCTCACGTGTTCCAATATTTCTACGGAATCCAAACTGATCTTCCCCGAGGTCGCCTTCTACCAGTTTTTCCATTCGCCTGTAAAGAATTCGGTAAGTTCCACATCTGTCAACACCTGCTTTCATTGGGATTCGAATTATTATATTCTTCTTGAAGTCTGTGGGTATTTCGCCTGTCTCATACATCTTGCTCACCAGATGGTAGAGTTTTGTCAGGACTGGCTCTCCCAAGGCTGTCAGTAGTTCTATTGGAATGTTGTCTACTCCCGGGGCCTTATTTCGGCTCAGGTCTTTCAGTGCTTTGTCAAACTCTTTACACAGTATTGTATCTCCCATTTCATCTTCATCTACATTCACTTCCATTTCTATAATATGGTCCTCAAGTACATCGCCCTTGTATAGACCCTCTATATACTCCTTCCACCTTTCTGCTTTCCCTTCTTTGGTTAGGGCTGGGTTTCCATCTGAGCTCTTGATATTCATACAAGTGGTTCTCTTTTCTCCAAAGGTCTCTCTAATTTTCCTGTAGGCAGTATCTATCTTACCCCTAGTGAGATAAGCCTCGACATCCTTACATTTGTAAGGACTTGGAAGAGCAGTTGTATGGAATGAACAGTGTGTTGAAAGGAGGATATAAGATGAACATCAACAAAAGCAAAACGAGGATAATGGAATGTAGTCGAATTAAGTCGGGTGATGCTGAGGGAATTAGATTAGGAAATGAGACACTTAAAGTAGTAGAGGAGTTTTGCTATTTGGGGAGCAAAATAACTTATGATGGTCGAAGTAGAGAGGATATAAAATGCAGACTGGCAATAGCAAGGAAAGCGTTTCTGAAGAAGAGAAATTTGTTAACATCAAGTATAGATTTAAGTGTCAGGAAGTCGTTTCTGAAAGTATTTGTATGGAGTGTAGCCATGTATGGAAGTGAAACATGGACGATAAATAGTTTGGACAGGAAGAGAATAGAAGCTTTCGAAATGTGGTGCTACAGAAGAATGCTGAAGATTAGATGGGTAGATCATATAACTAATGAGGAGGTACTGAATAGAATTGGGGAGAAGAGGAGTTTGTGGCACAGCTTGACGAGAAGAAGGGACCGGTTGGTAGCACATGTTCTGAGGCATCAAGGGATCATAAATTTAGCATTGGAGGGGAGCGTGGAGGATAATAATCGTAGAGGGAGACCAAGAGATGAATACATTAAGCAGATTCAGAAGGATGTAGGTTGCAATAGGTACTGCGAGATGAAGAAACTTGCACAGGATAGGGTAGCATGGAGAGCTGCATCAAACCAGTCTGCCGGCCGAAGTGGCCGCGCGGTTCTGGCGCTGCAGTCTGGAACCGCGAGACCGCTACGGTCGCAGGTTCGAATCCTGCCTCAGGCATGGATGTGTGTGATGTCCTTAGGTTAGTTAGGTTTAACTAGTTCTAAGTTCTAGGGGACTAATGACCTCAGCAGTTGAGTCCCATATTGCTCAGAGCCATTTGAACCATCAAACCAGTCTCAGGACTGAAGACCATAACAACAACAACAACCCTGTATTCACCTGACCAAAAGTCTTGTTCCTCCTGCCACCGAACTTCAGTAATTCCCACTATATCTAACTTTAACCTATCCATTTCCCTTTTTAAATTTTCTAACCTACCTGCCCGATTAGGGGATCTGACATTATACGCTCCCATCCGTAGAACGCCAGTTTTCTTTCTCCTGATAACGACATCCTCTTGAGTAGTCCCCGCCTGCAGATCCGAATATGGTACTATTTTACCTCCGGAATATTTTACCTAAGAGGACGCCATCATCATTTAATCATACAGTAAAGCTGCATGCCCTCGGGAAAATTACGGCTGTAGTTTCCCCTTGCTTTCAGCCGTTCGCAGTACCAGCACAGCAAGGCCGTTTTGGTTATTGTTACAAGGCTAGATCAGTCAATCATCCAGACTGTTGCCCCTGCAACTACTGAAAAGGCTGCTGCCCCTCTTCAGGAACCACACGTTTGTCTAGCCTCTCAACAGATACCCCTCCGTTGTGGTTGCACCTACGGTACGGCCATCTGTATCGTTGAGGCACGCAAGCCTCCCCACCAACGGCAAGGTCCATGGTTCATGGGGGGGAGGATCTAAAATAAAGTAATTCATTTTTTATAAATTTTTGCTTGACATACAACATACTGTGTATAAAATTATATGAAAGTTTCCAGGAAAGCAGCTGAGATAATACTGACGTGTCAAAAATTCGAAAAATAATACTGGTATCGACAACTAGTGTTGAGGAAAAATAATGCTAGAGGAGCATGTCCCGTTACACACCCCCAGGCTTAGACATTGGTGACTCGGCTCACAATACGTTTACTTGCGAACTCATGACACAACAGTTAGATCAGCAAAATTTCTTCCCAGTTAATGCTTACTTTTGAAGAATAACTAGTGTTTATCATTTCAATAACCATTAAACTGACTAAAAAAGCACTTTTAAGTGGCTGACGCGTAATCATTTCATGCGTTTTATTTAAATTAGATCGTTCTCCAGCTGAAAATCAACACAGTGTCGTATGTTAGCATGGTATTGAACTCTAGTGTGTATGAGGGTACTGAGAATTTTTTTACGGGTTCGTTCGTTCTATTTAAACATTAGAGGTAATGAAGTTTAAAGATCGAAATTGAAAAGGCACAAGCTAGGAATTTAGCGAGAGTGAACAATGTTGAGAGAAATCCTTCAGTTAATTTAGAAACAGTAGACATTAGATCAGACGTCGAGGTACAGCAGGAGAATGTTCAACGTGTAGATTTTGGTGTGCTGTGAGTTGAAGTACCGCAAAGAGAAACAAATGTAAGAAACGAACTGTCAGGTGCAGGTTGACGACAAAATTTCTAAGGCTGAATTTAGGGAAGAAGTCGATAAAAAATTTCACGAGTATCTGAAAGATCTTCAGCAACAGATCACGAAAGTGCAGCACCGGGTGATGTCACATGTGAGCTCATACGTCAACAACCAGCACCATTTGGACGGCAGAGTTTTCAAATCGAAAAAAATCAAGAAAAATGAGGAAATGTTGACGTAAAGGGAAAACAAAAATGGTGCACGGTTCAGGAAACGATTCAGAAGATGAGGAGACATTTAAGAGCAATGGGAAAAGGAATGAAGAATGATTTAAGAAAAGTGAGTATTCTGTATTTTGCGTCGTCTTATCTACTTTCATATCACAATTTATGCCTGATCGTATACCTTTTTCATCAACTTTTTTGGTACACCCGTAAACTGATCATCAACCTTTACATATGAATAAAATGTTCTCGGGTTTCCAACCGCGTCAATTGGTTAGTTTTAACCAATTGACGCGGTTGGAAACCCGAGAACGTTTCATTCAATGTTATCGCCGCGAGACTCGGCATTCATACAACCTTTACATATGCATACACTGAAGAGCCAAAGAAACTGGTACACCTGCCTAATATCGTGTAGGGCCCCCGCGAGCACGCAGAATTGCCGCAACACGACGTGGCACTGACTCGACTAATATCTGAAGTAGTGTTGCAGGGAACTGACACCATGAATCCTGCAGGGCTCTCCATAAACCCGTGAGAGTACGAGGGTGTGGAGATATCTTCTGACCAGCGCTTTGCAAGGCATCCTGGATATACTAAGTAATGTTCACGTCTGGTGAGTCTGGTGTCAGCGGAAGTGTTTAAACTCAGATGAGTGTTCCTGTAGCTATTCTGGAGCAATTCTGGACGTGTGGGGTATCGCATTGTCCTGCTGGAACTGTCCAAAAATGGATAGATGCAGGTGATCAGACAGAATGCCTACTTACGTTCAGCTGTCAGAGTCGTATCTAGAGGTATCAGGGATCCAATATCACTCAACTGCATACGCTAGACACCATTGCAGAGTCTCCGTCAGCTTGAACAGGATCCATGGATACATAAGGTTGTCTTCACACCTGTACACGTCCATCGGCTGGATACAATTTGAAACGAGACTCGTCCGCTCAGGCAACATGTTTCCAGTCATCAACAGTCTAATGTCGGCTTTGACGGGCCCATCCGAGGCTTAAAGCTTTGTGTCGTGCACTCCGAAGCCCATATCGATGATGTTTAGTTGAATGGTTCGCATGCTGACACTTGTTGATGGCCCAGCATTGAAATCTGCAGCAATCTGAGGAAGGGCTGGATTTCCGTCACTTTGAACGATTTTCTTCTGTCGTCTTTGGTCCTGTTCTTGCAGGATATTTTTCCGGCCGCAGCGATGTTGGAGATTTGATCTTTTATCGGATTCCTGACATTCACGATACACTCGTGAAATGGTCGTACGGGAAAATCCCCACTTTATCGCTACTTCGTAGATGCTGTGTCCCATCGCTAGAGCGCCGACTAGTAACACCACGTTCAAACCGACTTAGATCTTGACAACCTCTCATTGTAGCAGCAGGAATCGATCTAACAACTGCGCCAGACAGTAGTTGTCTTACATAGCCGTTGCCGATCACAGCACGGTATTCAGTCTGTTTACGTATCTCTGCATTTGAGCATGCATGCCTATAACATTTTCTGTAGCGCTGCAGTTTATATATATATATATATATATATATATATATATATATATATATATATATATATATATAGGTGGTCCATTGATAGTGACCCGGCCAAATATCACACGAAATAAGCATCAGCACGATGTCGATTTATTCCGCAATTGGTAAACGGTCCATTTTAACACGGGTAATGTGTCACGAAACAAATACCGTCCGCACTGGCGGAATGTTACGTGATACCACGTACTTTTACGTTTGTGACTATTACACCGCCATCTGTCACAAAGCGAAAAAAGTGGCCCAACTAAAACATTCATATTTCTTTACGTACTACACGAATATGTAATAAAATGGGAGTTCCTATTTAAAAAAATGCAGTTGATATCCGTTTGACTTACGGCAGCGCCATCTAGCGGGCCTACCGCCATCTGGTTTCCCCCTTCAAGCTAGACAAGTTTTGTTCTTTGTAGTTTTTTTGTTTGACGCTTATTTCGTGAGATATTTGACCCGGTCACGATCAATGGACCACCCTTATATACACTTACATGTTAGGAACTTCAGTTTATATATACTGACATGTAAGGAACTTAAAAAATCATCAGACAAAAAGGCTCATGACCAGATTACGGATGTAGAAAAAAGCTCATGGAGAAGATATATGATTAGGCATAGATTTTGATATGAAAGATAACATGGTGCAGAATACAAAAGGGACTACAGATGTCTTAAGGAAAGCTACTAACACCAACTCGAAGTACACTGATAGTAACGCGCAAATCACAGAATCGATCAAATCGTGGAAAGTGGTATGACAACAAACAAAAGAATACCTTAGATAAAGTGAGGGATCAAATCGAAGTACCTGTATTGGCCACCGCCTTCTAGCGGTTGTCGACGTGCAGTGGAACCACATCCGTTCGGACTGTAATAATGAGCATACAATAGGTTACATCACATCAGGGGAGTACTGAGAGATTCTGTTGTACTGGTAATCATTGCCACCCCCATTGAAAATTTATTGTACGATGTAGATCTTTTCGTGCAAAAATATTCGTTATTTCTGGTTCCATGAAACTGCTTACACCCGAAGCTTTGGACTGAGCAGTTCTGAAGGCTTTACGTAGATCGTGGCCATATCTTTTGGAGATTAAATTTGTACAGACACAGTTCAGAGAAGAGGCGGAGCAATCAAGAGACTGACTGCAGGAGACTGTAAGACACACGAAGAGTTCATATGTACTTTCCTTCATGAATGTTGGTCAAAACCAAAGCAAACTGGGAATACTGACGACGGAAAATTACGCACAGTCGAGGTGGCAGGACCCAGTGCAGTATTTCAAGGGGTTGGTTGACAGAAATCGATTACTGGACTACATTATAAGCCAACAGAACTAATCCGAATTTGTGTGACGGAACTAATTTGCAAAATCAGAGAGAAATTGTGGTAGCTCGTGAAAACATGCAAAATATCTTCAACATTTTGCGGCCCTGTCAGCAACTGTGGAAATATTAATTTTAATTTTAATAATTAACAGCCTCAGTTGCACCATTTGCGTAGAATTTACCTAGGTTTCAGTTGGGATGACCTAACCTTCTTCAGAATAACAGTAACTACCGTCTTTCCAAAGTGGACATCGTCAAGCTTGACGATGTCCACTTTGGAAAGACGGTAGTTACTGTTATTCTGAAGAAGGTTGGGTCATCCCAACTGAAACCTAGGTAAATTCTACGCAAACGGTGCAACTGAGGCTGTTAATAATTAAAATTAAGATTAAACATGCAAAATGTATTTCGACACATACTGCTAGAGCTATGATACAGCTAGAGCTAACATAGAATAAGTGGAACCTGTGCACTTCATACAAAAGTACTGTACACCTGAAATTAAGCAACTGAATAACCGAAACTGGACAGTGGGACGACCACTTGCGAGAAATGATAATGGAAGGGATAGGCGCAAAGATTACAGATGATACGGACCATAGTGTTAGCTAGATGATAGGAGGAACAGTTGGAGAAGTAACAATCAACGTGAAAGGATAGTAGAAGCAGTGGAAGTTCGTGGACCTGACCCAAGACGTAACTACAGGAATGACGAGCAAAGGAATGATTCCTGGAACTAATTAGTCAGAACTACTGGAAGGACTATTCCGGTAAAAGCAGTGTAAGTTCGTGGACCAGACTCAAGACGTAACTACAGTAATGGGGATTAAAGGTATGATTCCTGGAACTAATTAGTCTGACCCACTTCAGGAGGGACTATTCCGGTGTAAGAAAAGCGGAAGCATTGTCCATGTATTCTGCGGAGAGGAGAGGGCAATGAGCAATGAGAGTGCTAGTTGTGAATATCCCTTCATTGACGTAGATTTAAATTGAACAACAGTTCAGGGTGTGTTAGATACTGTATATATAGGCAGGTATCATTTTTAGATAGATATATTGATGTTTGCGACAGCATGTGGCCAGTGTTTAAAACATCAAACGTGAAAAGAAGAGACTCAGGCAAAAATGCTGACGTTAAAGTACAAATGAGGGTAGACTTCACGTGCCAAACACAGATTTTTGTGGTTATACAGGGTGTAACAGCTGAAGCAATATTGAGACTCAACGTTTTGAAAAATTATAGATGGTTTTGCACCTGGCACAAAAATTTGTTATCACAACAACTGCAATACACTAGCGAGTATGTGCCTTGACAGTTACAATGAGAGAAATGGAGGGCACGTTTCGTGGCATTATGGCTTGTAGAGACAAATAAAAGCTAGACAGAAGTGATCCCTGATGAGACAGGGGCAAACCTTTGGCACACTAGCCGGCCGGAGTGGCCGAGCGGTTCTAGGCGCTACAGTCTGGAACCGCGCGACCACTACGGTTGCACGTTCGAATCCTGCCTCTGGCATGGATGTGTGTGATGTCCTTGGGTTAGTTAGGTTTAAGTAGTTCTAAGTTCTAGGGGACTGATGACCACAGAAGTTAAGTCCCATAGTGCTCAGAGCCATTTTGAACTTTGGCACACTTAATCCGCAGGCACAAGAGCATGATTTAAAAGTTATTAAGGTGACATGTGTGAGTATTTTCACGTGCACCAGCGAACATAGAGACCTTTCTACACAGATTTAAAGTAAAAGAGCATCTTCAATTCTCTGTTAAGCCCCACCAACTACTGTTCATCTCCAAGGATTAGGTACAATATGTTGCGAGAAGGCTTGGTATAAGAGGCAGTCAGTTCACGCAATAACACATTGTGGTGTGTCACGAAAGTAGATGCACCTGTCAGGCTGATACTTGACTCATAACGCGTCAAGACCATAATCTCGATGGAGACCGACAGGTCAGAGACACTTGAAGAACTGTTACAGCAATTTATGGAGTACGTGTTCTCACATCAATCGATTTATGGACTAGCTATGGGCAAGTCGAGGTGCACGTACACTGTCATTAGTATACAACATTTTTGTTTCAGTTTAAGAATTTATCTTCTGCTGTAAATGTTTCCTCGTCTGCTTTTATTATAGGTCTAGGTTGTGAGAGCCCCGAGGGGTTAAAAGACCAAGTTTCACTGTATGTTAATGACATACTGATGGCAGAAAATGCGTCGGTAAAGGACAACGAGATCCTACACCAGCTACTAGCAGCTTTCAAGAAACAAGGGGTCACAACTAAAAAAATCAGAGTTTGACCACAAAGAAATAGGTACTTAGGACATGTGATGTCTCCATGTGGAATTCGGTGAGACCCAAGAGATTAAAGAGGCCACTGGCAAGTATTCACTACAAAGAAGTAAGTGCCAGTTCTTGCATTTTTAGGGTAAACGAATTTCTAAAGGTGGTTTGTAAACAGTTATCACAAGCAATTTGTGTCGTTTGACAGGCAAAAATGTAACATGGAAATGGAGCGAGACAGAACAACGCGAATCTGAAGTCTTGAAAGAAGCACTACTTAGATGACCTGTTTTGTTTTACCCAGAGCTAAACAAGGAATTCTGCATGTGCACGGATTCACCAGAGGAAGTAACATCTAAAAATGTTGTTGGTACAGTTCATACTAACATTGACAGAGAGCCGGACAGGGAGCATTTATTGGGAGAAGTTAAGGGGAAGCACCTGTGATCTAGAACTAACGTCTTCGATTAGTAATCAAAACATCCTCAGTGTCAGGTTCGATTCCCACCAATGCTTAAACTATGAAACAATCATCGCCAATGGTGACTGAAAACTTTCAGTTTAAAAAGTCACCCTCATTCTGTCAACAGCCTTGTGAAAGAGAGCTTCTGGGCACTCTCTTTCGCTTGGGGTGGGATACTGCCTCTAAAAGGTGGAAAATCAGCAATTATCAACGTCATGAGAATGCAGAATGCCATGGCAGCCAGTGTATTAAAGACAAATAATGTGTATTCACAGGACATGTGGCCTGCAATCGGAAAGTGTCATGATGATCCCTCAGTTGGCGAAAGATTCCAGACTAGTCCCACATTTGTATATCAGGGAGGGGACAACCATAGGTGGAAGCATAAGCGGCCAAAGAGCTACTAGCTAGAGCATAACCACCTATGGCAAGCTAACATACGCCAACAAGCGACAGACGTCGACAAGCCCCTGCATATCAGCAACGTTGACTTGATATACCAGCTGCTGTTAAAGCCGACCAACAGGCTACGGCAGGGAGACCGACAAGCTCCCCCATTGACGCACAAACAAATCGCCAACATCATCCTACACTGTGCATCTGATATATGACCTATTGGGCGCAAAACGATGATGAACCTGTTACAGGTTGCTGACGCTGACCGAGAGATCAACACCGGCACCCAGCATGGTAACAGCACCGCACAACGTCAAAGGTATCGACATGCATGATACCCACTCCTAACAAAACGTATTCTTGCATGACCTGTCGCAGACAGCCAGACATCTGCTACTGCTCTTACTACCTGACCTAACTATCGCAGAGGTTTTTTCCCCTTGGCTCTTGCCTTGGCACTTTTTTTCCTCTGCCCTTCAAACCGCTACCCTTCGTTCGACTTTATTCCAAATCTATCTCCAGATGAGCACGTATTAATGATTAACCATAACCAGACGTACGCAAACATTGCGGTACCCACATCCTGCGACACCTCACTTTAGTGAAAACTAACCCTTATGCGGAGATGGCAGTAGACCTTTTGAGTTGGGCATCATGCCGATGTGGGCTTGGAGGGAATCCACCTCTTGTGGGACTGCCATGAGGGAGGTGGCCATGAGAAAAAGATTGAGGAAGCAACGAAAGGGCAAGATTCCACGAGATGGGGCGTCAAAGAAATGCTAAGGCTCAATCTAGATAAAGTGTGGTCAGTGAAGTGAAGTGGAAAGAGGACAAAGTTTTCTGGGCAGAGGAGTATAGCGTAATTTCAACAGCAGCAGGAATGGTATAACTGGAGTAGGATTTGTTGTGAGTAGGAAGATAGGACAGATAGTGATATACTGTGAACAGTTAAGTGATAGGCTTGTTCTGATCAAAGGAAAACAACACCTTCAATAATAGTTCAGGCACACACGCCGACGTCGCAAGCAATGGATGAAGAGATTGAAAAAGTATATGAGGACTGAACAGGTAATTCAGTACGTAAAGGGAGATGGAAATGTAATAGTCATGGGGGATGGAGTAGAAGAAAGGGTTACCGGTATTAGGAACGAGAGAGGAGAGAAACATGTGAGTTCTGCAATGAGTATCAGTAACAGAGAATACTCTGTTCAAGAATCACAAGAGGAAGAGGTACACATGGAAAGGTCGAGATATCAGAGAAGATTTCAGTTAGATTACATCGCTGTCAAGCAGAGATTCCGAAATCAGGAATTGGATTGTAAAGCCTATCCAGAAGCAGATATAGACTCAGATCACAATTTAGTTATGATGAAGAGCAGACTGAAGTTTAAGAGCCTAGTCAGGAAGAATCAATGTGCAAAAAAGTGGGAAACGGAAGTACTAAGGAATGAATAGGTATACTCGAAGTCTTCTGACTCCATAGATACTGAGGTAACGAATAGCTTAGTACGCATGAAGAGGAATGGGCATCCATATAAAGGGCAGTCACAGAAATAACAACACAGGTACAAAGAAGGTAACAGCGAAAAAAGCATGGATAACACAAGAAATACTTCAACTTGTAACCTCCCCCTCACTTATCGACCTTAATGACAGTGAAAAATTAAACCGCGTGTACCTAATGGGAATTTTGGAAAAGCAATCGTCACCGAAGTTAATCTGTCGGTAAAGAGGGAGGAAAGGGTTACATCTAAATGAAAGGAAAAATGCAAATGAAACTGGTGGAAATTAATTCTGAAAAGGGGTAAAGTTAATAAAGAAAGTAAATGTGCGGCCGTTACGTTAACAATTAACTAGCGGTAATTAGATATTTGAGATTTGGGGGAAATCACGGTCGCCAGTCCTAAGGACAATTACTATAGTAACTGAAAAAGAAAGGTTATTACACATATATTTAGCACTAGAAGCGTGGCAACTGAAGGTTGACACGTGTAGTGTGAAAACTGAAAGTTTGTCAGAAGTAATAAATTTCGCTACACTCTCACTTAATTTAGCAAAAGAATTAATAAAACCGGAAAATCGAAAGTTAATTTAGTGACTGAAGTTAATAGTGAGCTTTCTTTCTGAAGCACATCGAAATCCAGTAAAATACGGTTAGTCTTGGAATACCTCAACAATCATTTCAAAAGCAACTTGACTCTACGCAATTTAGGAAGAAGAGATTTAACTTTGAACTTGAATTAAATGATTCTGAACAATTAACAATAGTAAAATTTAGTACGTACCAAGCTGAGCTGCAGTCACAGGTAAGCTAAAATACGGTAACAAAGCTCGCACTCTTAATTCGTGCTTGTGTAATCTGAATATTGTAGCCAGCTCTGAGACTTTAACTGAACTTTGAAATTAAAGCAGTGAAATGGAATTATGCTGGCGTTTGAATTTCAACGACACTCGGGTTCATTTCGGAAAAGGAAGGGACCCTGCTTGGCAATGCAATTGGGACAATGAGCAACAAAGGTTCATGCTAAGTTGCTGTAATTTTGCGAGGCAAATGGAACAATTTGAAAAGCTGAGGTCTGCCATACAGTTCTGAAACTTTACGTGCTTTTAGTCTTCCTTGTTGGTTGATTGAAGGTTTGAAGCCGTCGATCGAGGAGGTGGCGATAGCCACTCATTGTCGGCCGTCGCTGTTGCAGAAGCTGGATGTTGGCGTGCCTTCTTCTCGACACGGTCACCAGGCGAAACGGGCTCTTGATGTGCGCCAGTTAATGCTTCCCGTCCGCGACACCATGTCAGAAACTATCATCGCGAGTCGAGCGCAATTACATACTGCCAAACCCCGAAAGCGCGGCAACTCGCGGGAGCGTCACACAACACACCTGCTCCACTCGCTACTCCAGCCAGACTCTCACTGCTCTGCCCGCGCTCCACGCGGCAGAGTTAACACTACCAAAGATCCTACACACTTTGATTCTTCACACGACCCATCGATGTAATCGTTCGATAGCAGTTTTCCCTAGGCAAGACCCAGCGTAAAAATACAAATAATATTTACGAAACAAACCAATTATACATCGACATAAGTGCATAAATACATATATATCCAAACAGTAAAGCAATTACAATATATAAAGAGACAGAAATGTCATATCTTGAGGTAACAAAACAAGGAAAAAATAATAGTACAATAGATGGAAATAGGAGGATATGCATTTCCGGCGTTACACGTGCCCCACATTGTCTGAGGATGTTCGTGTAACGTAAACAGACTCAGAAAATGTCCCAAAAAAGAAACAGCGGAAATGCATATGCTCAAAATATCAACAAAATTTAGCATTCGTCTAATTAACCATAAATCAATTTTTAGACCATAATAACTGAGTGGAGACACTCCTAATCTTATTCCACTCTGTCATCTTGCACAAAATAAAACAGGTTGACAACATATTAAAATTCATAGAAGATATAGAAAATGGTTTAGCTATTCCAAAATCGTCAAAATTCCTAACAGTATCAAGAAATGGAATACTATTTACAAAATTAATCAGAGTACATGGTCATAAAAACAGGTAGATCAAAATACGCAAATTAATAATTAATTACATAGAATACACATTTTTACATAACCCTTTCATAATTAATATTCTCGTCATGGGAGTCCATTAAACGCTAAACAAGAAAATAACACACATCAGATCGAAAAAAACATAAATATTGACAGTAGAATTCTTTCAGCTGTCCAGGAAGAAAAACAATTCCGCCTTCCGTACTCGCAAGTACAAAGAATGCCGACAGCAGCACAAGAGCCAACAGCGGCACAAGAGTCGACAGCGGCTCGCCTCGCCAGTATTGTTGCGCCCGCGTGTGCGGCACGCTTGATCTCACTCGCCCTTGTGACGGCGTTTCCAGAACGTCCGTTTCACTGAATTCTTTAGGAAAAACTCACTCCCGAGTAATCTCAAGGAGTCCCTTAATACTATCACAGTGGATAACTCAACACTGTCCATCATCACACGCATGTACTAGCCTGAAACTTAAAACAGCGTCTAACTACATCGGCAATGACTAGTAAATCACATATTTATGGAATCTTACAGCTATTTACAAAATCATATTTACATTCCTTAATCTACTGTGACTCAGCTGAAAACTTAAACTAGCAGCTTGGATTTTTAAATTGATTAATATTCAGTAACTCTTAAATCATTTAATCAACATAAATTACTTATTAATTACAAATTCTTTAATGACCTCTAGGTCAGGCAAAAGCATCGCCACATGGCACATCCTTAAATCTTACGCTCTTTATCTACATACTGTACAAATTACCCTATCTGTGGTACTAATCAATCCTTGGTTGGTACAATTTCAGGTCTACAATGGTCCATTATAAACAAACTTAAATTTAGAGATTTCATTGTCTATCTCGCTCGATTTCTCATGAGCTTTTACAAGTACTAAGTCTCCAATTGCAAACTTAGCAAAACGCACTTTAGCGTCATTACGACGTATGGGAGCATCGGCTTTTAGCTTCATTACTTCTCGCAAACGATCGTTTTTCACACCAATACTAATGTCTATCCGTGGAGGGAATTTGATTATCTCTTCCAATTCACTTTCTACACTTTTGTCAATGCCGAACTTCCTCAC
Source organism: Schistocerca piceifrons (assembly GCF_021461385.2). Taxonomy (NCBI): domain Eukaryota; kingdom Metazoa; phylum Arthropoda; class Insecta; order Orthoptera; family Acrididae; genus Schistocerca; species Schistocerca piceifrons. Next base: position 283,032,321 of record NC_060145.1, on the reverse strand, counting down.
ATTACGGCAGTTCAAACTCATTCCTACGTCAATGTCATCCGGCCAGTTAACAATGTGTATAGGCTGGTATTGCCTATGCACACCGTCTCCTGCCTCGTCAAAACTAACTATCATTGTTTTATCTGGTGACATACATGTCAAAGTTTTGCTTTCGCAGTTAATCACTGCACGGTACTTTAATAGCCAATCTAACCCGATAATTACTTCCGTAGTTAAGTCTGGCACGACGACAAACTCTTGTTCAAATCGTGCCCCACATATCTCGAAGTTGACAAAAGTCTGTTTTGTGACCGGTTTACTGGCCTTCCCAGTAGCACTGATAATTTTCACCCCTGTTACTGGCATAACTACGATGCCAGGTCTGTCTTTCAGTAACTGAAATATTTTTCCAGATACAGCACTCAATTCTGCACCGGTGTCAATCAACACGTTTAGTTGTAGGCCGTGCATATTAGCAGACACTACTATCTGTCTACACTTGTCCTCGACTGTTTCTTTATTTTCCCACAGTAAATCCTTGTCTATATCCAGGTCATTCCAGAATAAACCATCCGGCTTTGATCCTAAATCCGGTTTATCTGGCGGCTTTTTCAGCCTCTGTTCACATACAGTTTTAATTTCAACACGTCTGTCCTGAGGCTTAGTCTGTAGCTTCGCCTCCAATACCGAAACCTTTTCCTGTAACTTGTCAACTAGTGAGTGTTGCATTGCTATCAATTCACTAATTGTCACCTTCGTTGATTCCTCTTTAGTCAGATTGATCTCATCTGCCAATCTACCTGGAGAAATGTGCCCAGTAGCATCTGAAATTACTTCCTCTGGATCTGCGCAACCCACACTGCTATCGTCTGACCGTATAACGTCAGCTCTAACCTCATACACACTGTAATCTACCTGGTTTTCTACCAATCGTGTCCGGCTATCACTAAAATTTTCGTAATCTTTCTCCTTAATACTCTCGCAATGTTTAAACTGGATGTTCGCGTCGGATGGGTCGGCTACTTCTACCACTACAACTTTCGGTAAAGTCTGCCGGTTAGGGCCAGAACTTTCCGTTACTACTTCAACATTCAACTCCTGCGGGACGAAACACGACGCATCTTGCTCGTGCTCCCCCTTAACATCAACTATTACTGGTAAAGTCTGCCGGTTAGGGCCAGAACTTTCCATCACTTCACAAATACTATCTTCCTGCGGGACGAAACGCGGCAAATCCTGCCCGCGCTCCCCATAAACACTTCTCCCGTACAGGCCCCTATAATCTCTTAGTTCGTCGTATAAGCGACCGAACTGCCTTAACCAGACCTCATCCCTCTCTGCATCCCCTCGCTCGATGACGGACGTTTTATCCGACCTCTGATCTTCTCTCAACAATTGCGAATCATTCTTAAACTCAATCTCCAGTTCCGCTGTGGGTATTACAGCTGGCACCTTATAATCGATTTCCGGAACACTACTTAAATTGTTCTCACTGACAGTGAATGTACCTTCTACTGCCGTGTATACAGCTGATCTACTACTTGTGGGCGCACTCCTTTCTCTTAACACTGGCACACTCTCCCGCCGTTGATTATTCCACACGGAATTTTCATAACGACGACACCTGGGTTTTCTCCTGTTATTGGGCCGCCAAAATTTCTCCACGCCTGGTCGGCCCCTCACCGGCGCGGCTAATGGTTTCCCTGTCTCGTCCCAGCAGATACGCTCCCCGGATGCTGCTGAGGCGGCTGATCACACCCTCTGGCGTTATTACTATTCTGTGAAGCCCGTATCACGTTAGTATGATACTGGTTTCCGTCATTCCTGTTATTATTTGCATTGTACCGATTTTTATTACGGTCCGAACCATTATTGTTATTGCTGCCATGGATGCGGTATGCATTATTCCCGTGGTTATCGTTGTTGTGGTTGCTGTGGTACCCGTTGTTGTTACCACGGCCTCTGCCACTGTCGCGATTATTGCGCCAATTGTCCTCGTCCTCCACTCTTCCCAGGAAATCATTGATTGTCCTGTAATAGCTTCCTACGTAGCGTTTTGTATCATCTGGAAGCTTTTTGTAGAGTTCCCAGACTATTTCGGATTCCGTGCGGCGATCACGCAAGTATTCCAACTTGCGGATCCAGCCCTCACAAAACTCCTTCATCGAACCGCGGGAATTCGCATCGAAAGGCCTCGATACGACAAATTCGCGCCAGACACTTTGCTGTTTTTGCTCTGACCAGTATTCAGCCAGAAACAAATTTTTAAATTCGTCAAAAGTCAGGTTCGTAATGTTGAGGTTTAAGCCCCAACGCTTGGCATCACCAGCCAACACATCAATAACCGCATTAATTTTTCTCTCATTAGTCCATGATCTGGGTAAAACTCTTTCACAATTCTTAATGAAATCCGTCGGGTGTATACCGCCTTTTTTCAAGGGGTCGAACCGCTCCTCTTTCGTCAACAACTCCGAACTATGTGCACAGATTGGCACATAGCTCTGTTTTTCTTCAAGTATCCTTTCTAATTCCGACACCCTCGTAATCACTTGGCAAGTGGTTGTCGCAAGCGTTTCCACTTCCCTCTTTTTCTCTTCGCAGCTATTAGCCTTCTTCGTCACTTTGGTATCTACTTCGGATACTAAAGCCTTTAAAGTTTCCACCTTCTGATGATCCTCTTTTCTCACTAATTGAATTTGTTCCGTCACCTTATTCTCGATGATCGGAGCAACTGCGTCTCCTACACTTTTCTCGATTCTGCTAATTTCGGAATCAAAACGAGTATTTATGCTCGCAATTTCCGCCTGAACGCCTATCATTTCCTGTTTAAGATTACCGATTTCGGTATTAATTACAACAATATCTTCTTTGATTTTATCAACTTTTGTGTTAACAACTTCAACATTGTTGATAACAACGTTAATAGCTTTGTTCTGATTGTCTAACATCCGTTCAAATTTTTCAGACTGAGCTTCTTGCTTGGCAGCCTGAGCTTCTTGTTTGGCAGCCTGATCTTCTTGCTTGGCCGATTGACTCTTGATTTCGTTAATCAAAACATTCAATAAATCAGTTAAATTCCCGGAAACTACCGGTTTTACTTCCGCAGCGGCTTCCTCTTTAATTGTCCCCCCGTATTCTTCATCAAGGGATTCAGATTCGATTTTCACTTCTGATTCCGAAACATTTTCTAAAGTTTGGAATTCCATTTCTGCTCTTTGTTGCGTTTCGGCGGTCGCGTCTTTCACGCTAGCCGCCTGCCCCTGAACAATGGGTACCGCGGTGCGCGTTTCCCACTGTTCGACCGATTGTTCCGTATCCAAGTCTACCAAATTTTGGTAATTGTTGCCTTCACTCATTTTAATAATTTTCAATATAAATACCAAATCTCAAATCTAATTAGGATTACTCCCACTACTTATTCCCGCTGACGTATCGACCATTTCGTAACCAGTACTTCGTTACGAGATTTGCACAATGCAAAATTCGTGTCCAGAACAACCTCAAAATCCGAAGATTGTCCTGTCACCAGGTCGCCACGTGTAACCTCCCCCTCACTTATCGACCTTAATGACAGTGAAAAATTAAACCGCGTGTACCTAATGGGAATTTTGGAAAAGCAATCGTCACCGAAGTTAATCTGTCGGTAAAGAGGGAGGAAAGGGTTACATCTAAATGAAAGGAAAAATGCAAATGAAACTGGTGGAAATTAATTCTGAAAAGGGGTAAAGTTAATAAAGAAAGTAAATGTGCGGCCGTTACGTTAACAATTAACTAGCGGTAATTAGATATTTGAGATTTGGGGGAAATCACGGTCGCCAGTCCTAAGGACAATTACTATAGTAACTGAAAAAGAAAGGTTATTACACATATATTTAGCACTAGAAGCGTGGCAACTGAAGGTTGACACGTGTAGTGTGAAAACTGAAAGTTTGTCAGAAGTAATAAATTTCGCTACACTCTCACTTAATTTAGCAAAAGAATTAATAAAACCGGAAAATCGAAAGTTAATTTAGTGACTGAAGTTAATAGTGAGCTTTCTTTCTGAAGCACATCGAAATCCAGTAAAATACGGTTAGTCTTGGAATACCTCAACAATCATTTCAAAAGCAACTTGACTCTACGCAATTTAGGAAGAAGAGATTTAACTTTGAACTTGAATTAAATGATTCTGAACAATTAACAATAGTAAAATTTAGTACGTACCAAGCTGAGCTGCAGTCACAGGTAAGCTAAAATACGGTAACAAAGCTCGCACTCTTAATTCGTGCTTGTGTAATCTGAATATTGTAGCCAGCTCTGAGACTTTAACTGAACTTTGAAATTAAAGCAGTGAAATGGAATTATGCTGGCGTTTGAATTTCAACGACACTCGGGTTCATTTCGGAAAAGGAAGGGACCCTGCTTGGCAATGCAATTGGGACAATGAGCAACAAAGGTTCATGCTAAGTTGCTGTAATTTTGCGAGGCAAATGGAACAATTTGAAAAGCTGAGGTCTGCCATACAGTTCTGAAACTTTACGTGCTTTTAGTCTTCCTTGTTGGTTGATTGAAGGTTTGAAGCCGTCGATCGAGGAGGTGGCGATAGCCACTCATTGTCGGCCGTCGCTGTTGCAGAAGCTGGATGTTGGCGTGCCTTCTTCTCGACACGGTCACCAGGCGAAACGGGCTCTTGATGTGCGCCAGTTAATGCTTCCCGTCCGCGACACCATGTCAGAAACTATCATCGCGAGTCGAGCGCAATTACATACTGCCAAACCCCGAAAGCGCGGCAACTCGCGGGAGCGTCACACAACACACCTGCTCCACTCGCTACTCCAGCCAGACTCTCACTGCTCTGCCCGCGCTCCACGCGGCAGAGTTAACACTACCAAAGATCCTACACACTTTGATTCTTCACACGACCCATCGATGTAATCGTTCGATAGCAGTTTTCCCTAGGCAAGACCCAGCGTAAAAATACAAATAATATTTACGAAACAAACCAATTATACATCGACATAAGTGCATAAATACATATATATCCAAACAGTAAAGCAATTACAATATATAAAGAGACAGAAATGTCATATCTTGAGGTAACAAAACAAGGAAAAAATAATAGTACAATAGATGGAAATAGGAGGATATGCATTTCCGGCGTTACAAACTCATCGACGAAAGAAGGAAATACAAAAATGTTTGGGGAAATACAAGAATGCATAAATACAGGACACTTAGGAACGAATAAATAGGAAGTGCAGGAAAGCTAAGGTGAAATGGCTGCATGAAAAATGTGAAGAAATCGAAAACTAAGTGTCAAAAGGACTGACTCAGCACACAGGAAAGTCAGAACAACCTTATGTGAAATCAAAAGCAAGGGCGGTAACATTAAGAGTGCAATGGGAATTCCTTTGTTACATGCGGAGTAGGGAACAGATAGGTGGAAAGAAAATACTGACGGCCTATACGAGGGGGAAGACTTGTCTGAAGACGAGACGAAACAGGAGTTGTCAGGACAGAGAGAGGGAATCCAGTACTACAATTAGAATTTTCGGGAGAGCTTTGGACGAGTTAAGAACAAATAAGGCGGAATGAACAGAAACAGTCCATCGAAATATCTAAAAGCATTGGGGGAAGTGACAACAAAACGATTATTCACGTTGGTGTGTGGAATATAGGAGGCTGGCGAAACACCATCAAACTTTCTGAAAAACTTTATACACACAATTTCGAACATAAGAGCAACTAACAAATCAAAAATTATCGCCAAAACAGCTTAAAAGCTTATCCACCCAAATTGTTGACAAGAATAATATACAGACAAATGATAAAGAAGACTGAGGATCTGTTAATAATGATTAGTTTGGCTTTAGGAATGGTAAAGGTACCAGAGAGGGTGTTCTGACATTACGGTTGATAATGAAAGCTAGGCTGAAGAAAAATCAAGACACGTTAAAGAATTCGTCGATGTGGAAAAATCGTTTGACAATGAAAATGGTGCAAGATGTCCGAAATTCTGAGAAGAATAGGAGTAAGCTGTAGGGAGAGATGGGTAAGATACAATATATACAAGAACCAACAGGGAACAGAAAGGGTCGAATACCAAGAATGAAGTGCTCGGATTAAAATGGATGTAAGATAGCGATGTAGTCTTTCGCCCCCACTGTTCAATGTATACATCGAAGAACCAATGCAAGAGTGGGATTAAAATTTTGAATAAAGGATATCAATGATAAAACCTGCTGATGACATTGCTATCCTCAGTGAAAGTAAAGCTTTACACGATGCCTTGAATCGGATGAACAGTTTAATGAGTACGGGATGTGGATGAATTTAAGGAATTCTGCTACTTAGTAAACAAAATAACACAGAGCAAGAATGATAGAAAAAACAGACCAGCACTGGAAAAAGGGCATTCCTGCCGATGAGAAGTCTATTAGTATCAAAGATAGGCCTTACTTTGAGGAATAAATTTCTGAGAATGTACGTTTGCAGCGCAGAAATGGATGGTAGTAAGACATGGGCTGTGGGAATAGTGGAACAGAAGAATCAAAGCATTTGTGATGTGGTACTGCGAAATAATGCTCAAAATTATGTGGATTGATTAAGAAGGAATGAGGAGGTTCTCCACAGAACCGGCGAGGAACGGTGTATGTGTATATGGAGAACGCTTACAAGAAGAAGGGACAGGATGACAGGACAGCTGTTAAGACGTCAGGGAATAACCTCTTTGGTACTAGAGGGACATGTAGAGAGTAAAAACTGTAGTGGAAGCAGAGATTGGAATACATCCAGTAAATAATTGAGGTGAGGTCGTAGGTTGCAACTGATACTCTGAGATGAGAAGATTAGCATAGGACATGAATTCATGGTTTGCCACACCAAATCAGTCAGGAGAGAGATAGAGATCTAGAGATAGATAGATAGGTAGATAGATGGACAGAGAGAGAGAGAGAGAGAGAGAGAGAGAGAGAGAGGGTGGAGGCGGGAGAGAAATTGGAAGACAGGACCACTGCGAACATTAGGCAATATTATTTGACTAAGAATGTCATTTTGTTTAGACGTACTAACCCAGTTGACAGTTCTTCATTCTCTGCCTCGTGATGACTGGGTGTTGTGTGATGTCCTTAGGTTAGTTAGGTTTAAGCAGTTCTAAGCTCTAGGGGACCGATGACCATAGATGATTAGTCCCATAATGCTCAGAGCCATTTGAACCATTTTTGAACAGTTCTTGATCCCAGAGGAATTTGTAAAAAGCTAATTAGCTACATGCTCCTCGGACACGCGTATTTTGGAACCCACAAGTGTTACACCAAGTTGCAAGAGTCAGTACACTTTTATAATATGGACCAGATGGTTAGGAAGGTTCTGAGTAGACATATCGAAAGGGTAAACCTACAACTGCCATGCGTCAGGCTCGCATGTTCCAATCGCACCAAAAGGACTCCTCAACTAAATGAAATTGCGGTCACTGACGTGTTTGGGGCAATGACTATCATGCATGAAGTGTATCGGTATATTCTAGCTACTATTGAAGTTACCTTTAAATTCGAAATGTTTGCACATTTGATGACGTTACCAGTAGATCAGTAACGAGAGGTTTCAACAGTTATGCTTTTTCCTCGATTGGAAAAGCGGGAAAGATTCTGTCAAACTACAGGCTATAGTTTATATCAAAGTATTGGAAGGACTTTATGAAGCAAACGAAGATAAAGCGGCCTTTTATCATGATACCATCCAGCAGCGAGCCCCGCAGTGAGAATAATGATAGAGATTGCTAAGATGTTTCATTTGTGCTGTCACAATCAACAAAAATCATGATATATGTAACTGGCAGATTTTCAACGTGTGATCCAGGACTTGCCACACGAGGCTTCTGGAATAGGAACAATATTAGTTCTGACAATCCAACTACCTGGGGATCCAATAAGGGAAACTGTACACTATTCACATATCACACGTAAACGCTATAAAGAAATTGTAGAGTTATCACTGGAGCGGATTAGTGCAGAATCTGAGAAAAATAAGGAAAACCAGGAAGTACCGATGAGAGAGAAGAAGTTTATTGTGGGCGATCTGATCTAAGAAGAACAGATATCTAACAAGCAAATTCTTTTACGAATTTAGTGGAACTTACTGCGTGCAGAAAACTATTCATCACCATCTCGTAAAATTATAAAAGCTACGAAGCCGCAAATCAATTGGAAAACGCCACTTTTCGCATGTCAAGATGTTTAGGGAATAATAAGTTTTGTAGGAATGAGCAGAGGCACGACATCCTGTCTCAAGTCATTTGTAAGGATATGTATTAAGAACACGAAGTAATTCCATGTAAAGGTAAGAGAGTCATCGAGTCTTTAAGAGAATTTTAGGATGGAAGTCCAGTTGTCATCAGGAGAAGCCATGGGGTAGCAGTAAGCTAATTATGGGTCCACAATCAAAGAGAGGGAGATCATGAACCATTATGAATGTAAAAACAAGGTCATCAACGTCAAATTAAAAGGAAAGGTGAGGTAAGGAATCCACGAAAAAATAACATTTACAGTAAGAAAACTTTGTGTTGTAACTTCCTGGTGCAAGTCAAGAACCACATTATGCTTGGACTTGTGTTTCAAACTATCGCCACAATTTAGAGAACCCACAGCATAAGATATAAAATGAATTAATAAGATAGTGGATGAACGCGTAATCTAACTTAGCGGACGAGAGCCAGCAAATGAAGATAAAAGAAGATGGGTGATACATATGTAGGCTGGCTACAATGGATTTGGGTTACAGGTAATTGTGAGTCGTCCACTAAGTATCGGTAAATCTCTCAGATATAACCAGTAGTGCATGAAAATCAGTAACCAATCACAAGAAGCTCATCTGGGCTCGAAATGAAAACAAATTTGCGAGTGAAGAATTAATGAAACTGTCGTTATGTAAACGAAAATTTTTAGTAAGAGAATCATAATTATGACTTAGCTGTCATGATGTAAATTACGTGTAAACAATGAAGGTCTAATTAAGAGATAAATAAGCTAACGTATATGATCAAGTTGAATGAACCAGTACAGTTGAAATGTCGTGTACGGTAATGAGTCACAATGAATTTGGAAAACAACAAAGGGTGCTCATTTCTAACGCTGCTAAACTGTAAACGAAGTGAATAAGGTTATTTGAAATGTTCGTGAAAGGAAGAATGATCGAAGCAGAAATATGTCTGTCTGTTTTATAGAACTGTAGTATTAATGTACACGCTTTTAAACTGTTTGAGGTCACACCGGTCACATGTTGCTGGAAGGCACGAGAGACTGCGAATGGAATGAGATGCAGAGGGAGTAAAAGACACGTTATTGCCTGGTCGTTGTGGTCTGACCCATTCCCGATTGCATGAGGAACCAGTACAGTACTTCCGTGAGCTATGACACGTGTCGTTACACTGGTCGCTGTTTGCTAACCCAGACCAGCTTTCGCCAGTACAATACTGCTGCTAAGTGCTCATTGCTGACTGGGCTGCAAGGTAGGTATTAGGTCGGGCTGTGGTTTGAAAGGAGACCGCCATGGCACCGCCTGTCCGAAGTCACATAATACAGATTGCATCTCCAGCATGTGCGGGAACAACAAAGACTGCTTTTAGCAACCTGTGAGGTCTCGGGACACATGCCGCTTAACGGCGGACTCCTTGGAGGACTAGAATCGTGTAGGGAAACAGCGGACAGTCAGAACACACCGAAAAACACGGCCTGTTATGATAACATCTCTGAAAGTGGAATGGGTACAGAAAGCTTAGTGCCTCTTTGACATCTTGCCCAGGTGCCGCAAAACGAGATACTTAAAGAAATAGCTTATAAAAACGGCTACCATTGGTTCACATGAATAATTTAGAAGTAAAGAGTGCGACTGTGCTTACAAAGGTCCTTTCATATTGGCCAGCGCACAAGTTTAGGCAAAGAGAGGGATTAATTCCGAGACCTTTTGGAGTGCCACGGCTAACGAGCTTTGTCACTTGAAAGACGCGTAATGGAGGGAGGCTGGCGTCTTCTAAGATAACCTTTTACTTGTCGGCGCTCGCAAGATTTATTATTCAACCAAATGGAAGTGCTTTGTAGAATGTTACTTCTTCCCTAGGTGACGTCTTGATGGCGAGACTTTTTTCTAGACGACTTCTCCAGGCTCGTCTAGGACGAGAGGCTTCCATCCAACTGAACTGCACTTAGATACAAACAGTGAGATCTTGTTGCTACAAAGCCAATGACTGACCTTGCGATCACGTCAGCCACCTCGTACAGATTATAAGTACGGTGAGATCCATTCACGATAGCGAAACAACCTATAGGGAAAGAGAAATCGTTGGTAATGATATACAGTAATTTCAATTGTTATTCTGAAAAATTTTTCGCTGTTAGAGGATTAACAAGCATTCAACTCTGGCAATAGATGCAAACACATATAGCTCTGTAGTATTTCACGTCTCCAGTAGATGTGAATGTTTTGTCTAGATAAGTGTTCACTTGAATAACATTGCAGATCCCTTGTCCAAACTGCCAAGGCTTTAATCTACTCATTGTGAAGTTCAGTCCACTTGTTTATTGTGAAGTCAAATACACTCCTGGAAATTGAAATAAGAACACTGTGAATTCATTGTCCCAGGAAGGGGAAACTTTATTGACACATTCCTGGGGTCAGATACATCACATGATCACACTGACAGAACCACAGGCACATAGACACAGGCAACAGAGCATGCACAATGTCGGCACTAGTACAGTGTATATCCACCTTTCGCAGCAATGCAGGCTGCTATTCTCCCATGGAGACGATCGTAGAGATGCTGGATGTAGTCCTGTGGAACGGCTTGCCATGCCACTTCCACCAGGCGCCTCAGTTGGACCAGCGTTCGTGCTGGACGTGCAGACCGCGTGAGACGACGCTTCATCCAGTCCCAAACATGCTCAATGGGGGACAGATCCGGAGATCTTGCTGGCCAGGGTAGTTGACTTACACCTTCTAGAGCACGTTGGGTGGCACGGGATACATGCGGACGTGCATTGTCCTGTTGGAACAGCAAGTTTCCTTGCCGGTCTAGGAATGGTAGAACGATGGGTTCGATGACGGTTTGGATGTACCGTGCACTATTCAGTGTCCCCTCGACGATCACCAGTGGTGTACGGCCAGTGTAGGCGATCGCTCCCCACACCATGATGCCGGGTGTTGGCCCTGTGTGCCTCGGTCGTATGCAGTCCTGATTGTGGCGCTCACCTGCACGGCGCCAAACACGCATACGACCATCATTGGCACCAAGGCAGAAGCGACTCTCATCGCTGAAGACGACACGTCTCCATTCGTCCCTCCATTCACGCCTGTCGCGACACCACTGGAGGCGGGCTGCACGATGTTGGGGCGTGAGCGGAAGACGGCCTAACGGTGTGCGGGACCGTAGCCCAGCTTCATGGAGACGGTTGCGAATGGTCCTCGCCGATACCCCAGGAGCAACAGTGTCCCTAATTTGCTGGGAAGTGGCGGTGCGGTCCCCTACGGCACTGCGTAGGATCCTACGGTCTTGGCGTGCATCCGTGCGTCGCTGCGGTCCGGTCCCAGGTCGACGGGCACGTGCACCTTCCGCCGACCACTGGCGACAACATCGATGTACTGTGGAGACCTCACGCCCCACGTGTTGAGCAATTCGGCGGTACGTCCACCTGGCCTCCCGCATGCCCACTATACGCCCTCGCTCAAAGTCCGTCAACTGCACATACGGTTCACGTCCACGCTGTCGCGGCATGCTACCAGTGTTAAAGACTGCGATGGAGCTCCGTATGCCACGGCAAACTGGCTGACACTGACGGCGGCGGTGCACAAATGCTGCGCAGCTAGCGCCATTCGACGGCCAACACCGCGGTTCCTGGTGTGTCCGCTGTGCCGTGCGTGTGATCATTGCTTGTACAGCCCTCTCGCAGTGTCCGGAGCAAGTATGGTGGGTCTGACACACCGGTGTCAATGTGTTCTTTTTTCCATTTCCAGGAGTGTATGTACATGTGTAATACTCTGAATTCATGGAGATTCTTGTCTAATTTTGTAATCAGATAAATTTGTTTATCATTGTTTGGATGGGTGATGATTTACTTTCGACAGATATACAGGGCGAAGTTAAGATATTTAATTAAAGATTCCGTTCAGTGTATTCCACACATACTTTCACGATGGGGCGTAAGCTTACACTGTGTCCGGAAACATGGATTACGGATAAATGCAATCGCATTATGTTCGACGATCAATGACGGTTCTACACTACTCGGTGAGTATGGTGGCGATCTAGGGCGAGCGCTCATTCTTCCAATCTTCGGATGGGCACAGCAGGGTTAGCCTGCGGTCATGGTGTTGTCAGTCGTCAGGTACGAGTACGGGTTACTACTGGTACTGACCGAGGGAACTCTAATGGCACAACAGTACCTCATAGACATCCTCCACCATCACACATGCAACTGTGTCCTAACGTCATTTTCCAACACGACAGTGCTCGTCCACGCATGGCTTTTGTCTCTTTAACTGTCTGCGTGAAGCTGTGAGATACTCCCGAGGCACCGGCCAGTGTGGCCGTGCGGTTCTAGGCGCTTCAGTCTGGGACCGCGAGACCGCTACGGTCGCAGGTCCGAATCCTGCCTCGGGCATAAATGTGTGTGATGTCCTTAGGTTAGTTAGGTTTAAGTAGTTCTAAGTTCTAGGGGACTGATGACCTCAGATGTTAAGTCCCATAGTACTCAGAGCCATTTGAACCAACCAACCGCCGAGGCCAGTTTCTCTCAGGAGAGGATATAATGCCATTATGACACCCTTTCCAACCGAATCAGTACTTCAATCTAGGTCACAGGGAACGATTCACTGGTAGGTGGGATCAAACTGCCAAATTTTTTTCTAAACTTGACTCTGTTGTGTAATCACTGAAGTAACATCACACACACTCTCTCAGACTGTGAAGTTTAATTTTGTTTCCTGTTCCCATTATGAGTGCTTCACTTTGTTGTCAGATGCTGTACATTTCACCCCAGCTTAGCTCTGGTACACCAAACTTGGTGCAAACGCAGTATGTGATCGAAAGTATCCTAACACCCCTATCTAATGCTGAATTAACCATTAGGTGTCACGAGAAGCCGACCCACTAGTGCAAAAGAAAGCGTGGAGTGCTTTGTTGTCAGCAGAGAAGCAGTAAAAAGAGTCGGTCAGGGGACTCAGTGACTTGGGTAGTGTACTGACCGAAAGGGACCCTCGAGCACTGCGGGGGGCGTTTGTGAAAATCGTATATTAGTCAACAGAACCAGACATGAGATCCACAGTACCACGAGCCTAGTCGAGCTAGCACAATGGCTATACGTAGGGGCCGGCCGGGGTGACCGAGCGGTTCTAGACGCTACAGTCTGGCACCGTGCGACCGCTATGGTCGCAGGTTCGAATCCTGCCTCGGGCATGGGTGTGTGTGATGTCCTTAGGTTAGTTAGGTTTAAGTAGTTTCGAGTTCTAGGGGACTGATGACCTCAGAAGTTAAGTCCCATAGTGCTCAGAGCCATTTTTTTATACGTAAGGAAAATGACCGGGGTACGATGGTCGAGTATCTCCTCAGCAGCCACACATTTATGTAGTCGGTTCTAAGTGACTTATGAGGAAATGTAAAGAGCGACGCCACTGGTCAGCAGATGAGTGGAACCAAGTGATTTGTAGTGTTGAATCACGCCACGCCCTGTTACAGTGCGTTGGAAGTGTTCGACTTCGGCGAATGCCTCGAGAACTTCACCTATCCTCGTGTGCAGTGCCAATAGTGAGGTAAGGAGAAGGTTGTGTTACGGTGCGGGGGGTGATCTTCGTGGTTAGTGTGTGGTTCCGCTTGTTGTGCATAAGGCTCTGAACACATATTGCAGCAGTGTGTATTGCATAGAGTAGAAGAACAGCTAGGAGCGATGGTTGTATCACCATGATCTGCACTCTGTCATATGGCGTCTTTTGTGGGGCAATTGTTTGTGGACAGTAACATTCCGGTAATGCACTGTCCTGTCTAGAATTCCAACCAGAACCCAAAGGCGGAACGGCTCTGGGATGACCTAGAATTCTGACTTCCCTTCAGGCCACAGCGTCCACCTTTTCTGTTTTTAGTCCTTGAGGAAGAATGGGCTCCATTCCTCCACAGACGTTCGGACACTTAGTTGAAAGTGTCTCCAATAGAGTTCAAGCCGCCATAAAGACGAAGGTTGCACATTAATGTCCACTAATATGTGTAGGGATACTTTTGATCGGATAGTCAGATAGTGTATGGCTTAGTACCGAGAATCCTTCATGGAGATGGTAAGATTCCTCCACGACTCCTAGTTGTGAAAGTAGGCCTGTGGAAGTCGTGATATCTAAGCATAACTCTGGAGAGCTTGAAGAAATTCCAACGAAATTAAGTGCACAGAATGCGTATAGTGCTACAGGTAGTTGAAGGGAACAATAATGTCTTTCTTGCTTTATCAAAGTGAGATCAAAATTTTATAAATCTATATATCTCTGTATTTATGTTACCTTGATGCCAAAATATTCACAGAATTTTCTTTTATTTTCTGTTCATATGGCAGAGATGATATAGCCAATGGCAGTGACTGTGAGAAGTCAGAATCGTGTTGTCAAAAGTGTCGTTGCACTATACAGGATGTAACAGTCCAGATATTTCCATTGGTGACTGAGGACAGTGTATTCAACAACATTACCTGAGTATATACATCTTTTGGAGACTAATCATTATTGCCGTTTCAAGTCCTATGTTTTTAGATTGACTAGTAGCGCCGGCCGGAGTGGCCGAGCGGTTCTAGGCGCTACAGTCTGGAGCCGAGCGACCGCTACGGTCGCAGGTTCGAATCCTGCCTCGGGCATGGATGTGTGTGATCTCCTTAGATTAGTTAGGTTTAATTAGTTCTAAGTTCTAGGCGACTGATGACC